>NC_137823.1:787500-1387500 GCF_963921795.1 Nannobrachium achirus
TCTATAACTCCGAGCCGCGTCTCTCTGAGTTACAGACGCGATGTAGTCTCACAAAGCTCCGTCTTAGGAGTTACAGCCGCCTGCGTCTCGAGCCGTCTGTGAGCCGCTGCGTTTGGAGGCTACGGAGGTACAGAGAGAGAGAGGCCAAGTTCATTAGGTATTGACGGTTCACGTGGTTAAATATCTGGAATCTATGAAAATGTCTTGGGGGTCCCTGCTTCATCTCTCTCTCAACTAAGGGGTCCTTGGCTTGAAAACGTGTTTTACAGTGCTTTACAGTGTGATAACGGTCTAGAAATAAAAACGTGGGAGGTGGTGAAAAGATTGACTTGAGCGGGGATCGAACTGGCGACCCCCGGATAACGAGACGAGAGCTGTACCGACTGAGCTAAACGGCACGCTTTGTGCCATGAATCCACGCAGCTATAACCAGCATTTTTTTTTAAATGCGAAAAAAAAAGAAAGAAAAGAGATATTTTCTCACTAAAAACGTTATCATTACACACTATAATGGCGACAATATGGTAGAATATTGCATGTTCCATTGACAATAAATAATACTAATAATTATCAAATAGAATCAAGGTGTGATTAGATACAAAGACAGCACACAGCAGACTTTGCGGCCGCTCCGAGTTCCAGCCAGACGCCGCGGTAGCCTCCAAGCCCCGTCTTTGAGCCGATAATCGCGTCCGGAGCCGCGGTGTGCTTCACAGAGCCGTGATGATCGCGTCTGTAAACGCGGTAAGTCTACCAGGGCCGCGGTTTCGCGTCTAGAAGACGCAAAGCTGCGTCAAGAGACGCAAAGCTGCGTCTTGACCGCTGGACGACTGCGTCTCCGTCATCAGACGGGTCACATGACCCGTCTGATGACGGAGACGGAGCTGTCAGCGGGCCTCTCTCCCATCTGGTCTAAACCACAGCAACCAAAGGTAATTTGAGGAGACCTATTATTGTTTTAATAAAGAACAAAGAACCCTCATTCCCCCAAAACAACTAAACAAAAACAACAACAAAAAAAGGTTGCTTTCTGTAGCCTACCTAAAAAAAAAAAAAAAAAAAAAAAAAAAAACGGGTTTCGGGGACTCGATTCAGTCTCGCCTCCCGTCAGACTCGGACTCGACTCGGACTCGACTCCCGTCGGTCTCGGACTCGACTCGGACTCGGCCCCCTCCCAGGGGGTCATGACTCGGACTCGACTCGAACTCGAACCTCATATGACTTGGACTTGACTTGGACTCGCTTTAGGTGGACTCGATTACAACACTAGTGTGTGTGTGTGTGTGTGTGTGTGTGTGTGTGTGTGTGTGTGTGTGTGTGTGTGTGTGTGTCCATCTGTGTTGACATAGATAAACACCCATGGCATGTGTGTACTTTAGCGTCACGTCATATCGTGCCAAGTACAGTTGTGATCAAACAATGGAACTGTGGTCAACATCAGTTTGCTTATTTCTTCAAACGTGACGTAAACAGGTGAGTTCAGGTCACAGGTGACAATCTACGGTAGGAACTCCATTGAAATCAATTAGAGGAGTGTGTGTGTGTGTGTGTAACCCTAGCTATGAACTAGTAACAGATCAAACAGGTCAGTCGTAGTGAGTGATAAGGCCTAACAACATAATATGCTGGTTCCCGTTTGGCGACCGACCCTATTAAATACGTGCGACCCAGATGATTTTATTGGCATTTGGAGTGAAAATAAAAAAATAAATAAAATTAAGTCAAAATCCGACCGAGTCGATCAAAAACGTCTTACAAAAAATATATTTGGTGCGACCACATTCGCGAAGTTTAATCGAAGTTTTCTTTCGTCTAAAATATTATGTGCGCAAATGTTTTGTTTTACTATTCATGCGTCATTGCGTCATCGCGAGGAGACGGCGGCACACAACAACAACAGCAGCACATGCATGTCCTCCACCAGCCATGGTGTACAGTGTCTGTCGTCTGCCCGTGCAAACCACCTCCTAAAATAATTCGATTGACTACTAAAACGTTTGCAGACATAATTAAGGAGGTGAAACAGTGCCGATGTCAGTTTTCATCTGCAGCAGGTAGACACGACCGAGCGGATACATGGACCCACCAGGGCTCGAGACTAAGGGAGAGATAAATCTTAGCATCCCCGCCCTCTGCTTCGCTACATAAAGAGTAACGTTGTATGATTTGGATTGTGATTATTAATGAAAATGTAAAACGGAACGCGATGCCAAGCACAGACACATAGCCTACGTTTAGTGAGCAGCAAGAGCCGTTGTTTGAATATAGGAGTAGGACACATTGTAATTAAATCAACGGTTTGTTTAACTTTTGTCATCTCTATAAACCTATAGCCTAGATATTCCCAAATACAAGACGTTATGTTCTAATCAACTTCATCACAACCAGCCGTGCAAGCTGGCATTCATTTCACAGAGTTCCCGTGCTGTGTGGCGGCTTATTTTCTCCAGTAATCGTCTCTTATTTAACTCTCAAAAACAACCGGTCCGCTCATAATAAATTACTCCATTTCGGCTACAGTTCATCTGAACCGCTTGCTGTGAAGCACAACAGACCCAAAAAGCAGACTGCACGCGTCTCCACTCTATCAAGCATGGCACTGGTTATATCTTTCAGTACGACGGTGTTGTGCGGTGCGGTGAGCATATAGACGATCTAAAAAGCCCTCAAAGCCCCGAGGATGCATCTAGTTGTAGGCTTGTAGAATAACGCGCAACACATTCGTACGGACACAGTACAAACCCAGTTTTACCGTAATTCCTCCAACAGTCGTGCATGACTGGTTCTTTAGTTTACCGTATATGACAATCACACCAGCAAACTGTCTTTCAATGTTATATGAGATACTTAAAGTGTGGTTCCTGTGGAAATAAGCCTCGGCTTTCTAGGATCTCCTTTTAGTTGACCTTGTACCAGTGATTTGTACTGTCACGAAACTGTACTTTTTTCTATTGCAAACTTCTAATAAATTCTTCAATCAATCAATCAATGGCTGAGGTAAGATTTTTTGCCACAAGCCACAAATGAGAAATGACAGTATAAAAATAGAAAGGATTGTCAAGCCAATTACACCAGCAACAACAACAATATAATAACAACAATAACAATAATAATAGATATTATTATAATAGTAATACTAATAGACCTGCAATATTTTTTTATTTTTTTATTATTTTTTGGGACGGATTACATTCATTTGGAGACGGTTCAATTTGTATTTTGGGACGGTCCCGGGACGTAGGTGAAAAAAAGTTAGTCTGGAGCCCTGGGACCCACATCTCAGTCGACATACTCTCTACGCCCACCGAGCCTCTAGCCTCTCAGGCTGGGTCTGTTTTGGCCATGTTCGACTTTAAATATTTAGCCCTGAGATGCGAGGAGGAAGCCTCGGAATCGGAGCCTTCGATTTAGAAATTGGTAACTCAGGAAAACAGAATATATTAAAAAAGAAGCATATCGATCATTGCCATAGGGGAAAAAAAAAAAAAAAAAAACTACCTACCCATCCTTCCCATGAAGAAATAAAATAAAATTCCATGCCCACAAAAAAATAAAAATAAAAAATAAAATAAAATAAATTCCCTACCTACTCAGCCCTAAAATGACAGCCAACCGGAAACCATTTTTTTTTTGTTAGGCCTAACTGGACTTGTATCAGAAAGCTCTAGTGTTTTTAAGAGCCAGTGTTACATATCAATAATGACACAAGTATAAAGCAGGGGTTTTCAATGTTTTCAGGCCAAGGATCCCTTAGCTGAGAGAGAGAGATGAAGCAGGGACCACCACAACCTTTTCGTAGATTCCATAATAGTTTCATTGTTTGACAGCACAATCATCAGTGTATTTTGGATTCATGTCAATTTAAGATATTTAACCACTTGAACCGTCAATACTTAATAAACTTGACCTTTCACTCTGTACTTAGTCTTCTCTTTTTCCCCTCTACACCAAACCTCTTGGCCGAAAATAGTCGATCTACAAGCTCACAACGCCTCGCAGCGTGAGGCGTTGTGAGCTTGTAGATCTGCTATTTTTGTCAAAAGTTCAGGACGTTAGAGTTCAAGTGGTAATATATAAAAGGAGAAAAAAAGGTTTCTATCACACAAAGATTTGGAGGACCCCCTGTACTGACTCTGAGGACCCCCTAGGGGAACCCTGTTATAAAGTTAAAGTCAGGTCATTTCAGGCTTCATAAAAACTGATCTGTTTCCAATCTAGATCTTATTGGTCTGCCAGTGTGAACATTGTAAAACAAAAGAAGAAAGATAATCAGGCAAAAAGAAGGTGAGGAAGTCAGTATTGCAATGCTCAATCTATAAATGCTACTTTATTTTCTACAAGCATAGAGTGATATTTCCATTGGATATACAGTACACAGAGAACATGCCAGAGGTTCACAAACATTTTCATGTCAAGGACCCCCAAATTAATATATTTGCAGTGTTGGGGAAGTTACATGTAACTGAGTTATGTAACTAAGTTACATTTTGCTGGTAACTGAGTTACATTCATATTTCTGTAACTCATCAAGTAACTGAGATACTTTTTGGGTCATGTTTGGCTCAAGTTACAAGTTACAAGAAGTTACAAGCTAAGTTATAATTTTACATTTAGGTTTTGTGAAGATTGACGATCAAATGTCCAGATCATAATTTTATTTTATTTATTTTTTTACTTTATTTTAGGAACACAGATGTTTACAAAAGAAAATGTCAACCTTTTTGAAATGAAACAAAAAACTTGGTTCTGCTGGCATGTGACTTTTTTTTAGAATATTATATTTTGTTTCTCAATTTAATGCTGAAAAAAAGTAACTCAAGTTACTCAAGTTACTTTTTCTATGTAACTTGAAACTTTATAAGTTATATTTCTCCAGGGGTATAACTTTAACTTGATCAAGTTACTGCCATGGTGAGTTACTTGTAACAGCACAAGTTACGCTTTCAAAGTAACTTCCCCAACACTGTATATTTATCTGCAGATGTTTTTTCCTATAAATAGCCAAACTGCAAGCTCAAAACGCAACGCATTGAGATCTGTTTTGAACCTGTAGCTCTGCTATCAGCTGATGTATAAAACCAATTTTTATACTATTTTAACTAATTTAGCTGGGGATCCCCTGGTCCACTGGTAGAGTATGCGTACAGTAAGATAGCAATGGATAGAGAGAGAGAGAGAGAGAGAAACAGAGAGAGACAGAGAGAGACAGAGAGGCAGATAGTTAGCCTGGTTAATAAACCAGACTGCACAACAACTGCAGTGAGGAATTAGTATGAGCAACGCCATGCTAGCAGATAGTAGGATAGCCATACGTTTGAAACTTTGCACAATAAGGAATATCATTGAGTGTAGATTAAATCATGTTTCTCGTGATGCGTGTGGAGTGGGCGTGGCCAGGCGTTCAGTTGATCTCAGTGGTGCACTTGCAGGAGGCGGGGCAGATCTCTGCGATTTTCTTGTGACTGCATGTATGGCTCTTCTTCAGAGCAGGGCAGTTGCTGTACTTGTTTATGTAGGGACACGGGTTGGCTGAGAAAGAACGACAGACAGATTACTGTAGGCACCGAACTCAAACATCATGTCAAAAGGCAAAAAGATGAGTTTGCACACTGTAACTCCCTTCTATGACTTTATTGCACCTGATTCTAATGTTATCATCCGATACCATCGGATATTATCACGTCTTCTCAGCCGATATTATCCAGCTAGCAGGGCCATGCTCTGCCAACTGAAGCGTTTATCAGCCGAGTGTATCGACAAGCTCTACGGACTGAAGAAAAAAAGAAAAAAGGGAATCCCCTAGTGCAGGGGTTTTCAAAGTGGGTGACGGGGCACCCTGGGGTGCCGTGACTGCAGTCCAGGGGTGCCGCGAGATGATTTGATAATATTTGGAATTTATTTGGACACTTGAAAAAAAAAACAATATTTAGTATCATTTTAAACTTGAAGTACAAAGTTATTTGCAGGCACTTCTAATCAAAATGGCTATTATCTCAACGTTTTCCTCATAATAATAACATAATCACAAAAATATCGTCACTGTCGAGCAGAATCTCTGCGTACGTCTTTTGGTAAAGCAAAGCCCTGCTTCATCATACAAGACTGTCGCACAAAACTAGTGAAAACAGCCGATCGTGAGGCGTGGTGTGCTTGTAGATCTGCTGTTTTCACTAGTTTAGTACATTTTATAGATGATAAATACAAAATGAACGGTTTTGGACATACAAAGTTTCCACCTGACAACGACAATATGCTAGGCTATAAATATAAGGTGCTGGGAGTGAAAATTATAATGTAGGGGTGCCTCGGATTAAAAAAATATTTATGGGGTGCCCTGAGACAAAAAAGTTTGGGAACCCCTGCCCTAGTGGGATTTGAAACGACTACCGTGGGGTGGGTTTCCCAGCCACCCGGGCGCTACCGCTCATGCCACATGATCCACCGCTATATTATTATAGTGACTTACTGCACAGCTTGTCATCACAGTCATTTGGACAGTCACCGCAAGAGGGTCCAATCTTGTAGATGTTTCTCAAACCGCCACTGCAATGTACGGACAGAACATCAAATATTTACATCTTACTTGAGATGGATATGCTGTGACTACTTTTAGGTGCGGAAAATGAAAAAAGCGCGGCAAGGAACGAGGCGAAAAATTATGTTGGTAGTAAACAAGTTAAACATGATAAATATGGGTGTTATAAATAAATACTGGTGTTCCCTCTGGTCGTTCGTTTATTCGGTGCACTCGGTGCGTTGTCGTTCGAAAATCGAGTGAGGTGCACCCCGGGTGTGCTCAGTGCACGCACTGACCAACCCAACTCAGAAGCTGGGGTTTGAAAGTGTTGTGCGTCGCGGTGTTTTGATTGGTTGATTTTCATGGCGGTGTCTCAAGCTAGCCTGGAACCAGACCAATCCGCCTGGCCAAAAATAAATCTCAATGCATACATACATGCATACACTAGTGGTTCTCCGCCATATATATGCCACAGTACTGTACAGTGTACATGGTGTTGGGACAGTAGTACAGTATGTGTACATGGCGTTGGGACAGTAGTACAGTATGTGTACATGGCGTTGGGACAGTAGTACAGTATGTGTACATGGTGTTGGGACAGTAGTACAGTATGTGTACATGGCGTTGGGACAGTAGTACAGTATGTGTACATGGCGTTGGGACAGTAGTACAGCATGTGTACATGGTGTTGGGACAGTAGTACAGTATGTGTACATGGCGTTGGGACAGTAGTACAGCATGTGTACATGGTGTTGGGACAGTAGTACAGTATGTGTAAATGGCGTTGGGACAGTAGTACAGCATGTGTACATGGCGTTGGGACAGTAGTAAAGTATGTGTACATGGCGTTGGGACAGTAGTACAGTATGTGTACATGGCGTTGGGACAGTAGTACAGTATGTGTACATGGTGTTGGGACAGTAGTACAGCATGTGTACATGGCGTTGGGACAGTAGTACAGTATGTGTACATGGTGTTGGGACAGTAGTACAGCATGTGTACATGGTGTTGGGACAGTAGTACAGCATGTGTACATGGTGTTGGGACAGTAGTACAGCATGTGTACATGGTGTTGGGACAGTAGTACTTACGGTGGACAGTATTGACACACATAGTGGTATTTGTAGGGATCAGAATCGGGGCAGTGGGCCATGGCACATCCCACCTGGTTGGAGCGGTACCACGCAACCTGGGCAACACACAATAACACAACATCACTGCTTAAACTAGAACAATGTGATCCTGAAAACACAGGTCTCAGGCTAGTCCAGGTAGTTGAAGTCAATCTGGGTTTTACAGGTCTGTCTTGATGACTTCTGGAATATGTCATGACAAAAAAACTAACTAAATGTAACAACGTACATTCCCAAATGCAATCCAATGGTGAAATATGAAGAAAAGAAATGGTGGCCTGTGTATGTGTCTCAAAGAATAGAGATAGTGTGTATCGATTTGCATGCTGTTTGCACAGAATCTGTAGGAGTAACAGCAAAATAAAAATCGGCCTCCTGGTGGCGCTATATCAGGCCAATGTGAAGTTTCTTGGCAATCGGACACTGCTAGTCTTTGGTGGATCGGCGTGAAACTGTGCACACACTCCTTGCAGGCCAGAGCAGAACGTCAATCAATCAAAAATTTGTCTATGTACAGCAGCCATGGAAATAAATTGGTCCCCTTCTTTATTTCCTTCACAGGTTTTAGCAATGATTCTGATTGAGGCTCTGTTCCATTTAGTGTACTGTAGTGGTTCTTCAACATTATGATGAACACTCTCAGAGTTGCAGACCAATATAAAGCAGACATTTTTAGACCCACTGGAGTGTTTCTGGTGAGCCAACATGCACAATACTCTAGACCAGAATGGAACAGAGCTGTGCATAAGGCCTATTAGTATGTCTTCCGGCACTGGGTTTGAGTCAGGGGCGCCGTTTACAGTTACAGTTTACAGTTTAGGCATTTAGCAGACGCTTTTAATCCAAAGCGACTTACAATAAGCAGGTAATACATCAATATAATAAGCAAGATAATATGTCAGTACATCAACAACAATATAAAAAATGCATAGGAATATCAATCTAGAAATAAAATAACACCTAATCAGTAAAAAACGTTTCTAAGCCCTAAAATGCTAACTAGCTTAATGTATGGTCAATGAGTGTTACAGTAGTGCTATGGGTCTGAAGAGGTGCGTCGTCAGTCCACGGCGGAAGCTAGGGAGTGAGTCTGTAGTTCTAATTGCGACGTTGATTTCTACAATGATGGCGGCACCCGTACAGAGCCAAAAAAAGCACCATTTTCGCAGCATAGAAAATATATTGTTTACAGTCTATGGCGTGAGTGTACCTGTGTGAAGTGTCCCACTGTTTTTCCATTGACTGATCCCACTCCGTGCTCGTAGTTCTTCACCTCATTATACCAGTTCTGGACAGCAGTGGTCCACGGGAGCTCATGGCTGGACAGGAACATGTTCTCACCGCAACCACTGGCTAGAGAGAGAGAGAGAGAGAGAGAGAGAGAGAGAGAGAGAGAGAGAGAGGATCATGTGGATATCAGTAAATGAGGCTGAGAGTGAATCTATACAGAGATACAAACTGAATCTTTAAAGGCCAAATGCACCAATGTTCAACCTATCTTCATACAACCAGTAAGACTCCCTAATCGGGAGATAAGCGACCGTCAGTTCGCGTACTCAAACTTTAGAAGGCAATGATAGCCAATCAGAGGGACTATGGGAAATGGGACAGGAGCAGTAGGAGCAGTAGGAGCAGTGTCCAAAAAAATGTTTTGCAAGAATCGGCCTCATGGTGGCGCTAGAAGAGGGCCATGTGAGAAATGAGGGGTGGAGGTTGTGGTTTGGCAGCCAAGAGTGTGTGTGTAATGTGACGGACATACTGACTGACAGACTGACAGACAGACTGACAGCCGGTGGAGGTTTTGATAGTAACTGCGATCTGACGGTTGCAATTAACTAATGCTCACTTATAATATGGTAGAGAAATAAAATGAAAGCTAATTTTTTATGTGCTGTTCCACTGAGCCTATAGGCATTGTGACCAGTATTAACATGGAAATACTCTGGCCAGTAAGGAGGATCCAGAGCCTCTAGAGATTAAAGAGGAACAAGAAGAGCTTTTTCTAAGACCAGAGGAGGAGTTACGTGCAGTGAAAATACAAGCTGATCAAAAGGGAGATCGGAAGAGACACACAAAACATACATACAGGAGGAAACCCCTTTACTCGTACAGTTTGTGGCTGCGACCTGACTGTTACTTATCTCCCGATTAGGGAGTCTTACTGGTATGAGCTCTTTGATCATATCAAGTGTGTCACTTATCAGTTCAATAAGGGGCATGTATTTTAGTTTCCAAATTATTAAGGGACAATTGCGTATTCCAAGGTACAGTTTGCAACCATAATTAAGCACACATACTTGCATGATAATGGATAATGGAAAAAACTGAATGTTATTTAAAGCATAATATAATTATTAATATTAAAGTTAAAGGGGTCTTACAGCTAATTCTCCTTTCTGCGGCGGTGCTGTGTCCGGTGCTACACTTGTCGGCCCATTTCTGAGCATTGGCGGCCGCTTCCTCATTCCACGTCTGTGAGAATGAGAGGACACAGGACATACGCGCGCGCGCGCGCGCACACACACACACACACACACACACACACACACACACACACACACACACACACACACACACACACAGCCGCGTGCATTTTAACCATTTATTCATGTCCACATAAGGGAGAAACATGCAGGGACACAAATATTATGGGTGCAGTAAGGTAAGGTTACATTCACAAAATACCCTTTGACAATGCAGCAGTATGAGTGTGTTTCACATTATATGAGCGTTGTCATTAAATACGTCAAATCAAATCAAACCTCCAGGAGTGTCTTACCATCTTCAGCATGTTGCTGGCTGTAGGCTGCACACCTATAGAATATAATAGTATTTTATATATATATATATATATATATATATATCTTAATATTATAATTGGAGAGCTAGGTCATGTACGCCATGAAGGCCTATTCCCAGCAAACCAGTGAACGTCACGGTTCCCCGCTCGGCATGTACACTGCTCAATACTCTGGAAAGGGCCTAAGCTATGTTTGCCGCCATGATTGTACTTAAATGTCAAACAATTAATATAAAACGTTATTTTTTATACAGGCATATATTTTAGCCACCTCTCGCTAGGACCCCCCTCCCACCCTACTGCGCATGTGCGACTGCAGTGCACACAAGTAGAGATGGGATTTATGGCTCTCTGAAGTGAGCCGGATCTCTGGGATCCGTTCCTTTCAAAGAGCCGTTCAAAAGACTGACTCATTTGAGTTACTATGTAGATTTTGATTATGATTACAAATAACTTCAACCCTATATAAATGTATTTCTGACATACATATGTAGCCTACATACCTGCTATTTGAAAATAGCCCATCTACAAGCTCACAAATTATTTTTTTATTTCTTTTCTTTTTTTACCTTTTATTCATTGTAAAACCTGTGAAACAGGACATTCTTACAGTACATTTTGATACCAATACTTTTGTACTTTTACTTAACATTCCAGGTTTCCACTTGTGGCAGAGTATTTCCACATGGATTGCAGTATTGATATTTTTTTGACTTAAGTAAAGAATTTGAGTACTTTTCCCACCACTCTTCATTTACAAAAGGAACGGCTCCCTACTACGAACCGGATCCCATCGTTCATTTCAAAGAGCCGTTCACAAGACTTGATTCGTTCGCGAACGTCCCATATCTCACACAGTAGCAGCAGCAGCAGCAGGCAGACAATCGTATGGCATTTTTGGACACAACACGGACACGGATAGTATTGTTAATGCAAAAGCTGCACACACGCTGCAAACACATACAGCTTTTAGAAACACTTTTTCTCTTTCGGTTTTCGGCGGCGGCGGGGGGCGCGACCGGACCGTTAAAATGCCTCGGATCGGATACAGACAGAGAAAGATACACCGTCCTCCGTCCTGTGTGTGTGTGTGTGTGTGTGTGTGTGTGTGTGTGTGTGTGTGTGTGTGCGTGCGTGCGCTGCAGTGAAAACCTGTCTGTTTCTCTGTCTCTCCGATCCATGTTCACAAAAAACATTGCCTCACTTCATAACCACTGGATCGTGTATCATAATAATGCGTTAATAGAGCACGCACGCCGAACGCACACAGTGACACATTCGCGAACGTGCAAATGCTATGGTGTAACTAAATAGCCTACGCATGTAACATTGTGTTGACGGAGGGACGCTACTCTAACGTGCAAGCTTCAATCCTTATGTTGCTTTCTGCAATGGAGAGCAGGGGTAGGATGAGGAATAGTGGAATACACAAAAAACATACCAGCGAGGCATTTATGTAATTTCCAACATCAAAAACCCCAAATATTAACAACAATCAACGGGTCGACATGTCTCAGAACGTGCCTACTTTCGCCATTTGATTTCTCCTGACTCCTATTATATTGGTGCTAAAAAAGACTAACTCACTTTCAGACAGCCCAGACCGGGTGGGGAGGTGGTTGAAAAATCTATTAGAAGTTTGCAATAGAAAAAAGTACAGTTTCATGACAGTACAAATCACTGCTACAAGGTCAACTAAAAGGAGATCCTAGAAAGCCGAGGCTTATTATTTCCACAGGAAATAAGCCTAATGGGGCCACGGCCGCTTAAGGGACTGGAGGAGGTTGTGTTGGCGTATTTTACCATTAGTGTCCATGTGTGCCTTTTTGTTCATGATAAATCTTGGATATTATCTCACTACCTTAATCAGAATACGTACCAGCCAGTCTGTCCGCATTTCTGCTAACTCTGCGTCCGACTGTCCGTTGTTCAATTGTGTAAAAAACATAATACAAAAATGCCTTGCTGAGGCCATTCCCTTTAACTGGCCAATAGGGATATGTGGGCACTTGGAGAGGCGGCCACCTAGACAACTGGGCACTAGGGACATAAAGTGGAGCACACACTGAACGCGGGCAGCTGCGCAGCGTCCCATCGCGGTATCGACGCACGTGAAGTGCCGCGCGGTAACCCCAACTGGATGCGGCGCGCTGCCACAGCACATCCATTTCCCCCGGTGGGGAGAAGCATGGGAGAAGCCCCCGCAAGGGGCTTTTTTTCTAGTATATATATATTAGTATAGTATATTAGTATTAGTATTAGTATTATGTATATATAGAGAGAGTGTTTGTGCAATATCCACCTCTTCTCAGCTCGTTGTGTTTGTTCACAATCTCCTCCTTGACGGCGTCGGTCATCTCTACATGAACACAAACGCACCACAGACATCCATAGAGGTTGAGTGAAATTCTAATTGCTAACAACAAACGTCCATTCTGCTCCAATATAAGCTACAGCAAAGATTATATTATAGGCCTTTACATGTTATAAGAACCCTTTGGTGCATTCATCCGGACTTGACTTCTATTGTTATTAGAGGGTTATCTGTTTCTATGGCTTGTTGTTGCACATAATATATTGCCTATTGCATTCCTTGGCCCCTGGATGGCTGCTATAGGCATATAGCAGCTATATGTATCTTTAAAATTGTTCAGTAATCGAGGAAAAAGTTTGACCCTAATATTTGTACTATGGCAGGGGTCTTCAACAGAGGGTCCTCAGGGTTACTACAGGGTTACTCCAAATCTTTGTGTGATAAAAAAATAAAATAATAATAATAATCTCTTTTTTAGCCAGATTCTTTGGCCCTTTAGCCAAAAATAGCAGCTCTACAAGCTCACAACGCCTCGCGCTATTTTCGGCAAAGAGGTTTGGTTTAGCGGGGAGAAGTATTGAAAGTTCAATTGGTTAAATATCTGAAAACACAAATTGACCTGAATCCAAAATACACTGATGATCGTGCTGTCAAACAATGAAACTATGGAATCTATGAAGAGGTTGTGGGGGTCCCTGCTTCATCTCCCTCTCGGCTAAGGGGTCCTTGGCCTGAAAACGTTGAAGACCCCTGAACTGTGGTATTTCTTACCCCCAGCTGCTGGTGTTGCTTCAGTTCCAGCCAGGAGAGCAAAGAGCATGGTGAGAACAACGTATGCCTTCATCCTCTGTGGAAACCACATGAAGTACACATTCATTTTCATGTACAAATGATGCTGTTGATACTAATAACAACAAAGCAGTGTTTTCATGAAGACAGTCACAAGAAAAACATACTACTTGGCCAGTCATTTTACACACGCATCCATGACTTATGGTTGTTCCATAGTCTCCTAAATCATGTTTTGGGGTGGGTGTTCGGCACAGCTATAATCAAAGTAACTGTACTGGCCAATCACAGCACGTCTTTTCCGGGACTTGGCAAAACAAACAACAGCTGTATATTCAGTATTCTGTTTAGCAGACTACAATGGCTCGTGTGGGACAACCAAGGCATGGATGAGTGTGTAATGACAACTAATAACAGATCAAAAATATATAAATAAATTGACCGCAACAAATAACAAAGTAGCAATATGCTTATTTTCTCTGCTCTTAGGGGGTCTGCTGGGGAATTCGGACCAAGTAGGAGAAAATATATATATTTTAGTCCAGACTAAATATATAATGATCACATTATGACGAATGAAAAACTCAAGAGTATAACTTAATGTACTCTGTTAAGATATTTAACAGCAAAGTCAAATTGAAGCAGATGGAAACAGAAGATCCTCTGAAAGTAGAAGAAACGTGTAAATGTGAGTTTTACCTTGTGTAGTTTGAAGGTGTCCTTTGAGATGAAATAACTGCTGATGTTTGGCTAGTCTTATGTGGTGATGGTCATTTATATCCTTACATTATTAGCCTTATGGGTGTGAGTGTCACACTGCTTTCACAGACAAACACCCAGGTGTGTATTTAGTGTCACATCATATGCAATATGATATGACACTAATTATGCATGGCACAACATACAATATTGCCAAGTACAATATTGCCAACAAGCCAACATTTATTTTGCAGCATAATCATACAATATCCAGAGGAACTGAGGTCAATGTCAGTTTGTTTTATTCTTCAAGTCAGGTGACAATATATTGGGAGGCTTGTTTAGAGAAAATAGTACAATACTGTTATACACAAACACACACACACACACACACACACACACACACACACACACACACACACACACACACACACACACACACACACACACACACACGAAAAGAAAAAGAATATAGTTCAGAAAGAAAATATAGTTCACGTATCCATTTATTAACAAATAGTTTCTCAAGCTTTTCTGAACCCCTTCAACCTCAAAGGTTCAACGGAATCCCCATGATTATATTTATGCATTAGTAATAAATAACGTGCCACACACGTAGTGAACAATTACTTTCTCACTTTACATTCAGTCTCACATTGTTTGACATTGTACTGTGTATAGAGTACATTGAATCATGTATTTAGTTGTTTTAAATACCATTTCCCTCACAATGTTGTAACCCCGTGAAATCCACAGGGATTTGCGGGCCCATGGTTTAGAACTCCTGCTCTATGGCGGTCAGGAATGGACTCTCCTACTTAATGTACTGTAGGTCAGGACTTCATTCACATTTTTAAATTGCTGATCTCCAAGTAGATTTGCTATTATCAAAATATGTTTGTTACATTTTTAACAAGAACTTGTGGACCGTGGAATAACTTATAGTTAGGCCCAAATCAGAAATTAGCCTACAAAAACAAATATGTTGATACATACTGTACATGTACTGTAAGCCCCTCCCATACACTAAAATGTCTATTTCTCTCCAAATACACCTCCAAATATCCAATTGATTTCAACAGAGTGGCCACAGTAAACAGTCACCTACCACAGCTGTCTCGACGGGTTTTAAGAATCAAACAAACTGACATTGATTGACCGCCGTTCCTCCGGACATTGTTTGATAATACATAATGCTGGCATGTTGTACTTGGCACAATATGACAAGACGCTAAAGTAGACTCCTGGGTGTTTGAAAACAAACAATCCTAAGGCTAATGATTTAAGGACACACACACACAACAGGATGTGTTCTTATGGTTTTCACAGAGCATGAAGATGTACTGCTCTTTGCACCAGCAGCTGAGGGTAAGAAATAAACAGGGCTTATTATAAAACATGTAATCTGAAAAGTAATCTGAAAGTGTATGACCCAAAATACTCCATAGGGAAACTCCTGGTCATCACATTATTGGCTTTGGAAAGTGAAACAAATAAATAAATAATCTATGAACTCAAGTCTCCATGGGGTGAGTAATCAATAGGAAAACAATTTTTTTTGTTTTGTTTTTATTTATGTAAAATGAATTGAACATAAGCTGTGTTTTGCCCTCACTGTGTAGAAATCCATGCTGTACACCATATCTCCAGTATTGCCTTATAGTTTAGTGTGGTGTCAAACATAGTGGTACCAAACATAGCCGGCCTCCAAGCTTGTAGGTCTGCTATTTTCAACATTCTCACCAAAAGGCCCCTTTGGAAATGTCAGCCCCTGCCTCTCTCACATAGTCTGCACGCAGTGGTGTAAAGTAACTAAGTACATTTACTTAAGTACTGTACTTAAGTACAGTTTTGAGGTATTCGTACTTTACTTGAGTATTTCCAATTTCCAATACTTCTACTTCTACTCCACTACATCTGGGATCCAAATACCGTACTTTTACTCCACTACATTTATTTGAAAACTTTAGTTACTTGTTACTTTGCAGATATAAATTATGATATTATAAAACACACATAAACCACTTTAGTCCTATTTTATACCTAGGACATTTGAAAATAGCCGATCTACAAGCTCACTCGCGACGCGTTGTGAGCTTGTAGATCTGCTATTTTCAAACATTTTGTACTTTTACTTTTGGTACTTGAAGTACATTTTGATGCCAATACTTTCTTACTTTTACTCAAGTACCTTTTGAATTCTGGACTTTTACTTGTAAGGGTGCCCTCACACCAAAATACCTATTAGAGTGGAATCCGCGTTCCGCCAATGCATTTCAATGAGAAGGGAGCGTTTTTTTTTTTTTGCAGAAATCCTTTACTGACATGAAACCGCCCCCTTCTCATTGAAATGCATTGGCGGAACACGGATTCCACTCTCATAGGTAGTTTGGTGTGAGGGCACCCTAACGGAGTATTTCTAGATTGCAGTATTGATACTTTTACTTAAAGGGGAAGACCACCCATTTTCAATATTGAAATATGTCATTAATATACCTTAGAGGAGTTGTGTGGAAATAGAAAAAAAGTTCACGCTCTTCTGTGTTGCCTAAAACTGGAGGATTGATTTTGGGGTTTGTATTGAAAATTACAACTTGATGACATCACACATTGTACTTTACAATACAAACCCCAAAAGCAATCCTCCAGTTCTAGGCAACACAGAAGAGGGGGAACTTTTTTTATATTTCCTCACAACTCCTCTAAGGTATATTAATGACATATTTCAATATTGAAAATGGGTGGTCTTCCCCTTTAAGTAAATCATTTGATACTTTTTCCACCACTCTGCACATCCCCGACATAGATAGAGATATAGGCATATTATAGTATGGCCAAGAGACAGGGAAAGACATGGAGAGTTTTAGAGAGAAAGTTAGAGAGGGAGAGAGAGTCCTTCCCTAAAAGACCTACACTCTATCCCCATCTAAAGTCCATGCAATGTATTGCAGAGGCTTTGATGATGAACTGTCACCAGGAGGAGCCTCTACAGAAAACTGCTGAGCAGGGGTGTCAATTGGGTATGGCAGGGGTATGCAGCTGCCATACCCTGGGTCCAGGGGGGAAAATATAAGCTACTTTTAAATATAAATCCATGAATGTCTCTTTGTATATCTGCGCTGGTTATTATGCTGTTAAATTACAGTAAAATAACTACAAAAACAACATTTTACATAATGGTCACTTTAACAAGGTATTATAATTATATTCTCCACACTTGTATTCTCCCCAGCTTGACAAAATGGTATATACCAGGTTTCCGCAGGTCAGCTGCACAGGTGCAATGCATTATTGTTAATTGTGGCACGTTTACTAACATGCTAAGTTTAGCTGCACTTAAACAACCGTTCCAGGCTGCCATATCCAGCCCAAGAAACCATAGAAAACTGTGTAAAAAACTGACAAAAGTGGTTTTTTTGTTTGTTTTTCAGACATTGTGAAAATAGCCGATCTACATGCTCACAACGCCTCGCAGCCAATAGAACCGTGTTATCCAAAATGTAATGCCTATTTTCCATGAGGACCCTTTAGCTTTTGCTGAGCTGACGCCTCTGCTGCTGAGCAATGGACAGATCCCCTCAGCAGCCTGTCAGCAAATAACCAGCCAGAAACAAAAAGGCAAGGACAAACCAGGAGCTTACATTCATCAACAGTCCACCAAGAATTGAACCCAGCCAGGAGGAGATGTGCACAGCTGACTTACACAGGAACAAAAACACTGTTGTTATCAGTGTAACTAGTTTCAGTTGTTTAGATTACCTAAAAAATACACCAGCGCATCCACACTGGGGTAAAACCTTTCCACTGTACAACGTGTGACAAGAGTTTCAGTCTGTTGTGCAACCCGAAGACTCCCCCGTACTGTTCATTTCATACAATACTTGGTTTCAATAGCCTGGTGTGGGAAAACCGGGAAAACTGTGGTCGCGTCAATCCCCGTCTCTGTCTCCCTATTTCCTGTCTATCTACTGTATACTATCAACCAGTAAGACTCCCTAATCGGGAGATAAGCGACCGTAGGTGGCTTATCTCCACAAATAGGGCAAAAATGTGTTTTTCCAAAATCTTCCTGATCCATGTTGATGACATGAGTGTAGACATGCTGTGTAGTGATATTCGTGATTTTAGGGCAAAAACTGTAGGAGCAGTGTCCAAAAATGTGTTTTAAAAATCGGCCTGAAGGTGGCGCTAGAATAGGGCCATGTGAGAAATGAGGGGTGGGGTCTCCGCGTTGCCTTGGCGGACGAATAGGTACCGGCCCCGGCTCTCCCGGACGCTCCTAGCCCGAGTTACGGCATTTTATGTGCGCTGCAGTGGCAGGGGGTCCTCCACTGGGGGCGCCACCACTTTTGCATCCGTTCTGAAGCACCAGGAGTCGGTGGTCCCCGGGAATTCCCCGCGAGCAGCCCCGTTGGGGTGGTCATTTGGTCATTTTTGCACATTTGGTCATTTTTTACATCTGGGGGTCCCCTGGGGCTCCGGGGGTCCTTGGAGGTTGTAGTTTGGCAGGCAAGGAGTGTGTGTGTAAAATCTGGCATGGATCGGGTCAACGGGTGCGGAGATATAAGCAGGGAAAAAGTGTGACGTGTGACGTGTGAGCACATTTGGTCATTTTTTACATCTGGGGGTCCCCCAGGGACCTGGGGGTCCCTGGGGCTCCGGGGGTCCTTGGAGGTTGTAGTTTGGCAGTCAAGGAGTGTGTGTGCAAAATTTGGCATGGATGGGGGCAACGGTTGTGGAGATATGAGCAGGGCAAAAGTGTGACTGACTCACTCACTCACTCACAGACAGCCGGTGGAGGTTTTGGTAGTAAATGCGACCTACGGTCGCAATAAAGGCAAACCTTTCTGTCAGACTCTCCAGTACAAACTGAAATCCTTCACCATTTCACTGTATGTTTTGTAATGGTGTCAGAATTCAGAGTTGCTCTAAACCAGAAACCACACATGGGCAACATAAGGCCCAGGGGCCGGACCCGGCCCTTCAACCATCTCAATACGGCCCTCGAAGTCCTCAAGAAAAACAAAATGACCCCCATAAAATCGACATGTTAAAAGGCAGCATCATGTTTTTAGGGAAATCAATTGAAGGTAACTCCAATTCATCATTAGTAATTAATACGTAGGCCTTTGTACCATTTGAGTATATTCCATCTGTATGTTCTCAAATGTTAAACGCTTATAATGTTAACAGCGAAACAGTCTGCCATGGATCCATATTCATAAAATAATTCAGAAGCCTTAAAGACCCTACACAAAATAGGCAATATGTTTGTCTGTCGTGTCATTCAAATTCATGCAGTTTTAACTTCATTCAGCACTATGTGTTTCAAGTTTCAATTGTCCAACATGTGGCCCTTCACTCGATTTATCAAAGTCAGTATGGCCCCCTGGAAAGAGATGTTGCCCACCCCTGCTCTAAACAATCTGATTCCAACCTGGATGATTTAGGCTGCCAGTGTGAATTTAGTGAAAATATATTAATACAAAACAATTAATAATTAATATACAGTCAAAAAGAAAGCGAGAAAGTCAGTATTGTAATGCTCAATCAAAATGCTACTTTATTTTCTAAAAGCACAGCGTAATAATAATTAGTAGATTACATTGACTACAGTATATGCCATTGGTTCTCAAAGCATTTTCATGTCAAGAACCCCAAAATGAATGTGCACTTACTCAAGGATTATGATTTATATATTTTTAATAGCCAAATTACAAGCTCAAAATGCATCGCATTGTGATGTGTTTTGAGCTTGTAGTTCAGATATTTTAGTTGAAGTATAAAAAGGTGTCGAAGTGGTCAAAGACATTTTGATGCAATATTAACAAATTTAGCTGGGGAACCCTTGGAACCCCCTCAAGGACCCCTGGGGGTCCCCAGACCCCATTTTGAGAACCAGTGGTATATGCGTACAGTATGATAGCCATGCATAGCCATAGAGAGATAGACAGAGACACAGCGAAGCAGATAGCATGATGATAACTATAATAAGGAATATCATTGCACATGGATTAATAGGCCTAGAATTATTGAATGCTTTAACCAGTGAAAAATAGCAGATATACAAGCTCACAGTGCGGCACCGAGTGCCGCGCTGCGAGCTTGTAGATCTTCACTGGTTAAAGCATTCTAGGCCTAAATGGGTTAAATCATGTTTCTTGTGATGCGTGCATGTGGAGTGGGCGTGGCCAGGCGTTTAGATGATCTCAGTGGTGAACCTGCAGGAGGCGGGGCAGATGTCCACAAAGACAGGGTTCCTACTGTAGTCATTTTTGATCCCAGGACTGCTGGACTTTTCTCTTAAGCATTTACTGAGAGAGAGAGAGAGAGAGAGAGCAGCAGAGACAGACAGACAGACAGACATGAAATTAACTGACCGCATTCTTTTATCTCTTAATTAAATTGATATAGAGTTGCTGTGTTTTTTTTAAGGGTAGGTCTAAAGCATACATGGGCAACTGGTGGCCCGGGGGCCACATGCGGCACTTAATGTGGCCCACAGGTTAATACAGGAATACTGATATATTACTGATTTCAGCTCTTACAATTCCAAACGTGACCTGCTTTAATTTTGTCAGTCTATATTAGTAGCTTAATGACTAGTATAGTTGTATTACATTTTTATTTTTTTTATGTCCAATGTATTTGTGTTTAGGTTCATAAAGTTAACATGACTATATAACTAAATGCATTCGAAATTAGATACACATTTTACATTTCAGGATTCCAATTCAAAAACAACAAAAAATTATTCAGGATTCCAATTCAAAAGAGGCAAAAATAGCCGATCTACAAGCTCAAAACACATCGCAGCGCGATATGGCAGCCTGGAATGGTTTTTCAAGTGCAGCTAAACTTAGCATGTTAGTAAACGTGCCACAATTAACAATAATGCATTGCACCTGTGCAGCTGACCTGCGGAACCTGGTAATGTACCTTTTTGTCAAGCTGGGGAGAATACAAGTGTGGAGAATATAATTATAATACCTAAATTTTGCATTTGTAGTTATTTTACTGTAATTTAACAACATAATAACCAGCGTAGATAGACAAAGAGACATTCATGGATTTATATTTAAAAGTAACTTTTATTTTCCCCCCTAGACCCAGGGTATGGCAGCTGCATACCCCTGCCATACCCAATTGACGCCCCTGCAGTGAGTCACAAAGAGATGAGGGTTTGTTATTCGTCCCCAGCAGAGATATACTAATATATCCTAAAAGTAATCAAGGAAATCATTGTCATGAACCTAGTGGTCAAAGTTACCTAGATCATCACATCTGGGGACCTGGCAGTACTCCCAGCGTTTCTCTGAGTCAGTGGTGTAGCACCATGGCTTCTCCTCACCGTCTGGATTACGGCAGTAGTTTTCATTCAGGCCTCTGACAAAAATATGCACAGTAGGTAGTTAGTAGATAGACAGACAGACACATTGATGGATAGATAAGCTACTGTAGATGGATTGATACTGTAGATCAGGGGTTTTCAAAGTGGGTGACGGGGCACCCTGGGGTGCCGTGACGGCAGTCCAGTGCCGCGAGATAATCTGATAATATTTGGAATTTATTTTGACACTTGAAAAAATATTTAGTATCATTTTAAACTTGAAGTACAATGTTATTTTCATCCAGTTCTAACCAAAATGGCTTTAATCTCAACGTTTTCCTTGCAACATAATCACTAAAATATCGTCACTGTCGGGCAGAAACCTCGTATCTCCAAGTTTCAAATGTGTACGTCTTTTGGTAAAGCAAAGCCCTGCTTCATCATACAAGACTGTCGCACAAACTGGTGAAAACAGTCGATCTACAAGCACACAACGCCTCGTGATGCGAGGCGTTGTGTGCTTGTAGATCTGCTGTTTTCACTAGTTTAGTACATTTTAGACGATATGCTATAAATATAAGGTGCTGGGAGTGAAAAATTATAATGTAGGGGTGCCTCGGATTTAAAAAAAAAATGTATGGGGTGCCCTGAGACAAGAATATTTAGGAACCCCTGCTGTAGATAGATACATAGGCTGGGTCTGGCTGGGTCTTCTTACTCGTCTGGGTAGTTTCCTGGCGTGAGGTCGTGTCGGTGAGGTTTCTGGGCCGACCAGCTCTGACAGGTTTTCCCAGAAGTCGTACTGGCCACCTTCCCCCGATAGTCTCTGCCGTCGCCAATGTAGCAGGACACATCTGGGACGACGTAGTGGGACAAGACAGGGAGAAGTATAATAGATGGATGGGGAGTAAACACAAAGACCAGTGTTATGTTATGAGTGGAATCAATCACACGTAGGGGTGGGCGATACTGGAAAAAAAACATTATCACGATACTCTTCATGCAGTATCACGATACACGATATTATCACGATACTGTTTTATGTGAGTTTTTAGGTTTATTATGATTATTAGACCAGCACAGATATTCTATTGATAATCTATTCATTGTTATGCTGCAGATAGAAAGATAGATAGCCTAATCTATGATTTCTTTAATGATAACATTTTGATTTTTGATTAAACAATTAACATCTTTTACCTCAACATATTTACTAGTTGGTGTGATGATGGTTCAGGTCATTCAAATGGGTCCAAGAAATGTTTTATGGGTTCCCATAAAATGTTTTTGAGTGTTGTGAGCTTGTAGATCGGCTATTTTCAAAACAATTTGGCTAAATAATTTCGGGACCTCTCTGGGGGTCTCGACCCACAGGTTGACAACAACCCATGCCTTACCATTGAAACTTGGGTGGAAACAAATTACCCTACGACCAACCAAAGTCAGGAGGTTTGTTATGATACAAGCTTTCTTTTTACATAATTACTCTGTATTTTACAATACAGTTATCATCCTAGCGTTTAGCTTTTCTACTAACAAAAATGGCATGGTTTTATAACTAAGCCAATTATGAAATAGACGCGAAATAGACGCGATGATTTCACCGCGAGACACACGCATGCACAACGGTGAAAGCATAACAAACAAAGCACTTTACAAATAGCGGCAAATAACTACTTGTTTGTAGTTAATAAAAACAGAAGCATGGATTCACAAGGCGATCTAAATCACCTCATCAATACTGCCAGAACACACAGCTGTGGAGTGGAGACTCCAGCACACACAGCTCAGCTTTGCAGTGAGATGGCTGATAGCGATAGCAGGACGGATAAAGTAGTTTGCGTCCTGATAGTTTAATGCATCCATTATTAAAAACTAGAAGCCAGCGTCTAGTCGGCGACCTGGCCAACTCGGAACAATGTAAATAGGGAATGAATGCCCCGCCCTTTAGGACCCGTTTTGACCATCTGTCTGCCTGTGTCCATTTATGCCCATATATGGAGATATCTGTATCTGTCTGTCTGTCTGTCGGCGTCCATTTTATGTCCATATATGGAGATCACTGCAGTTATAGTTCTGGGTCCATTTTATGCCCAGATATGGAGATATCTGTCTATCTGCGTCCATTGTATGCCCATATATGGAGTATCTGTCTGTGCCTCCAACTGTGTTGCAGACACAGTGCCGGTTCCCCCTTTAATGCAAACCTCATTATACATGTTGTCATAGGACCCGTTTTGAACATCTGTTTGCCTGTGTCCATTTATGCCCATATATGGAGATATCTGTATCTGTCTGTCTGCGTCCATTTTATGCCCATATATGGAGATCTTTGACCATCTGTTTGCCTCTGTCCATATATGGAGATATCTGTATCTGTCTGTCTGCAATCCATTTTATGCCCATATATGGGGGCATTCATTTTATGCCCATATATGGAGAACGCGCGTGCCCGTGGGACGAACGGTTCTCGAGATACGCGGATTACATACATACATACACACTCACAGAGATTTTTTCCATTTTATGCCCATATATGGGGGCATTCACTTTATGCCCATATATGGAGAACGCGCGTGCCCGTGGGACGAACGGTTCTCGAGATACGCGGTTACATACATACATACACACTCACAGAGATTTTTTGTTGACTCATGTGGCGTACGTGATGTCAGAGCCTTTTATGAAGTGATGTCACAATGAGTCAGAGCTTTCGCCGATTTCCTCCGGAACAGCCTGATGTCAACAATCAACCCCGCATAAGGAGATTCCGAACGTTTCTCGCCGGTTCGGGAAAACCGCGCGTCAGGTCGGGTCGAGACCCGGCACTGCACTCCGTGCCGCGGCGGGGAACGCGCGTGCCGAATCTGAAGCCGGTGGGACGAACGGTTCTCGAGATACGCGGATTACATACACACAGACAGACACGCAGAGACTTCTCGCATTTATAGATAGATATGCTTCAAAGAATGCAGGGCAAGCTGCATCACTGCTTTACAAAGTCCCGTGAAAGTGAAACTAAATCGTGGACCAGTGTGCCGTGCTCGCTCGGTGCTCCGGCCAGTCAGTCACTGTAGAGTCTACAGTGACTGACTGGCCGGAGCAGTGTAGAGTGTAGACACTCGTAGCCTGTCTGCGTGCTGCCCGGGGGCGGGCCGTGAAAGCAAAGGGACAGATCCTCAAGCTATATGGCACGTTGAGCCGCGACTTCTTTTTGGCGAATTACACCACCGTACTATAGAAGTATAAATTAAGCAATAGAGCTGTGACTCATAGAACGTGCACTCGCTGTATCCAGAGCCTTGACTGTTTGTATCACGAGACATACGATAATCTGAAAAGGCATATCGTGGCAAAGCTGTATCGTCGATACGATAATTATCACCATATCGCCCACCCCTAATCACACGTGTCTGTCCCTGAGGCAGAGATAAGGCTGCTACTGATGCTCAGTAAACTATAATCAAGGGAACTTCGACATCTAGCTAAACTCATGGTCAGTTTCTCTGAGAACAGTCCAGTGAATCACAGAGAGATGAGGGTTTGTTATTCAACCTCAACAGAAATGTCCTCAACATTATCAAGAAAATAATTTGCCATGAACTTAAGTGATCAAAGTTACCTTCACATCTGGGGACCTGGCAGTACTCCCATCGTTTCTCTGGGTCAGTGGTGTAGCACCATGGCATCTTCTCACCGTCTGGATTACGGCAGTAGTTGTTGCTGTCCAGGCCTCTGGCAAAAATACGTAGGTAGGTAGGTAGGGATGGGTATCGTCTGCGATACTTTTAATGGTATCGATCGCATGACGTCGATACTATCGGGTATCGGTTCGCGTAAAAACGAACAATACCTTGTTTACATACTCTGGAACGCACCCCCGGTCGAATCTGTAACAGTTGGGCTACTGAGAGTTTAATGACTGCTTTAGTAGGCTTCACTCGTTACTGTGAAAAATAGCCGACAATAGCTTGTAATGTTTATTATTATGATGATTATCCAACATCTATATTCTCCGCTCCGCCACACTGTGTGATCATCATCATCACCTCAACTTAAATAAAAAGTATCGAAAATGGTATCGAAAAGGGTATCGTATCAATTCCCAGGTATCGAAAAAGGTATCGTATCGATTCAAAGGTGAACGATACCCATCCCTATAGGTAGGTAAGTAGGTAGGTAGGTAGGTAGGTAGGTAGGTAGTAGACAGGCCAACAGACTGGCATAGATAGATAGATAGATAGATAGATAGATAGATAGATAGATAGATGTTTGGCTAATTCTTCTTACTTGCCTGAGTAGTTTTCTGGCGTGCGGTCGTGTACTTGAGGTTTCTGGGCCGACCAACTCTGGCAGGTTTTCCCAGAGACCGTCTTGGCAACCTTCCCCCGAAAGTATTTGCCATCGCCAACGTAGCAGGACACACCTGGGACGATGGCAGGTGGACAGGACAGGGAGTAGCAGATGGATGGAGTAAACACAAAGACCAGTGTTTTGTTAGAGAAACCCAAAAGCCAGAAACTCAATAGCGTTCATTGTTTATCAAGACAGTTGGTTCTGTCCTAGGCTCCACCTTGGATGCTGTGGAACAATATCCAATGGCAGAATGAAGGCTAAACTCCTGGCCATCATGGACAAGCCCTCTCATCCATACCATACTCTGTGACAGGGCTCCTTTAGCAACAGACTGTTACAGCTAAAGTTGCAAGAAGGAGTGCTATAGGACAGTGTTTCTCAACCTTTTTTCTGCATGGGTACACTTTTCATGTCCCAAGAATCCATGGGCACACCCACATAATACGGGGGTGTAAATATCGTCACTGTCGGGAAGAAACCTTGTATCTCCAAGTTTCAAATGTGTACGTTTCTACGCAAAGTAAAGCCTTGCTTCATCATACAAGGCTGTAGCACAACAGTTGTGAAAACAGCAGATCTACAGCAGATCTACAACGCCTCGCACCGCGAGGCGTTGTGTGCTTGTAGATCGGCTGTTTTCACTAGTTTAAATCATTTTTAAAATGATAAATACAATACTGGCTTTCAAGCAGTTTCAAGGGGCACACTTGACCCTTCTTAGGGGCACACCAAAGGTCCCCAGGCACAGTGGTTGAGGAACACTGCTATAGGAGATGTTTGATCAGGCTGTTTGAGATGGGGGATGTGAGATGCAAGTTTATCAGACTCTTTTAGTAATGTTTTGGTAGATGCCTATTTTTATTTTTTATTTTTTTTATTTTTTTACCAAATGTGTCTGAATCTCACCCAGAGCCAGTCATTTCGCATGGTACCACTTTAGACCACAGCTGAAATAACTTTTTTTTTTTTTTCATTAAAATGTGATAAAGCCACAAAAGTATTTCATAAATATCAGGCGTTTCACTTAAACGCCAGAGCTTAACTCTGCATGTAAATAAGACTTTTTTTAATTAATGTGAGAGATTGGGACATAATTATGTTGGTCCTCCCAGAATACAGCTAACATGCTAGTTTTCACCACCCTGTGTTAGCCATTTGTAGCCAAATGCGGTAATATCGGCGCTCCATTACCTAGCGTTGCAAATCACAGTATTTATCCCGTTAATGTAGTGCCACGTATGTTCCAAATGAACCACGTTACGTTGTTATAATGATTTAATCTATTATTTATTTATTTATTATTCAGCCGTTGACTGTTCTTCTTCTCGACTTTTGGGGGGAAAATGATCAGTTTCCTGCCTGGACCGGATGGCGAGGAGTGTCCTTTCTCACTGAGTTAGCTTAGCTTTGACTTAGAACAGTGTGTCATCGTAAACTATCTAGTTTTAACGTTCAGAGCGTTTTCTTTTTGGACAATAAAAACATTCACAGCCAGGAAAAAAAATCCATCAGAAGGACACATGGAATGCTCGTTCACTCGCCGTCGGAAAATTGACTTATTAGACTATTCTAGATGACTGGCTAACGGCTAACGCTAACGTTAGCTAGCGCTAGCTGCAGGCTAACATAGGCATCTGTTGTATAAAACGCGACCAAACTCTATTTTTGCTCTTCTACAAGCTCACAACGCGAGGCGGTTAAGCGTAGCCTGTAGATTGTGGTTCATTATCAGAGTCAGATGATCCTTCAATCTGACTGAAGTTACACAAACACTCGACGATGTTATATAAAGCACAGTTAGCACAGTTAGCCGACAGGCTAACGGTGTTGCGCACGTAATAAATTCACTTCAACCTCGTGTTGAGCAGTTAAACCTATTTGCTACGTACGTCTACAAAAACGTTCATATTTCAAAGATAAAGTGCTTACTGAAGTCTCACAGATGTCACAGTATGGTACGCTCAAGCAGAATTACCCGTATCTTTCGTATTGTTTAATAAACAGCATTTTAATCCGATCAGACGCCATTTTCTGTTGTTTTTCAGCCATGCGACCCCTTCGGTTGCGAGGTGTACTGCACTTAGATACATTAATACCTTTTTAAGGAAACGACGACCGATCGGATTAAAATGCTCCTCGTTAAATAATACGATCATTACGGGACATTCTGCTGGAGCGTACCCTATGGTGACATCCGTGAGCCTTCACTAAGCAATTTATCTTTGTAATCTGACCGTTTGTGTAGACGTACGTAGCAAATTGGTTAAACTGCTCAACAGCAGATTGTGTTGAATTCACGGTTGGCGCAGCGTAGCGTCTTTACATTTAGCCCAATAATGCTAATCTACAAAGCAATAACTAAAGTTTAAAACATACATAAACCACTTTAGCCCTATGTTATACCAAGGCTATTTGAAAATAGCCGATCTACAAGCTCACAACGCATTGCGGTGCGACGCGTTGTGAGCTTGTAGATCTGCTATTTTCAAACATTTTGTACTTTTACTTTTGGTACTTTAAGTACATTTGGATACCAATACTTTTGTACTTTTACTCAAGTACATTTTTAATTCTGGACTTTTACTTGTAACAGAGTGATTCTACATTGCAGAATTGATACTTTTACTTAATTATAAAATGTTGGTACTTTTTCCACCACTGTGTAAACGTTTGTGTTCTCATGCCAAAAAAGCTTCTTTGAATTGAAGATTGAATTGAAGATTGCTCCCCATGTGGCGGAGTCAGGTCATTGCAGGTTAGAAATTTATTTAAAACTTGAATATCTCAAAAGTCCTATTTCAGCATGGCATCATTCTATAAGCCATATCTTCAAAACTGTTGGGTCAATCTCCACAACCAATATATCATTTTGTAGCTATGATCCCCAGCTTTCAAATGAAATGAAAAAATGAAAATGAAAAAAAAAATTGCAATGACTGGCTCTCAGTGAGATTGGGACACAAATGTGTTTATATTGATGTCTCAATGAGAGCTGTAACACTTTTCACCTCTGGGATGAATAAAGTACCTACCGACCAACCTACCTACTGACCAACCAACCTGAGTACCTACCTACCTAGTAAACTATAATCACGGTCAGTTTATCTGAAAATAGTACAGTGAATCATAGAGAGATGAGGATTTCTTATTCATCCTCTGCAGAAATGTCCTAAAAGTCATCAATAAAATTATTGTCATGTACGTAAGTGCTCAAAGTTACCTGGAATACCACATTTGGGGACCTGGCAGTACTCGAATGGCATCTCTGGGTCAGTGGTCCAGCACCATGGCATCGCCACAAGGTCAGGATTACGGCAGTAGTTGTTGTTGTCCAGGCCCCTGACAAAGATATGTATAGGTAGGTAGGGACAGTAGTTAGTAAGGAGAAATACCAACAGAATGGCAGACAGACATTCAGATAGGCAGGCAGGCAGACAGACAGACAGACAGACAGACAGACAGGCAGACAGGCAGACAGACAGATGGCTAGATCATTTAGATGGATATACTGTACAGCAGAGCTTTTCAAAGTGGGTGACGGGGCACCCTGGGGTGCCGTGACGGCAGTCCAGGGGTGCCGTGAGATATAGTTTGATAATATTTGGAATTTATTTGGACACAAAATATTTAGTATCATTTTAAACTTGAAGTACAAAGTTATTTTCAGTCAGTTCTAACCAAAATGGCTTTTATGTCAACGTTTATCTTGCAACATAATCACTAAAATATCGTCACTGTCGGGCAGAAACCTCGTATCTCCAAGTTTCAAATGTGTACGTCTTTTGGTAAAGCAAAGCCCTGCTTCATCATACAAGACTGTTGCACTAAACTAGTGAAAACAGCCGATCTACAAGCTCATGTTAGTACATTTTATAGGTGATAAATACAAAACAAACGGTTTTGGACATACAAGGTTTCCACCCAACAACGACGATATGCTATAAATATAAGGTGCTGGGAATGAAAATTATAATGTAGGGGTGCCTCGGATTAAAAAAATATTCATGGGGTGTCCTAGCTGAGACAAAAAAGTTTGGGAACCCCTGCTGTATAGATGTTTGGCTGGGACTTCTTACTTGTCTGGGTAATTCTCTGGTGTGGTGTCGTGTTCGTAAGGTGTCTGGGATGACCAGCTCTGGCAGGTTAACCCAGATTCTGTTGTGGCAACCTCTCCCCGATAGTCTCTGCCGTCGCCAGTGTAGCAGATCAGCTCTGGGACGACGGTAGGTGGACAGGACAGGGAGAAGCAGATGGATGGAGAGAGTAAACTCAAAGACGTTTTGGTAGAGAAACCGTCCGGCAAACAGAAGGTCTCTGTCTGCCCCCAGGTCAATCTTCTAACCAGTGTTGATTTCATTGACTAAAACTATGACGAAAAATGTTTGTCGACTGTGTTTTTTTCACTGATGAAAACTAAATAAAAACTAAACAAAAAATAAGCTGTGGTGACTTAAAGTAAGACTAAATATATTGACAATTTCTACAACAAAATAAAAACTAGACTAAAACGTTAGGGAGGGACTAGTGGAGAAGAGAGTAATTTTATGTTTGGTTGCTCTCAGGTGTTGCGTGCTGAAAATAGCCGATCTACAAGCTCACAACGCTGGGACGCGTTGTGAGCTTGTAGATCGGCTATTTTCAGCATGCAACCAAGTGTAAAATCAGTCATTACGATGCCAATGCCATCAAGGCTTGCCAAAATACATTTTAGTTGACTAAATCAACTGTGAATCCTTCTAAGATTTTTGGAGAAAACCTATGTTTCTATGTCAGCAATCTGGCCAGCCATCGTCAAAGAAAAGGTCCTTTTCACTTCAACTGGAGCTCAGTTAGTCTGTTCTTGAGAGACTACTATGTCAGTGGTGCTCAAACCTTTTCATGTGAAGGACCCCCAAAATGATATGTATTTGGCCACGGGCACCCATCTCAAAATATTTAGTTCCAGGGACCCCCCCCAGAAGCAAAATTTGAGTTACAAACGTTCGCTTTGAAAATACATATATTCAAAGATTTGCACACATTTTCATGACTTTTAAAAAAATAGCAGATCTACAAGCTCGCAGCGCGGCACTCGGTGCCGCGCTGTGAGCTTGTATATCTGCTATTTTTCACTGGTTAAAGCAGTCAATAATGTTAGGCCTAAATGGGTTAAATCTAGCATCCTCCTGGGATTTTTGAGCGATCACATCAAACTTCCCACACGCAAACTATGGCATGATAACAACTGTATTACAGTAGAGAGTCATGCCAAACAGTGCTGAAACCAACATTACTCCAATTGACCAAAGGAGGGCGCTATAGCGAACATTTTGAACATGAGAACGTTGAACAGGCATGCCTTGTTTGAAACTTGCTTACACCAATTGGCACATTCTGTCATGATAACCTATCTAATAATTTAAAAAAGCATGATAATCAACATAATACAGAGATAGATTACAATATACACAATCCGTCTGGACTATGACTTTCCAATGTCATAATTTAATTGCATGGCAAATTTTCTCTCAAATTAAAATGTAGTTCATATTCTTGTGCATTACAGATTTCATATATTGCATTGCCTGGTCTCCATACTAATTGTTTAACTGTTCAACCCATTTAGGCCTAGAATTATTGAATGCTTTAGCTATTGAAAAATAGCAGATATACAAGCTATATATATATATATATATATATATATATATATATATATATATATATTTTTTTTTTTTAATGAATATAATATATATGAATATATCTTTTTGAAAGTGAACATTTGTAACTCAAATATTTGCTTCTGGTGGGTCCCTGATACATTATTTTGAGATGGTGGGTCCCTGGAACAACATATTTTGAGATGGGGGTCCGTGGCCAAATACATGTAGTTTTGGGGGTCCTTGGCATGAAACATTTTGAGAACCACTGAAATATAGTTAAAACAAAAAAAAAAAAAAAAAAAAAACCTTAGAAGGATTTAGAAGACAATTATAGAATCGGTTCAAAATATTCAAAGATTTGCACAAATTTTCAAGAATTTTCAAAAATAGCAGATATACAAGCTCGCAGCGCGGCACTCGGTGCCGCGCTGTGAGCTTGTATATCTGCTATTTTTTAATATTTAAAGCATAAAATATTGCGTAATAATGTGTTCAGGCCTAAATGGGTTAATGCAAAAATGTACCCCTGATAGTTGTACTATGTTTTATTTCTTACCCTCATCTGCTGGCGTTGCTTCTGTTCCAGCCAGTAGAACAAAGAGCATCGTGAGAGCAATGAACACCTTCATGCTCTGTGAAAACCACGAGAAAACATCATGTTCAAAGTGTGTGGCGGGCAGACAAACGGACGGAGAGGGGAAGAGAGAAAGAGTGGGATAGATACTGTGTGTGTGTGTGTGTGTGTGTGTGTGTGTGTGTGTGTGTGTGTGTGTGTATTTACTGGCACTATTGGGGTCAGGGTGAGGATTAGGTTAGGTGTTAAAAAGGTACGCAGAGCAGATTTTTATGAATAAATGATGCTGATGACAAGAACAACAACAAGCATTATTATTATATTATTACAGCTGACAACAAGAATGAGACAATACAGAAAGTGAATATCAAAGGTATAATAATGACAACAAGTATAGCAAGACATTATATAAATAAAGAAAATCTAAAATCACATGATGAAAGAAAGGCTCAGAGTATACATAATTTCAAATATACTCTGTTAAGATATTTAACTGTAAAGTCACATTTAAGCAGATGGAAACGGGAGATCCTACCCTCTTTCAGATGAAAGAACCGATGATGTTGAATGTTGGTCGGTCTTATGCAGATCCTCAAATAATGTATTTGCCATAGGGTTGTGTGTGTGTGTGTGTGTGTGTGTGTGTGTGTGTGTGTGTGTGTGTGTGTGTGTGTGTGTGTGTGTGTGTGTGTGTGCGTGCGTGCGTGCGTGCGTGCGTGCGTGTGTGCGTGCGTGCGTGCGTGCGTGCGTGTGTGTGTTTCCTCACAGTCTGTTTTTCATAGATAAACGCCCAGGGCCTGTGTGTACTTTAACGTCATAAAATGCCAAATAAAGCATTAAAAAAATGCCAACATCATTTTGCAGCATAATCAAATAATGCCCAGAGGAACTGTTGTCAATGTCAGTTTGTTTTATTCTTCAAACACGTCTAAACTAGTTCTGTCCTGGTCGTGACATTTTAATTGACGATTAATTGTCACTCAAATAATGGCCATTATGTAATACACTTGACAAGCCAAGTCAGGTGACAATCTACTGCTACTCTGTTGACATTAATGTGCATATTGGGAGGCTTATTTGGAGAGAAAAAAAAGTTCTAAGAAGAACATATAGCTCATTGTATCTCATTTGCTAGAGCTTTCTCAGGGTTGCTCAGTCTTTTCTGAACAATGAACCCCGTAAACCCCGTACAAGTATAAAAATAAACTATTCAAAATGTGTAAATGTAAAATGTCATGATGACAGCCCTGTCTTTTGGATGCATAAAACTTAACACCACCCTGGCTCAGGGCATTGTGTCATATTACACAAGCAAATAGTCTTTGGAACACAAATAACAATTATAAAATTATTACAGCAATTATTTTTTCTTGTCTTTGTCATTATGATGTGACAGTACACACCCTTGGCCTATTACAGGTTTTTCTTTTTCAAAGTGGGTGACGGGGGGACCCTGGGGTGCCGTGACAGCAGTCCAGGGGTGCCGCGAGATAATTTTATAATATTTGCAATTTATTTGGACACTTGAAAAAATATTTAGTATAATTTTAAACTTGAACTACAAAGTTATTTTCAGTCAGTTCTAACCAAAATGGCCATTATGTCAATGTTTACCTCGCAACATAATCACTAAAATATCGTCACTGTCAGGCAGAAACCTCATATCTCCAAGTTTCAAATGTGTACGTCTTTTGGTAAAGCAAAGCCCTGCTTCATCATACAAGGCCGTCACACACAACTAGTGAAAACAGCCGATCTACGAGCACATCGCGAGGCATTGTGTGCTTGTAGATCTGCTGTTTTCACTAGTTTAGTACATTTTATAGATGATAAATACAAAACGAATGGTTTTGGACACAAGGTTTCCACTCGACAACGACGATATGCTATAAATATAAGGTGCTGGGAGTGAAAATTATAATGTAGGGGTGCCTCGGATTTAAAAAAAAATGTATGGGGTGCCCTGAGACAAAAAAGTTTGGGACCCCTGGCCTATTAGACAAAACACTTTTTTGTTAGCTTTTTTAATATATTCATTAGTGGGCTGTTTCTGTCTTCTTGTTTTGCCTATTCAGGAGATAGTTTTGTATTGGATATTATTTCTCCTCTTGCTGTTGGTTAGTCATGGCTGCCAGTTCCCACCTGATGTCATGTGGAAGTTCTGACTGCTCCAGGTTGTACTGTAGAACTGCTAGCTTGCACAACATCTTGAGACCAGGACTCAGGTCTAAGATGTACAGATCATCATCAATGAGGATGATACGATATCCCACCATGCAACAGCACATCCAAGACATCCCTGAACACGGGCCTGTTCCCTTGGGCTCAACCTTCTTCCAGCGGAAGGTTTCTGGATTGAATTTCCATAGATCATTCAAGTCCTCGCCGTGGTGCTGGCCACCAAATATGTACAGCTCTCCATTGTGGGCAAAGGATGAATGACCCAAGCGGCCTTCTGGAAGAAGCTGTGCAGAAGGTGTGCTCAGCCAGCAGTTGGTCTCTGTGTCAAACACTCTGATGTTGTTGTAGACCCCCTCGTCCCCCTCGTCCCCCATGCCCCCAGATACAAACATCTTTGTCCCGATGATGGTGGCAGAGTGATCTGATGAAACAGGTGGTGGAGTGCCTCTGGTGTTAATTAAAGACCAGACCATTGTGGTGGTGTCCAACCTGTAGATGTCATTGTATATCAGCAGGTCATTGCTTCCTCCATGGATGTACATGACCTTCCCAAAGACACAGGCTGAGTGGTCGCACCTCTCCTGTGGAACTGTACCGGAAACCCTGGGTTTGAACCATGTGTGGGTGTTGATATCAAATGCATAAGGCGCGTTGCAGCACTTCAATGTGGAAGCACACTGTCCTCCCCAGATGTAGCTGATATGTTCTATCAACACAGCTGTGTGGCCCCAGCGCCTGGAGGGAACCACAAGGTGACGTTCTCCTCTTGCAGTTGTTGTCACAGGGGTCATCCAGCATAAAGACACTGTACTGAAGACGTGAACTCTGTCGTTCATGTCGCTGTACTCTCCAAAGGAGTACAGCTTGTTGTCCACGACAACAGCCGGATGATCATAGGATCTATTTGGTTTGACGTTGAGATGAGCGGTCCAGTGAAACATTTTACACTCCTGCAGCACAGTGGATAAAAAATGATTATTATTTCAGTCTGGTTCTGTACAAGAATGCAGCTCTAATGTGCATGCAAAAACCTATATAGAATCAGCGACACAAACATCATGGAAAGTTAAGCCAATCAATAATGCTGATGCCTAATGGTCTCCCATATATGGTAAATTGAGAGTTACCTGATGTCAGTATTATGATGTCATATTGATGACAACAGGGATTACCATTATGGCGATTTGTTCATTTTAAATAGGTCCTAACCCGTTCCTTACGGTCCCCACTCATCCTCCCCCCTGATCTACCCTTAACAAAGCCTTGCAAGAGTCACACCGCAAGGCGTTGTGTGCTTGTAGATCTGCTATTTTCATTAGTCCTGTGCGACAGTCTTGTATGATGAAACAGGGCTTTACTTTATGAAAAAAACAAACATTTGAAACTTGGAGATACAAGGTTTCTGCCCGACAGTGACGATTTCAAACTGTGCTGGACTGGGCCTGCGTGATTGCGTGCGTGTGTGGAGGAGGGGTTATAAAATTAATAATAAACTAGAAAGACGCAATTGGAAATTGCAAGTGTGGTTCCCATTCATTCAAGTCAATGGGGAAAATGTATTCACAAATACATTAATGGCCATATGTAGATCTCTGTGTCAGTCATTGTCCCTTTCATGCCCATAGATCCCTGATGTCATCAATATCAAGCCCATTTCTTGGAATGCCCATTTCTTGGAATGCCCATATATGGCCATATTGTGTTTATGTCAGACATCTTAGATGTCCTTTGGTGTGCCCCTGAGAAGGGTCAAGTGTGCCCCTTGCAACTGCTTGAAAGCCAGTATTGTATTTATCATTTAAAAAATGGTTTAAACTAGTGAAAACAGCAGATCTACAAGCACACAACGCCTTGCGGTGCTCTGTTCTTCCAGACAGTGACAATATGTTGGTGTGCCCAAGGATTCTTGGGACATGAAAAGTGTTCCCATGCAGAAAAAAGGTTGATAAACACTGATCTATGATGTCAGTCATCTCAATTTTGGGGGAAAGATTTTATTTTTTAATTAAAGTCAAAGGAGAAAATGTATTCACACATACATTTATATAAATTAAACTCTATAACGTACTGTATCTCAAATTGCACCCCTGATGAAGCTGATTGATTTGACATACGGCCCAAGTGCGTGACACTGCGCGACACGCACTATGTGTCATGCTCTACGCCAGGGGTGGGCAACTTTGATGATGGCAAGGGGCGAGGGCCACCATATTTCCACCTTCACTCCAGAGGGCTACATTGCATATTGCTACGTCCTACTTTGTCTTTCCAGAATCTTTAGTTATATTATTCATGTTAACTTTATGAACTTAAATACAAATACATTGGACATAAAAAGAAAATACTACTATACTAGTCATTAAGCTACTAATATAGTCTAACGGAATTAAACCAGGTCATGTTAGGAATTGTAACAGCTGAAATCAATAATATATCAGTATTCCGGTATTAACCTGCGGGCCGCATTAAGCGAAGGTGGGGGCCGCATGTCGCCCCCGGGCCGCCAGTTGCCCATGTATGCTCTACGCACTATGGAAATAAAGTCCTAAGACAATTACTTTATTCTGGTTGCCTTGCTAGGGCAACAACACTAATAAATGTAAATATATTCATACGGTCAGCTGGGAGTAAATTCCTTGGAAGAAGTACTAAATGTAAACAGTGAACATAGCACACGGCTGGTATTTCAACACCTTTCTCTGCAAATAAGTCTACCAACATCCAATTCATTACAATGGAGCAGCTACAGCAGTTGGTCACCTGACTCAGCTGGTGACCTGGGCCTGTTGAAATGATTACATAATTGCCTAAAAGCAATTATTTGTGTGACAATTAATTATTAGACGTGTTTGAAGAATAAAACAAACTGACGTTGATTATGCTGCAACATGAAGACCTTGGCACAATATGAGGTGATGTGTAAATACACACAGGCCCTGGGTGTTTATCTATGAAAACACACTGTGAGACGCACACACGCAAGCATGCACGCACACACACACACACACACACACACACACACACACACACACACACACACACACACACACACACACACACACACACACACACACACACACACACACACACACACACACAGGCTAATTATTTGAGGATATATCTATGACCAATGGATGAGACTAACCAACATTCAACATCAGCAGTTCTTTTATCTGAAAGGACACACTTCAAACCACTGACGGTAGGTTTATCAACTCTCACAAGTTTCTACTACTTTCAGCGGATCTCCTGTTTCCATTTCCATTCAATTTGACTTCACAGTTAAGCATCTTAACAGAGTACATTTGATACTCTGAGCTTTTCTTTCATCATATGATTTTAGATTGACTCTTTTGATAATGTTTTGCTATATTTCTGTTGTCATTATAATATCATTCATATTTATTTTCTGTTTTATATCTCACTGTTGTATTAGATGGAATAATGACTGTTGTTGTTGTTGTTGTTGTTACAATTGTCATCAGCATCAAATATTCATAAAAGTGCACAGACATACAGTACTCTCTCTCTCTCTCTCTCTCTCTCTCTCTCTCTCTCTCTCCGTCTCTATCCGTCGTCCGTCCGTCCGTCCGTCCGTCCGTCCGTCCGTCCATCTATGTGTCCGCCCAGACTTTAACTCGTCCGTCCGTCCGTCCGTCCGTCCGTCCGTCCGTCCGTCCGTCCGTCCGTCCATCTATGTGTCCGCCCAGACTTTAACACATTTAGCCGCGCTGCAAGCTTGTAGATCTGCTATTTTTTAAAAAGTAGTGAAAATGTGAGCAAATCTTTGAATATATGTATTTTTAAAGCGAACGTTTGTAACTAAAATTTTGTTTCTGGGTGGTCCCTGGAACTAAATATTTTGTTCTGTGGCCAAATACACATCATTGTGGGGATCTTTCCCCTTAAAAAAGATTGAGAACCACTGACATAGTAGTCTCTCAAGAACAGACTAACTGAGCTCCAGTTAAGTGAAAAGGACCTTTTCTTTGACGATGGCTGGCCAGATTGCTGACATAGAAACAAAGGTTTTTCAAAAAACCTTAGAAGGATTCAAAAGACACTTATAGAATCGGGTCAAAAATCTAATTTTCAAAAATAGCAGATCTACAAGTTCGCAACGCGGCACTCCACGCTGTGAGCTTGTATATCTGCTATTTTTCAACAGTTAAAGCAGTCAATAATCCTAGGCCTATTAAACAAGATGATTTCTTATGGTTTCCACAGAGGATGAAGGCGTACATTGCTCTCACGGTGCTCTTTGTTCTCCTGGCTGGAACTGGAGCAACACCAGCAGCTGAGGGTAAGAAAATACACAGTACAACAATCAGGAGCAAACCTTTACCTCCATTTACTATTAATGAACAATTATACATTCATAAAAATGGATATAGCTGCAAGCAGCAATGTGAAGGGCGAGCAATGCAATACATAACATTATGTGAAATGGAATGCTAAATGCATTATGTGCAATAAGCCATAGGGGGAAAAAAACAAGAATTTTAGATAAATATGGCCATGCAATGAATTTATGACATTGTAAATAACTTGTAAATTGTAATTTGTAAATAATAAGTGCAGAGGGATATTTTTTTTACAAAAAAAAGTTTGACAAAATCGGTTTGTGAGAGGCATAGCCGTAAAAACATGTCATGAGTTATGATTGATTGATTTATTGATTTATTATTTTTTGATTGATTGATTGATTGATTGATTGATGATTGACTATTATAATTATGCATAGGTACTCATCACTGGTACAAGGTCAACTAAAAGGATAAACACCTGAAGAAAGGTTTCGGCTTCAATTGGGGTCCTTTTTTTACTCATAAAACATTGAATGACAGACCGATAGAACACACTATGATAGATATTTAACTCATAACATTGCATGACAAATAGATAGAACACAGTACTATGATAGATATTTAACTCATAACATTGAATGACAAATAGATAGAACACAGTACTATGATAGATATTTAACTCATAACATTGAATGACAAATAGATAGAACACAGTACTATGATAGATTTTTAACTCATATAACATTGAATGACAAACAGATAGAACACAGTATAGATATTTAACTCATATAACATTGAATGACAGACCAATAAAACATAGTACTGTGATAGATATTTAACTCATATAACATTGAATGACAGACAGATAGAACACAGTACTATGATAGATATTTAACTCATAACATTGAATGACAAATAGATAGAACACAGTACTATGATAGATATTTAACTCATATAACATTGAATGACAAACAGATAGAACACAGTACTATGATAGATATTTAACTCATATAACATTGAATGACAGACCAATAAAACACAGTACTATGATAGATATTTAACTCATATAACATTCAATGACAGACAGATAGAACACAGTACTCTATACCATCAACATGTGGAACGCCCTTCCACAAGCCTTAAAGTTATACCATGTAACTTTTTTTATAAAACACATCTTATAATTGTCCTAACTGTTAAATCGCTAAAGTTTTAGAACCCCCACTCCGTTAATTTCAGCTTCTAAAGCGTTCTCTTTATATGTTTTCTATGAGCCGTGAGGGGGGGGAGAATTTCGCGGCAAAATGACGTCATCTGCATCATGTGTATACGTTGACCAATCATATCGCCGATCATAAACACATGGTACACTACCGGCCAATCACAGGCGCATCTTGCTGACTTCTCAGGAAGTAGCTTGCCTCAACATAACAACAACATACTCGGGTGAAGGAGTCAGTTTCTCCGGAATGCCTGAACGCACAGGAACCAGGGACCCCTCTAAAGATAGATCTCGGCGAGCTGCAGGCGAGAGGCCCGGTCCGCAGCGAAAAACGGCCGAAAGACGCGGACGGGACCGCGGTTTGCTTTACAGCTCTGACCACTAGTTGAGCAACTTACACAGTATAGCTTTAAAGGAGAGCAAATCCCTAGCCTCCTTCAAAATTGGTATGAAAAGTCACCTTCAGACAGCTGCTACCCGTGACTTGTAAATAGACTAAGCCCCATGCTCCCCCCCCCCCCCCCCCTCTTTTTTTCTTTTTTTTCTGCCTTTGTATTTGATGTTATGCTCTTGAAACTGATATTATCCTAGATAAAGTACTATGTTCTATCCGTCTGTCTTTCAATGTTATATGAGATACTTAAAGTGTGGTTCCTGTGGAAATAAGCCTCGGCTTTCTAGGATCTCCTTTTAGTTGACCTTGTACCAGTGATTTGTACTGTCATGAAACTGTACTTTTTTCTATTGCAAACTTAATAAATTCTTCAATCAATCAATGATAGATATTTAACTCATATAACATTGAATGACAAACAGATAGAACACGGTACTATGATAGATATTTAACTCATATAACATTGAATGACAGACAGATAGAACACAGTACTATGATAGATATTTAACTCATATAACATTGAATGACAGACAGATAGAACACGGTACTATGATAGATATTTAACTCCTATAACGTTGAATGACAGACCAATACAACACAGTACTATGATAGATATTTAACTCATACAACATTGAATGACAGACAGATAGAACACAGTACTATGATAGATATTTAACTCATATAACATTGAATGACAGACCAATAAAACACAGTACTATGTTTTATTTTACCAGTTTGGAGTGCAGCCGCCTGTAAGTGGCTTTCAGAGCGGTTTTGAAGGAGGCCAGGGATTTACACTCCTTGATGTCTGTTAAGGCCCGTGCGCACTGGGCAGATCCCGTAGCCGAATTTTACTCGGGCTGAATTCTATGACCCCCGCGGGAAAATCGTTCTGTCAGCCCCGGACTCGGTCTTGGGTTTGAACGGCACCCCGACACGATTGGATTATGTTAATGGACTTTTTATGACCTCGGGAGGGCTCCCGACAGTATTAAGCTTGATATTCTCGGGCCATCGGCTAGAAATCCTTTACAATTATTGTCGTCTGAATGAATCCCCGGGATTACTCCAGATTATAACCTATCCAAGCCAGTTTCTCCTCCTCTGCCTTTTAGGAGTGGACACTGGGGTCAGATTATTATTGTTATTATCATTTTTACTTACTTTTTACTTTACTTTTCCCCCTAAAATGTTTTAGCCTAATCACTTGTTCAAAAACGTTATAGGCCTAGCGTTCTTTTTTCTTTCTATCACCACACAAAAAGCCTTTCCCCACAACAACACGTGGGGATATATAATATTTTTATTATATTTATATAAGATAGGCTAATAGTAATATTAGGCTATATTTGGCTTGGAGTTGGATGTCAAATCATCTTTTACGGCGTCACAACGGCAAGGTTTGGTTTGACAGTTGATGTTCGCCTTATTCCATATGGTTCATATCGTTGGCCCCATTCACATAGGGGGTGGATTATTATTATTGTTATTTTTACTACTATACCTGTTTTTGTGAGCCTTGTATTCATTCCCGCGGCGCCAATCGGCTGAAGTTAAATCATAACTTTTCTTTATAGCGAGGTGAAACTCGAGGTTGGAACGTCATTTATAAAGTTGGACAGTAACAGTTTATTAAATAATATAACAGACTAATAGGTCTATCTGACTGCAGTGATTCGCTGCCGGCATCACACTGACTCATCCTTCAACAAGTTTCAGCATGAAAAATAGCCGATCTGCAAGCTCAAACGGAGGAGAGGGAGAGAGCTATATAATATATCCCGGGTTAATTTGCGTGTTTCTTCCCCTTTTAATTAATTGTATTATGTAATCACGATGTAGCGCACTACAAGTTCAAACTCAAAAAACAAACTCAGAAAGGATCACTGCATGCTTTGACAGCCAAATATACTCTAGTCCAGGGGTTCTCAAACCTTTTTAATACCACGGCTCCATAATGAGGAAAATGATTTGGCGTGGAACAGTCACAGAGAACAGACCGGCTGTTTGAGAATACATCAACTCAATGCACGCACCATGTATGGAACTATGGATGGATGGGATGAACATCCCCATCATTGTATTCATATACTGTAGCCTTGCATTGTGGATTTAAGTTAATGGACAGTTTTAGGAAACGCACAGCAATGTAAGGCTGCTCACGTTGGCTCACTTGGCTGGCAGGTGATTCCATGTCGTCTCTCCAATGAAGTAGTAGTCTACCGTTCGCGCATGAATGATTATGAAACCAAATGGAGCCATACGGCGGTTTCATTTTACGCTCTCAAGAAGATTCAGGGTCCATTTGGTTATCTCCATCATTAAGCTGGGGACCACCTGGAACACCCTCAAGGACCACTATTTGAAGCACCAGCTATGATCAGATCGTGTTTTCCCTCTTCGTTTTCTATTTTTTTGTATCAAAATGAATGATCTGTGTGTGTGTGTGTGTGTGTGTGTGTGTGTGTGTGTGTGTGTGTGTGTGTGTGTGTGGAAAGGGAGAGGACGCGTCCTTCGCTTCACGCTGTTGGTTACAACAATATATTCATTATTTATTTATATTGGTCGGCAAAGCCCATGGGACCTTCCGCGATCCCACGTTGGGTCTCAAACTATATTATAGTTTGAGAACCACTGCCCCTTTCAGATGCAATATCTGACTTAATACCTAGTCATGCAGACACACTTTTTGAAAATTTGTTTTACTCCAGTCAGCTGTTGCAGCGACCACCAGCTGGAACTGATGCGCTAATTATTGATCTGACCTAGTTTCGCGCAATGATGTAATGATTAATTTGAGCAAGATATAACATTTTAAAAGGCTTTTATAGGCCTAGGTCTACTCTTGATACTTTTTTCACGATGTAGCGCACTAGGCCTACATCGTTCAAGTTCAAACTCTCTCATGCTCACAAGATGCTCACACAACATGTCGCTCTGATGTCATGCAGAATGTACTGGGCAATTTCCTATATTGATCAGATACACATACACACCTGAAAGCATTCACGCTGATGAACAGTTAATTTGAGCAGTGATGGTAAAAGTACTCCCATTCTTTACTTAAGTAAAAGTATCAATACTGCATTATTAGCTACAAATATGTCACAGACAGAGAGAGAGAGGGAGAGAGAGAGAGACTCTTTATTATATAGCGAATATATTTGTATAATTTCGCCGTTTTAATATTTAGAAGGGCAAATACACGTTATACACAGTATATGTAGGCTGGGAACGTGTCCGTTGGCTTCACGCTGGTCGCAACAACTTCACTTTTAGCGTTTCTTGGTTATAGGCCTATTCATTATTATTTTTTTATTCTTTTGGTCGGCAATGTGCAAGCCCATGGCACCTTCCGCGACCCCAAGTTGGGTCGGGACACATAGTTTGAGAACCGCTGCCACTTTGTCTTTCCTTGGAGGCTGGAGCCTTGTTTCTTTATTCAATCAACTGCCAGAAAAAATAAAATAAAACTTTTTCCCCATTCAACTCTGGCCCGAGATCGCTAGGGGTGGTCATCCAGGATATCTGGCTCAATTGAAAAGGTATCAGATAGTTCACTGGCACAGCGGGATATACCGGGCCCGAATTCAAGACAGAGGATCGCTGTCGTTTGAACCTATTATGTCCGAAATAAATGTATATAGGGTTAATGTATAAGTGATAATTATAATCAAAATCTACAAAGTAAGTACAACTAGTGACTAGAATGAGCCAGTCTTTTGAACGGCTCTTTGAAAGGAACGGATCCCAGAGATTCGGCTCACTTCAAAGAGCCATAAATCCCATCTCTACTGAGGAGGACCAGAGAACGGAACTTGGGCAGTGCGGTCATGGCGACATGCGCCACCTAGCGACCTGGCATGCAAATTACCGCGTTTATGGACAAATTGCGTTTTCATCTAAAGACCACATAAAAAATGAAAACTAAACGGCTCTTAGCCGTTTATAGTGAAGCCTGTTTTCGTCTAATAGAGGCCTAAAGGACTCAGTTCAGGCTCTAGTTGAGGCTATACCAGAGAGACGTATTCATAACATGGTATTTTCTGTTACCATATGATGATGCAAGAGTTTCTAATGAACATTGACTGTTTCCTTTTAATCCATTTACAACGGGTACACATTATTGTGTATCATTATTTTATGCTTTAACTATTGAAAAAATAGCAGATATACAAGCTCACAGCGTGGCACCGAGTGCTGCGCTGCAAGCTTGTAGATCTGCTATTTTTGAAAAGTCGTGAAAATTTGAATTTTGACCCGATTCTATAAGTGTCTATTGAATCCTTCTAAGGTTTTTTGAAAAACCTATGTTTCTATGTCAGCAATCTGGCCAGCCATTGATAGTACAATATGTTATTGTTGTTTAACATGGTATAGATATCATTCTCAGTGTTAAAAGTCAATGCCATGATGTTTTGATCTGATAACTAATGCACGAGACGAGAATCTGCCCCACTCCAGGGACAGAAAGATTGACCAGCGAAATGTCAAAGTGTCTAGGACACGGGATAATGGAAAGCCAAAACATTCTACATCCTTGGCTTGTGACTCAGTCACAACAACATCCCATCCATGTTCTGAATTGTCCAATCAGAATGTGACTAATGTATTTTATGCTGTACACATTCAACTATATATGTGGAATCATTATGCTTTGTACTCAGAGAGAAACTATGGGTGAGAAAATGCTCACTACTGTACTTTGTACACTACTTTGAACTCTGACTAAAACTTCACCAAAAAACGCATATTCTCCGGTGTGGTCTCATTCATTGTGTGGAGTATTTTATTATGATTGGGGAAAACTGTTCATCAATATGGAATATGATCCAAAATTCCATCAAATGGTCCATTCGATTGCCGGATTAGCTCCGAGGAGATATTGGTCTCTTCCGCTGCTAGAACCAGTTAACAACCAGCCGGGGATATTATCAGACGTTTCCCCTGACTCCCACGGAAAGGACTATCTCCCACACGTTTTTTCCTCCTGCGCGAGGAGAAATTACCTTGGGACGCCCCGAGCACAGGGAGGCAGAAAACACCTGCCGAAATCTAAACAACCTTTTTATAAACGGAACAATTGCACCATTTTTGAGCTTGAAGCCTCTCTCCAAAGCTTGGGGAATGAACTGATAACAGCTTTAATGGCTAAGATAGACGATGAGGAAATGAAACAGTTGTTTCTAGGTGCCCCACAATTGCACCATTTTTGCCCATATGGAGAAAGGAATTCGGATATGATGACTCTCTCCCACATCAACATATCGATAAAATCTCACAACGGTCTGAAGAAAGCCGAAATGGAGGCAGCCAGGGTTGGCTCTGGCACAGCGTTCCACACCAGGGACCGGACACAGACAGTTTCTCTCACAGAGACTTGAGAGGCGGGCTTCATTCTCACACACTGTCCTAATTCAACAGAACCCAGGTCATACGTTTATACCTGCTGTCTTAAGAGGCTAGCTAGCTCTTAACACAGCTGCGTTTTTATTGTTTAATGTTTAATGTTTTGTAGTCTATTGTTTTTGTCGCTTTTTGTTACATGTTTTGAGGACATAGCAGCCGTTTGGCCACGGAGATTGCTTGTCTAAGGTTGGGTTTGTATCAGTACGAGACTTCAATATAGATTTCATTTTATGCTCTAGAACGGCTGTTTCAAGAAGTTCTGAGAAGAAATCTTTTTATTTGGGGCCAGAACATATTTTGTTCTGAAGGAATGTCTCTTCGGCCAGTACGATAACCCAATACGGCTGATTAGAGCCACTTAATCACATAAGAAATAGCGTGGTTATTTTAATTAGGAGATTTCACTTTATGCTCTAGAACCGAACGTTCTGACGGAAATCTTCATGCTTTAAGCTTCGTTTTCGTCTTATCTTATTTTATTTTATTTAATTTCCGTCTCAGGCGACTCTGAGATGTTGAATACAGGAGCTTTTTATCTCAGCGCTCCTAAGAACATTTTTAAGAAACATGACCATTCAAGCTAAAAAAGCCCCCTGCTCCGAGAAGCAGTGTTTTTATCGTGTAAAACCTGGACCCACACGGATGAAAGGTTACAATCTAAACCCAGAACCTCTTTTTAACCCGGACCTCAAGTCATTCTGGAAGATCATCGGGGACTCCCAGTTATCAACACTGCCTAAAACTTTTCCTGGAACATGTCAATGGATATGTGCGGAGCTGTGGAGAAATCGGACATTATTTGCCACTGGATGTTCGAACCTCATCAGGAAGGAACAGAGGACGCAAGCAATGTTTTCAAGATGCTGAAGGGCTTGACAGAGCCCCCCCCCCCCCAGCCGAACCTGGCTGGCCTTTCACTCACAACACGATGGGCTGAAGGGCTTGACAGAGCCCCCCCCCCAGCCGAACCTGGCTGGCCTTTCACTCACAACGCGATGGGGCGCGTTGTGAGCTTGTAGATCTGCTACGTGACTGTCATGGATTACAATGTCCCGAAAAGAACAAACGCTCTTTTGACCCTGGGGACGCCCGAGATAATGGTACTATATATTTTGTTTACTTTTGACTAAGTACGACTTCTGAGAAAAAAAAAAAGAAAAAAAAATCAAGTTCTGACTGACAAACCCATCTGTTAAATGTTTTTGATATATTGTCTGTCTAATCATCTCTAATCCAATTTTCCTCCCCTGGTTACATTTCGGTTTGTCTATTATGAAAGCAGGAAAATCAAACCAAGTATAAAGTGAGCGGTGCGGCTTCTGTGTACAATATGGTACAATATGTGCTTGGCTTATGCTGCTTGCTTGCTCAATGCCTGCTGCTCGCGTGAGCTGCTTACGCTGCTTATAGGCTGGCACGGCCTATGTGTTATTATTGTTTTATTTTGGAAAAAAAACTATGAGGGGATTGCTGGAATTGTTTTTTATTTCATTTTTCTTATTTTTACCTTGAGAGGCCACGAGCCGATTCAGTTTCTGTGTGACCTTGCTCTCTCTTTCTCTCTCAAAAATGGGTTTCATTCGCTCTTGTTCTGTATAATCTACTGTTTACATTCTAATACAGGGCTTGATAACAATGTGCTGGGGTTATATTTGAATCTGTCTTGGGTTTTTCTCCCTCTGTATTGTGTTCTAACTCACTTGCCTGGTTTGCAAAACTAGGAATTATTTACACATATGACTGTCTCTCCCTCTCTCTCTCAAAGGGGATCTCATTCGCTCTTGTTATGACTATACTCGTACTGATAACAACCAACGCTTGGGTTTATTTGAATGTTTCTATGTCTTAATAATTTTTTTCTTCCCATCAATGACAGGTGGGCTTTATTTTATTTTAGGGGACAGGACGGACTAATGACATGGCAGAACAGGTATAGTGGAACTAACTCCACTAACTCGCTACCAACTTAACTGACTGATTATCAGTGACTGACTGACTGACTGTTTTATTTCAATTTTATTTTAACCAGTTTTCTCCTGTCCTCCTGTTTTGTCGTGAAAAACACTATTTCCTGTGTAACAACTGAACCTTGTTCTTTCAAACCACACCTTATGGACATGAACCAAAAACATTTACTTTTACCATTCTTAACACATAAACTGCAGTATGGGTTAAGGATGGAAGAGGCCTAGCCCTGCTTTACTCAACCTTTAATTTCTCATGTTGGTTTATTTTTGGTAATACTTTATCCTCTTTACTTGAGTAAAAGCAGGCTGAGACGGTTCCAAAAACAATTTAGATGGCTGGGCTCCATTCAAACCCGTTCAGTCAAATTCCACAATTATTACAACCCTACTGGGCTTATACGGGATTACACATTATGGAAAAAAAAAAATGACATTATGATTATGTTATGTATTTTTATTATTATTATTTTACTTCTTTAAAGTCTCTCTCTCTGGGACACTTTCAGTAGAGAGCCTTTCAGCAGGCCTCGCTAACTATTGTTTTGGGAAAACCTTATCTTGTTATGATACACTTCCCCCCTCACAGGCCTGGAAGCTCACTCTAACTCTGACAGTGAGCAGAGTCATTGTCCTTTACTGTACCTCGGTACCCTACTGTACCTCGGTACCATCTGTTTCTCATTTAACCATATTTTAACAAATTATCCTCCAAACAAAACAATTTTTGTCACACCCAATATTTTTGGCTGTGGCAAACGGGAGGGAATGTGTTTGGAGAATTAATATTTAGAATTAATATTTTTTCATTTAATTTTATTTCTTTCATATTTTCATTTTCTGAATTCATATTTCATTTTCTGATTTCATATTTTCATATTTCATTTTGTTTTCATTTCATCCCATTTAAATATATTTCATTTTGTGAAGTTGATTCCAATCCTCAACAGGGTTAATCTGTTTCCCCTAACAGAACAAACTGACACAACTTGTGTCCCCTTTTTGGTGATGTATCTAAACATTTCAATTTAATTTCTATATATAAATACCTTATTGCCTTACAGTATGGATTGATTTGTCCCTGTCTTTTCCCTTGTCTTACAGATAAAGATATTTTGAGATGATAATTGAGAATGATTTGACAGACACATACTTCACTACATGTCTGTCCAAAGTGGAAATGTCAAAAAGGATGATTGAAAAATCCATATGTATTTCGTGAGTATGAAACTGCATCACACACGTTTTCCCGCTGTAAAGTTTTTTTTCAGACCTTGACTCGGACAAAAGCCAGTAAGGAGGAATAGACAGTTGGCTTTAAGGCGGCTCCGGTTTGACACCTCACTATAAATGTCCCCAACCTGCAGGGACAATTAAGACCACTCATTACCTAAAGGTAACCTCGGAGGTGTACGAATTATGACCGCCAAACGGCTGATTTTCGGATGCTGTCTAAATACATTTTGAATGCTTTTGTCTTTAACCTAAATTATGGTAAAGAGTCAAGTTCGTCTTGTTTTGACTAAAATCGGCCCCAAATTGTAATAACCACCCGGGAGCGTGATGCTGATGTGTTTTTATCTTGCTTGACATGGATAATTTCCAATCAATCTTCGACACATTGAACCTTTGTAAAATACATATATATAATAATTAATAATTAAGACAATACAAATCTTTTACCTCTACTTAAAAAACAAAAACAAAGTTCAATTATGATATTCTGATTTAAATACCTTTGGAAATATACAGTTCTTTTGACTCTACTCTTCAAAAACTATCGAAATGTTTTGACTTAAATTGTTCAATTATTATGTTCTGTTTCAAATACCTTAAAAAAAAGTTTAACCCATGTTTTCTTCCCTTGTTGTTTATGCTGCCTTGACATTTAACACTTCAAATGCTATCTCAGGAGGGAATTGATAGTACAATATGTTATTGTTGTTTAACATGGTATAGATATCATTCTCAGTGTTAAAAGTCAATGCCATGATGTTTTGATCTGATAACTAATGCACGAGACGAGAATCTGCCCCACTCCAGGGACAGAAAGATTGACCAGCGAAATGTCAAAGTGTCTAGGACACGGGATAATGGAAAGCCAAAACATTCTACATCCTTGGCTTGTGACTCAGTCACAACAACATCCCATCCATGTTCTGAATTGTCCAATCAGAATGTGACTAATGTATTTTATGCTGTACACATTCAACTATATATGTGGAATCATTATGCTTTGTACTCAGAGAGAAACTATGGGTGAGAAAATGCTCACTACTGTACTTTGTACACTACTTTGAACTCTGACTAAAACTTCACCAAAAAACGCATATTCTCCGGTGTGGTCTCATTCATTGTGTGGAGTATTTTATTATGATTGGGGAAAACTGTTCATCAATATGGAATATGATCCAAAATTCCATCAGCCATCGTCAAAGAAAAGGTCCTTTTCACTTAAATGGAGCTCAGTTAGTCTGTTCTTGAGAGACTACTATGTCAGTGGTTCTCAAACCTTTTCATGTGAAGGACCCCCAAAATGATATGTATTTGGCCACGGGTGCCCATCTCAAAATATTTAGTTCCAGGGACCACCCCCAGAAGCAAAATCTGAGTTATAAACGTTTGCTTTGAAAATACATATATTCAAAGATTTGCACACATTTTCACAACATTTTCAAGTGCCGCGCTGTGAGCTTGTATATCTGCTATTTTTTAATAGTTAAAGCATCCAATAATTTTAGGCCCAAGACATAATTATGTAAAAAAAATGTTTTGAATTCATGCTCTTTGCAGTATTAATGAACCTTTCCTCTCTCTCTATAACGTTGTTTGTCAGAATTTCACTCAATCTTTCCTGTCTTTTTGGTCTATTTGTGTTCATGTAGGAGGAGTACCCGTGTCAGACCAGAATGACATTGTGAACAAACATAACGAGCTGAGAAGAGGTGCACGCGCACGCACGCACACACGCACACACACACACACGCACTCCCACTCTCTCTCTACATAATACTGATACTAATGTAATAATAATACTAATACCAATACTTTTATATACTAGGAGTGGACCCCCCCGCTAGCAACATGCTGAAGATGGTAAGACACACCACATACAGTGTTCCATTCAATTCCATCTGTAATTCACACTCTCCAGCAGTGGCGTCAGTTCAGAAAGGTACATTATGGCAACATGCGTGCAAGACACCAGTCATGTTGCCATACCTTAGCAACAGGCATGACACATTCAAGTACATTTAATTTTGTCCCCCTTTTCTACGGTTTCTTGGGCTGGATATGGCAGCCTGGAACGGTTGTTCAAGTGCAGCTAAACTTGGCATGTTTGTAAATGTGCCACAATTAACAATAATGCATTGCACCTGTGCAGCTGACCTGCGGAACCTGGGAATATACCATTCTGTCAAGATGGGGAGAATATAATTATAATACCTTCTTAAAGTGACCATTTTGTTAAATTTTGCATTTGTAGTTATTTTAATGAACATAATAACCAGAACAGATAGACAAAGAAACATTCATGGATTTATATTTAAAAGTAACTTTTAATTTCCCCCCTGGACCCAATTGACGCCCCCTGCTCTCCAGAAGGTCCATAAAGTATAAAGTATAAAATATACACATATATACGATCCAGTGTCTCACCAGTCGATCCATAGCTCACAACAATTGTGAATTGAATATTTTCGAAAAATAAATAAAATAAATAGCAACACAAATCTTGTATGGTGGAACGACATTTTCAGATGGGTCACTGATATATAGTGGTCAAGAAGACCTGGAACCACTTTAACCATTATTTTATGGTTAAACTATTACAAATGGCAGATATAAAAGCTCACAGTGTGGCACCGAGTGCCACGCTGCAAGCTTGTAGATCTGCTATTTTTGAAGAATCATGTTTGTTTTTTTGGGCAAATATTTGAATATCTTATATCTTTTTGAAAGTGAACATACTGTACTTGCTTCTGGGGGGTCCCTGGAACGACATATTTTGAGATGGGGGTCCGCGGGCGAAATACAAGTAATTTTGGGGGTCCTTAACATGAAAAGGTTTGAGAACCACTCATTTAGAAGAAGGATTTAAAGACATTGTGGAATCGGGTCAGTACTGTGTATTCAAAGACTTGAATGTTCAAGATTATTCAAAAACAGCAGTTCTACAAACTCGGTGCTGCAATGTGAGCTTGTATCTGCATTTTTTTTACAATAGCTAAAGCATAAAATAATGTTTGAACACAAACGTTCCAGGTCTAGATGTGTTAACAGCTACACCAGGGGTTGGCAACTTTGATGATGGCGTGGGCCATCATCAATATTTGTTCTTGAACTGAAATGCCAGCTTCCGTTACTCGGATTTCGGGAGATTGTGGAATGTTTGTTTGGCACGAGACTCCCCCAGAGGCAAAAAGAATAAGGGGAACATAGCCTATATATTTTTTTACTTTTTTTTACTGAATGCGTTCCCATATTGCTATGTCAGTGGTTCTCATGCACTGTTCATGACCACTAACTATATCAGAGGTTCTTATTACAGACCTAACATCAGGGGCGTCAGCTGGGTATGGCAGGGGTATGCAGCTGCCATACCCTCGGTCCAGGGGGGGAAGATAAAAGTTAGTTCTTCTAAATATAGATCCATGAATATCTCTTTGTCGATCTGTGCTGGTTATTATGTTCTTAAATTACAGTAAAATAACTGCAAATGCAACATTTTACAAAATGGTCACTTTAACAAGGTATTATAATTATATTCTCCACACTTTTATTCTTCCCATCTTGACAAGATGGTATATTCCCAGGTTCCGCAGGTCAGCTGCACAGGTCCAATGCATTATTGTTAATTGTGGCACGTTTACTACGTTTACTAACATGCCACGTTTAGTGCTCTGCACTTGAACAACTGTTCCAGTTCCAGTCTGCCATCCAGCCCAAGAAACCGCAGAAACGGGGGAAAACAATAAAATGTACTTCTTCTTAAAATAAATATATGGTGTCTGGTGTCTTGCACGTCATGTTGCCATATACCTTAGTTTTTTTCTGAACTGACGCCACTGCCTAACATCCAGCGTCCTCTCGTTCTCACAGAGTTGGAACGACGAAGCTGCAGCCAACGCTCAGAAATGGGCCAGCGGCTGCTCCATGGACCACAGCAAAGACCACCAGAGAACCATCAGCAGTAAGAAAGACCCCTTTAGATGAGTGGAGCACAGTGAATCAGTGTAGCTCTCAATGTGCCGTGTTGTCAGCTCGTAAGTCAGCTATTTTCACTAGTTTGCGTCCCAAGCAAACATCTGATTTCTCTATTGGGTCACGGGTAAAAGAGTTTGGGAACCAGTGGTCTACACCCCCTGTCTGTAGGCAATAGGTGGGGGCTGGTAGTGATGGTGCGGCAATGGCTCAGCTTGAGGTCCTTATAAAAGTCTAGTATCTCCCCCAGTCCATAGTGATATATCCCTTTGGTGTGTGCTCTGCAGTGTTGTTTTTGACAGCAAATTTTGATTTACTTTTAGTCATAGTAAAGTTAATAAAAATGTCATTTAGTTTCAGTCATAATTTAGTCACCTGAAAAGATTTTGTTTTAGTCTAGTTTTAGTCGACTAAATATCATAAGATTTTAGGTGACTAAATCTACGGTTGATTTACAGTAGTCAACTGAAATGTATTTTGGCAGGCCTTGATGACATTGTAATGGCTGATTTTACACTTGGTTGCGTGCAATCCGTTCTGTTTTTGTTTCAGTGTTTGTGACACGGAAGCGAGTGGGTGGGACGTTCGCGAACGAATCAAGTCTTTTGAACGGCTCTTTGAAATGAACGATATGATTCGGTTCACAGTAGGGAGCGGGGGAGCTGTTCCTTTCTAATGAACAGTGGTGGGAAAAGTGCTAAATTTCTTTTCTTAGGTAAACATATCAATACTGCAATCAAGTTTGGAATGTTATTAATGTAGGCCCCTATGTAGGCCCCTACGTAGGCCCCTACGTAAAAGTAAAATAGTATTGGTATCAAAATGTACTTAAAGTAGAACGTACTCATTATGCAGAATGTCCTGTTTCACAGGTTTTCCAATGAGTAAAATGTAGAAAAATCATTTGCAAATAGCCGATCTACAAGCTCACAATTCATCGCAACGTGGCACATTGTGAGCTTGTAGATCACCTATTTTCAAATGCCAGAAATGTAGGCCTATCCAATGGCCAAAATGTATAGGCCTATTTGGGTGGAAGTGATTTGCAATCATAATCAAAATCTACAAAGTAACCGTAACTAAAATGAGACAGTCTTTTGAACGGCTCTTTGAAAGGAACGGATCTCAGAGTTCCGGCTCACTTCAAAGAACCATAAATCCCATCTCTATCTAGCAGCCAGACTCGCGGTACACCGATGCGCGCCGCCATGGCAGCTTGCCAAGTCAGCTGCGTTAGTAACCTGTTGCTAACTTGGCATTGGACAAGGACGGCTTTAGGAGGGGCATAGCGACCGGTCAATTGTCAATATATTTAGTCTTAGTTTTAGTCATCACAGCTTAGTTTTTATTTATCTTTCGTCATTGAAAAAAAAAACACTGTCGACACACATTTTTCGTCATAGTTTTAGTCAACGAAATCAACACTCTAAGATAAACTGGCCTGTGATTGGTCCACTGCCACTACTTCAAGTGATCTCAGATAAGCTGGCCTGTGACTTCCGTTGGAAAACGTCTGGAGTGGAAGAGCAAATATTGGCATCACAGATCACATTGTACACACAGCTTTATCAGCCTCAGTTCTAGTTGGAATAGGACGGCATTAAACACAAGGCACTTTAAAACAAATTAAAAACACATTAAACAAAGGCACTGAACACAACTTCCCTTTAGATCAGGGGTGCCCACACTTTTGTGACTTGAGAGCTAATTTTAAAATGACCAGCTCAACATGATCTACCTTCCCAAAAATAATTTATCTTAAGGGTGCTTTGGAATAGCTGCGTTACATGTAAGACGCAGAAGAAACACACTTTAATAGTTGGGAAAACATAGTAGAAAGGGGAAATAGTAAGGGGAAAAGGTTCTTTTTAATGCTACAGACTCTTGAAAACAAATCATTGCAATTGGGATTTGCCTACTTTAAAGCCACGAAGGGAGCTGAGAGGCCCTTCTTGAACTTAATTCAAGTGAGAGATACACAAAAAAAGGGGGGGTTGTGATTTCAGTTTATATTTAAATGTTTTGGAGGCAAGTCATGCGGTCTACCTGCACAGCCTTTGTGATCTACTGGTAGATCACGATCTACCTTTTGGGCAGCCCTGCTTTAGATAATAGGCCAACAGTTTAGCGCTTGGCAGACGACTTGGAGGCGAGGCTATGACACTGTGACATGCAGTCACCTCCATATTATGTGGGCATATCAAGGGACAGACAGACAGACAGACAGACAGACAGACAGACAGACAGACAGACAGACAGACAGACAGACAGACAGACAGACAGACAGACAGACAGACAGACACACACACACACACACACACACACACACACACAGACAGACAGACAGACAGACAGACAGACAGACAGACACACACATTCTATGTGGATCTCGCAAACCGATGGACAAATTAGTGCCAGTAGAATAACCCTCCACAGTTTTTTACACACGCATGTTTTACACGCTTTGAAAGATTCACTGCATGGCTGATCACACAAATACTCTCAATCAGGGCCAGATCTAGCCTTTAGCACTAGGTGGGGCAGGAAGAAATGATAGGGGGGTCACCTCCAGCCCATGCCGCGAAGCGACGTGCGCGGGGAAAAAAATGGGGTGACAAACCCCCTAAAACACCCGAAATGCATAGAAAACTAAGCATTTTGGCACACTTATACCTATACACTTATACCTAACACGCAATACCTATCTATCTCTCTCTCTCTCTCTAATATCTTATCAGTTTATCTATCTACCTTGTTGTAGCATAACATTTAAAAAATGTTTAATATTTTTGAACTTTTTGATTTTTGCATGCCATCATGTTTGGTGGGGCAGACAGGGCATTTAGGGGGGCATTGCCCCCCCTTGCCTATGCCTAGATCCGGCCCTGCTCTCAATTCAATTCAATTCATTTTCAATTCAATTCAAAGGGCTTTATTGGCATGAGAAAACATACGGTACGTTAACATTGCCAAAGCAAGAGTGGAACAATACAACCAAAACATAATAATGTAAAGTATGTTCAATTGAAAGGAATAGAAATGATGTGTTCTCAGAGCTGTTACCATTGCAACTGAGGAAAGTCTAACTTACAAAACATAAGAATTGTGCATGTGGTGTCAGGAATAGTTGGCCTATATAGGAAAGGTTGTGCACACATAGCAGTTGTTTAAAGCAGGGTTTCCCCAAACTTTTTTGTCTCAGGGCACCCCATACATACTTAATCGGAGGCACCCCTACATTATAATTTTCGCTCCCATCACCTTATATTTATAGCACATCGTCGTTGAATAACCCTACACAGTTTTTTTACACACGTATGTTTTGCACGCTTTGAAAGATTCACTGCATGGCTGATCACACGAATACTCTCAATTCAATTCAATTCAATTCAATTCAATTCAAAAGGCTTTATTGGCATGAGAAAACATACGTTAACATTGCCAAAGCAAAAGTGGAACAATACAACCAAAACATAATAATGTAAAGTATGTTCAATTGAAGGGAATAGAAATGATGATCTGTTCTCAGAGCTGTTACCATTGCAACTGAGGCAAGTCTAACTTATAGAAACATAAGAATTGTGCATGTGGTGTCAGGAATAGTTGGCCTGTATGTCCACATAGGAAAGGTTGTGCACACATAGCAGTTGTTTAAAGCAGGGGTTCCCAAACTTTTTTGTCTCAGGGCACCCCATAAATATTCTTTTGATCCGAGGCACCCCTACATTAAAATGTTCACTCCCATCAACTTATATTTATAGCATATTGTTGTCGTTGTCGGGTGGAAACCTTGTAAAACCGTTCGTTTTGTATTATCATCTATAAAATGTACTACTAGTTTTGTGCGACAGTCTTTTATGATGTAGCAGGGCTTTGCTTTACCAAAAGACCTACACATTTGAAACTTGGAGATACAAGGTTTCTGCCCGACAGTGACGATATTTTAGTGATTATGTTGCGAGGAAAACGTTGAGATAACAGCCATTTTGGTTAGAACTGACTGAAAATAACTTTGTACTTCAAGTTTAAAATGATACTAAATATTTTTTCAAGTGTCCAAATAAATCCCAAATATTATCAAATTATCTCGCGGCACCCCTGGACTGCCGTCACGGCACCCCAGGGTGCCCCGTCACCCACTTTGAAAACCCCTGGTTTAAAGATCTCTCTCTCTCTCTCTCTGTACAGCCAGTGGATGTAAGGCCGGCTTTACACTGCCACTAAAATCTAGCCTGAATCAGATCAGGCGGCATTCACACAGGCACGTTTTTTTGCGATTAAAACGAATCATGTAACTTCTTATTGTCGGAAAATACACAACGTTTGGGCATGTGTGAAGACGCATCCGTATTATTTTTCGAATCAAAGAAACAAATGCAAATCCACAAAAAAACAGTGGTTTCGATTCGCTACAGCAAACGCTTCACTGTTGGTGTGAATCCATCTGTCTCAAATACAGGCAATGAAGCATTGTGGTATATAGAGCCATGTGCGGGTTAAATCCATAGTTATATATAAAAGGTTAAATCCCCCTCCAGACCGTCCACTCTCATTAGATGTATGACCATTAGCCTAAGGTCCATGCTGGCCGCCCCCTCCCCTCATTGATTTAATTTCTCGATCGCGCATAGTGTATTATTTGTGAGGAGTTGCTCACAGTCAGGCCTAATATACAGTAATATAGGCCGATGTGTGGGTCTCTCGCCCTTGCTCGCGGGCTTTCTCTCTCTCTCGTTCTCTGTGCCAAATCATGTCCAAATGGAGACGCTTTACGCACAGAGTGCAGGGAGAGAGGGAGCCAGGGAGGGCAAGACGAGGGGCAGAGAGATAGAGAGAGGGGGAGAGAGAGCAAGAGAGAGAGAGAGAGAGAGAGAGAGAGAGAGAGAGAGAGACGTTTATTGCTGGTAAGTCCCTCCGGCCGCCGCTGGTTTTATTTTTTGATCGCCCGTTTCCGACAGCAGATAACGCCTGTGCCGCAATTTTGCGGGGGTCCTGCGGTTACATTTTGAGTTGAACTTGAAGAGTTAATGAACATATAGGGAGATGGGGGAGGCATTATTATGCAGCTTGGATACATTCATGTCCCGTGGACAGACGTGTACTCAGCGATTCCTTGTTTCGGATGACTCAGTGTGCAGTGTGAGCGCAAACGTATCAATTAAATATGCAAGAATGTGGCAACTTCACCCCTCCCATTTGCACGACTAAACTGAATATATTATGAGAATGTGGCCTGAGTCACATCAAAAGTGGAATCCGATTTTTTTAAAATAGTCTAAATCCAGACAGACACATTCATGTCACATGAAATACTATTTTGAAAAACCACATCCAGAGGTGGTTTCAAATCTGAGGACATCTGACTCAGTCTGAAAGCAGCAACCACATCCACCCCATAGAGTTATATGGAAGTCACATCACATGCAAGTCACATCAAACTGGCCAAGCGTCACTTGCTGCGCGATCCATACAGAGCGCGAGTATTTACTATTTGATTACACCGCACTGAGCACATGAGAAAAACAAGAGAGAAGAGAGAAAACACGTGAGCTAAATAGATAAAACCAGAGAGAGAGCGAAACACAAGAGTAAAGAAAAGAAGAGAGAAAAACGATATTGTGACGTGTGTTTACAATGGTCTATTATGTCGCATTTCCTGAACGTAATCAACTAGCATCGACGTAGTGACGTAACGTCATGACGCTTACGTCGTTACCACGGTAACCAAAGCATACATGACGCCGCAGGGCAGCTTTGGGCTGACGCTGTCTGAACGCACAGATCAGATCTGTGTCACTTGTAAATGCTGTGTGAATACTCGGGCCAAAAGATCGGATTTGACAACCAAATCGGATTTGGGCTGGATTTGACTGCAGTCTAAATCCGGCCTAAAGGTCTCTCTCTCTCTCTCTACAGCCAGTGGATGTAAAGGTCTCTCTCTCTCTCTTTCTCTCTCTCTCTCTCTCTCTCTCTCTCTCTCTCTCTCTCTCTCTCTCTCTCTCTCTCTCTCTCTCTCTCTCTAGCCAGTGGATGTGGGGAGAACATTTTCATGGCTGATTCGAAGTTGCCATGGGAGTCCGCGGTCCAGTCCTGGCATAGTGAGGTGAAGAACTTCCGCTATGGCGAGGGATCCATAAACGATGAAGTGGTCGGACACTTCACACAGGTACAGTCATGCAGGGACGTGCTGGCCATTGGGAAAAGCGGGACAACTCCCGAACGGCTGGTTCATTCCCGGCCATTAGGAAAAAAATACAAATAAGATGTCGGCCTTCGTTCCATTCCGGGGGCTGGGCGGCCAACAAAGTAAATCGTCACTGTCGGGCAGAAACCTCGTATCTCCAAGTTTCAAATGTGTACATTTTTTTCGCAAAGCAAAGCCCTGCTTCATCATACAAGGCCGTTGCACAAAAGTAGTGAAAACAACCGATCTACAATCGGCTGTTTTCACTAGTTTAAATCATTTTTTAAATGATAAATACAAAACAAACGGTTTTGGACATACAAGGTTTCCACCCAACAACGACAAAATATAACTCATGTAATTGGCCCACTGGCTTATCTGAAATGGCAAATCTTTGAGTAGCAGCAGCGCTATAGAGAGAGATCTCTATAGCGCGCAATGAGGGCTTACAACTCTTTTTCCCGCATGTCCCTGCAGTCATGTTTGCACGTGTTGCTAACATGTCAAAATGTTTCAGTTGCTGAGGTGATGCTGCACTAGGAGCTGAGTTGTGTTGTGTGTGCATGCGTGTACAGGAGGTGTGGTACAGCTCCAACCAGGTGGGATGTGGCCTGGCCTACTGTCCCAACGCCAAGGCCAAATACTTCTATGTGTGTCAGTACTGCCCAGCGTAAGTATAAATATTTCTACGTGTGACAGTCAGGGGCGTCAATTGGGTATGGCCGGGGTATGCAGCTGCCATACCCTGGGTCCAGGGGGGAAAATAAAAGTTACTTTTAACTCTTTTACCGCTTCGGACGTTCGCGTTCGCCCCAATTTTGAACCCAGCTCGCTGCCAATACCGCGGCTCGTTCTTTTTTACCTTGTTTGATGACTGTAAGCTGATGAGGGGTCGCGCAGGTGTGTACAGTAAAAACATCTCCCGTAATGCTGCTTTCAAATCTCCACCACACATAAACATCAATGATGTCCAATTCACTTCCTGGCTGTTCTCTGTGGACCTGATCTAGATTATGCATTTCTATGCTCTGACCGACGGCAAGCGGAGCGGCCCAATTCACACCTATTTGGGTGAGGGCATAAGGCTGCCCTCTGCCGCCAGCTTGGCTAAAGTACACACATAAAAAATAAAGAAAATAAAGAAAATCTTTTGAAAATAATGAATACATATTTTTTTATAACATCGCAAAGGTAAGCTGCTTTTTGCTGTCACCAGCCCCAATAAATAAATAATACATCTGGCAGTAGAATTGTTAAATATGAATCCATGAATGTCTCTTTCTCTATCTGTGCTGCTTTTTATGTTGTTAAAATAAATAACTACAAATCCAAAATTTAACAAAATGGTCACTTTAACAAGGTATTATAATTATATTCTCCACACTTCTCCCCATCTTGACAGAATGGTATAATCCCAGGTTCCGCAGCTCAGCTGCACAGGTGGCACGTTTACTAACATGCCAACTTTAGCTGCACTTGAACAACCGTTCCAGGCTGCCATATCCAGCCCAAGAAACCATAGAAAATAAATAAATGTAGCCTATCATGCCTGTTGCTATGGTATGGCAACATGACTGGTATCTTGCACGCGCGCGAAGACACCAGTCATGTTACCATACCATAGCTTTTTCTGAACTGATGCCACTGACTTCTATGTGTGACAGTACTGCCCACTGTATAAATACTTATGTGTGTGACAGTAATGCCCAGCGTAAGTATAAATACTTATATGTGTGACAGTACTGCCCACTTGTATAAATCCGTCTACTGTCCATCTACACTGCTGGTTCCCTTTGGTTCTGTCTGTAAAAAAAAAAAAAAGAACATTTTAATATTGTTAAAATTGTTAATATTAAGTTAATTCTTTTCTGTAATTTAATGAACAAAAATACATATCTTAAAAATATGACAACATTAGACACTTTAAAAAAAGTATTTATAATACGGAAACGTCAACCTTCTGAAGTCAGAGTTGCTTGAATTCCAGTGTGACGTTTCTGCAGATGATTTCGGATGCTATGGCATCTGCTGCTTTTTCACACAATATTCTATTTTTATGTTTTAGTTGGATCTGTATATCGAATGAATGAATGAATGAATGAATGAATGAATGAATATTTTATTTCCGTGTCTGGACAATATTTGACCCATCCCATATGGGATTATCGGACACATCAAATACATACTGTACATGTAAACAAAAACAGACATTGCAGTGCAAATTCCGCCAACAGCTAAATACAAAGAATACAGTACCTTACAGAAGTGAGTACGCCCCTCCCATCCCTGCAAACACTCAAACATCTGCAGAGATGAGAGGGGTGCACCCACCCCTGCGACACTACATCATTCTCTGCACATAGCACAAAAGTCAACATTAACCTCCTATCCCACGCTTTAAAGAGATATATCTGTACACTGCCAGTGCAAACATACAAACACAAGTGGAGTCTTTCACCCATTCTACACCAGCACATCGGAGACATCTCACTGAGAAGGTCCAAAACACATGCCGTATAAAACAGTGTTTCCCAAACTTTTTAGCTTGTGACCCAAAAGAGAAATGAGATGTTTGCCTGGGACCCAAACTAGTGAAAATAGCAGATCTACAAGCTCATAACGCGTTGCTTCGCGCCGCGTTGGAAGCTTGTAGATCCGCCACAAATGGGTCCCGACCCAGTGCTTGGGAACCAGTGGTATAAAACTATAACGGGTGGCCTTTCGGCCCTACCGAGCCCACTTTGGACAATGGAAACGACGGCACAAGTAGGCGGTGCGGTGTGGTGCGTCGCCATGGTAACCCAGCAAAATATTTGATGATGTGTCCTACATTGATCATAATGTTTAATATTTGATGATGTATCCTACATTGCAGCGATCATAATGTTTAATATGATGTATCCTACATTGCAGTGATCATAATGTTTAATATGATGTATCCTACATTGCAGTGATCATAGTGTTTAATATGATGTATCCTACATTGCAGTGATCATAGTGTTTAATATGATGTATCCTACATTGCAGTGATCATAGTGGTATCCTACATTGCAGTGATCATAATGTTTAATATGATGTATCCTACATTGCAGTGATCATAGTGTTTAATATGATGTATCCTACATTGCAGTGATCATAATGTTTAATATGATGTATCCTACATTGCAGTGATCATAGTGTTTAATATGATGTATCCTACATTGCAGTGATCATAGTGTTTAATATGATGTATCCTACATTGCAGTGATCATAGTGTTTAATATGATGTATCCTACATTGAAGTGATCAAAATGTTTAATATGATGTATCCTACATTGCAGTGATCATAATGTTTAATATGATGTATCCTACATTGCAGTGATCATAGTGTTTAATATGATGTATCCTACATTGCAGTGATCATAGTGTTTAATATGATGTATCCTACATTGCAGTGATCATAATGTTAATATTTGATGATGTGTCCTACATCAGAGGTCTTCAACGTTTTCAGGCCAAGGACCCCTTAGTTGAGAGAGAGATGAAGCAGGGACCCCCACAACATTTTCATAGATTCCATATAGTTTCATTGTTTGACAGCACAATCATCCGTGTATTTTGGATTCATGTCAATTTGTGTTTTCAGATATTTAACCTCTTGAACCATCAATACTTAATAAACTTGACCTTTCACTATGTACTTAGTCTGCTCTTTTTCCCCTCATTAGCAAAAAATAGCCGATCTACAAGCTCACAACGCCTCACAGCACGAGGCGTTGTGAGCTTGTAGATCTGCTATTTTTGGCTAAAGTTCTCAGAATCTGGTTAAGAATCTGGCTAAAAAGGAGATTTTCATTTTTTCTTTCTATCACACAAAGATTTGGAGGACCCCCTGTAGTAACTCTGAGGACCCCCAAGGGGTCCCGGACCCCCTGTTGAAGACCCCTGTCCTACATTGATCATAATGTTTAATATTTGATGATGTGTCCTGCAGTGATCATAATGTTTAATATTTGATGATGTGTCCTACATTGATCATAATGTTTAATATTTGATAATGTGTCCTACATTGATCATAATGTTTAATATTTGATGATGAGTCCTACATTGATCATAATGTTTAATATTTGATGATGTGTCCTACATTGCAGTGATCATAATGTGTAATATTTGATGATGTATCCTACATTGCAGTGATCATAATGTGTAATATTTGATGATGTGTCCTACATTGCAGTGATTATAATGTTTAAAAGGATCCCTGGCTAATACGACAAATATGCCTTAATACATTATAATTGTCCTCTATAACTACAATGTAAAATTAAAAACACCTTAAATATTTTATTTCTCCTAGAAATAGCTAATCTTTCACTCAATAGGGGAGATGCCTGTCGCAAGTTACGTTTGTTTTTATTTTCACATGCATGCCATAAATTCCATAGGGATAGACCACATATGGTTTTATGACATCATCAACTTGCAACAGGCATTTCTAGAAGAAATAAAATATTTAAGGTGTTTTTAATTTTACATTGTAGTTATAGAGGATAATTATAATGTATTAATAATATTTGTCGTATTAGCCAGGGATCCCTTTAATATTTGATGATGTGTCCTACATTGCAGTGATCATAATGTTAATATTTGATGATGTGTCCTACATTGCAGAGGTAACTACCAGTTCAGACGCCCCTACAAGTCTGGGCAATCTTGTGGTGACTGTCCCAACGCCTGTGATGACGGGCTGTGCAGTAAGTGACCATATATTTCTACCAATTTTACTGTGAAGGACTTTAATGATGTGATGTGCAGTGGTTAAGAAACCAAGTAGCCTACACAGTGTGGAGTTTGCATGTTCTCCCTGTGTCCCCTAGGGCAGGGGTTTTCAAAGTGGGTGACGGGGCACCCTGGGGTGCCGTGACAGCAGTCCAGATAATTTGATAATATTTGGAATTTATTTGCACACTTGAAAAAATATTTAGTATCATTTTAAACTTGAAGTACAAAGTTATTTTCAGTCAGTTCTAACTAAAATGGCTATTATCTCAACGTTTTCCTCGCAACATAATCACTAAAATATCGTCACTGTCTGCAGAAACCTTGTATCTCCAAGTTTCAAATGTGTACGTCTTTTGCCCTGCTTCATCATACAAGACCGTCGCACAAAACTAGTGAAAACAGCCGATCTACACACACACAGTGCGTGTAGATCTGCTGTTTTCACTAGTTTAGTACATTTTATAGATGATAAATACAAAACGAACGGTTTTGGACGTACAAGGTTTCCACCCGACAACGACGATATGCTATAAATATAAGGTGCTGGGAGTGAAAATTATAATGTAGGGGTGCCTCGGATTAAAAAAATATTTATGGGGTGCCCTGAGACAAAAAAAAATTGGGAACCCCTGCCCTAGGGTAGGTACCCTCACAAAAAATAAAAAAATAAAACATGCAGTAATCCTAGTCTCTATACTGCCTCCCCATGGCCAGCCGGGGCACCTGATGGAGGGGAAAGGAACGGGTGGGAATAACGTGTTTCTTTCACGTGTTATGTCCCACCGGGGAAACCCTGTCAGGTGATAAGAAGCAGCTTGGACTCCTCGTGCATCGCAGGAAGCATGAGCTCAGTTCGGGGCTCTCCTCAGGTTGGCAGAGGGAGAGCAGCGCCCACGATTACAGCTTAGCAATTGACACTGGGTTAAAAAATTGGGTTACAAAAGAATCGTGGGATAAAAAATAAGCCTGATGGTGGCGCTGTATGGGACAGATCCATGTTGATGAGATGAGTGTAGACACACTGTGTACCGATTTGCGTGATTTTAGGGCAAAATGTGTAGGAGCAGTGTCCATAATTAAATGTGTTTTGCAAGAACCGGCCTCATGGTGGCGCTAGAAGAGGGCCATGTGAGAATTGATGGAGGTTGTGGTTTGGCAGGCAAGGAGTGTGTGTGCAAAATTTGGCATGGATCGGGGCAACGGTTGCGGAGATATGAGCAGGGGAAAAGTGTGATGTGTGACGTGTGACTGACTGACAGACTGACAGACTGACAGCTGGTGGAGGTTTTGAAAGTAACTGCAACCTGACGGTCGCAATTATGAATTAACTCTCTCTCTCTCTCTCTCTCTCTCTCTCTCTCTCTCTCTCTCTCTCTCTCTCTCTCAGCCAACCCATGTCCCTTTCATGACACCTTCAGTAACTGTCCTGACCTGACCAATCAGTGGGGCTGCGGCAACCCCATAGTCGCAGGCTGGTGCCCCGCCTCCTGCCATTGCACCAATAAGATCATCTAAACGCCCGCCCACACGTCCCGCCTCCTGCAAATGCACCAATGAGATCGAATGAACATCCGTCCACTGATTGACCAGCCGACTGCAAGAAAACGCATCTCAAGGAACATGATTGAATCCACATTGAACGCTGTTCCTTGTGCAAACCCATGGTTTTTGCGACCGTCAGTTCGCAGTTACTATCAAAACCTCCACCGGCTGTCAGTCTGTCAGTCTGTCAGTCAGTCAAACCACAACCTCCACCCCTCATTTCTCACATGGCCCTTTTCTAGTGCCACCATGAGGCCGATTCTTGCAAAATACATTTTTGGACACTGCTCCTACAGATTTTGCCCTAAAATCACGCAAAGCGGTACACACTATTTCTAAAGTCAAGTCATCAACATGGATCTGTCCCATTTCCCATAGTCCCTCCTGATTGGCTACCAATTGCCTTCTAAAGTTTGTGTATGCGACCTGACGGTCGCTTATCTCCCGATTAGGGAGTCTTAATGGTAATACTGTATATACATCTATGTATATCCTATGGAAATATCACTCCTCTGTGCTTTCAGAAAATAAAGCAACATTTTAAATCATGACACTTAATTTTCTCTTTTTACGTTTCCCTGTTCAGACCAGTGTGTGTGTGTGTGTGTGTGTACATTAGTGTCACATTAAATAATCAAAGTATTAATTTTGTACACTCTCAGAGTTAAGTTCGTCCTTGCAAATTAAACATTTGAAAACCACAAGCGCTAGTGTGGACTCATAATATGCCATAGTGTCGTGTCACACCAAATTCTGGGCCCTGGGTACAAGGATTCACTGCGGGCCCCCCATGAATGTTAACTATTGAAAAATAGCAGATATACAAGCTCACAGCGTGGTACCCGTTTCATACATATTCTGATAGAGCTGACATTCAGTAATTGGGTATTGTGATCAAAATAAGAACATTATAATGTTGTATAAAAAATAAATCTTAGGTTTTCCACGGACAAGACAAAGTCTTTGTCAGGGACACATTTGTCTGTGTGTGGACATATTGATGATCCCTGCACACAACTAACTGTGATGTAGTCATATCAATAAATCAATAAAATAATAGGGTAGTGCCGGTTCTCAAAGTGGGGTATACAAGGACCCAAAGGCATCCTTGAGGGAGTTCCAAGGAGTCCCTAGAAAAGTCAGGAGCAATTTAACTACTTCAACCCTATTTTCGAATTCAGATATTGAAAATACACAGTAGCTGTAGGCCGGTGTTGCCACTGCAAGATATGATATGATCTGAAAGATGATTCTACTGAATATCAGTTTGTGTGCATGCGTGTGTGTGTGTGTGTGTGTGTGTGTGTGTGTGTGTGTGTGTGTGTGTGTGTGTGTGTGTGTGTGTGTGTGTGTGTGTGTGTGTGTGTGTGTGTGTGTGTGTGTTTGTGTGTGTGTGTGTGTCTCTAACCAGCACTATTGGACCGACTTTGCACACTCACTCTATTGTGGCCTTTCTTGCAAACAAATAAAGCCACGTTCTATGTCGGGGTGGTGTTGCAGTCTTGTTGTTTAACTCGCGTCTCAAAGTAAGTAGTAAGTAAGTAAATTTTATTTATATAGCACCTTTCCAAACAATAAAAACATTAACAACAAGTAAAACAAGGTCAACCTAATGTAAAGAAAATAAAATTGACACAGGGCTCTGAGGGACTCCGCTCGACGACACGTGCAGGTTTGAAGTGGTTATGGTGCACGGTCAAAACGACCCGTCTCTAACCGTGAACGAACCTTTCCATTAAAAAAAAATGTGTCAAGGACATCTCTGACAGGTGGAGTGTTGACTGAGCCCTATCTACACCGTGTCCTTCACTTTGACACATACTGTACTGTACTGTACCTGTGAGTAGGAGTTCACGTGTCAGCCACAAGTACCGTACAGCACAGTGTATATATATATATAAGAGCTGTCAGGACACAGACACAGTAGCCATACTTGGATAGCACCATGTACACGCTTACCTTGCTGTTGGCCTGCGCTCTGCTGGCTGTGAGGGTGCCTGCCACCCCCGTGGCTGAGGACAACGTAAGTAATGACAACTATTAACCCATTTAGGCCTAGAAATATTGAATGCTTTAGCTATTGAAAAATAGCATATAAGCTCACAGCGGTGCCGCGCTGCAAGCTTGTAGATCTGCTATTTTTGAAAAATCATGAAAATGTATGCAAATCTTTGAATATATGTATTTTTAAAGCAAACGTTTGTAACTCAAATTTTGCTTCTGGGTGGTCCCTGGAACTAAATATTTTGAGATGGGGCTCCGTGGCCAAATACATATAATTTTGGGGGTCCTTCACATGAAAAAGTTTGAGAACCACTGCATAGTAGTCTCTCAAGAACAGACTAACTGAGCTCCACTTTAAGTGAAAAGGACCTTTTCTTTGACGATGGCTAGCCAGATTGCTGACACAGAAACATATTAGGTTTTTCAAAAAACCTTATAGGGTCAAAATTCTAATTTTCAAGATTTTTCAAAAATAGCAGATCTACAAGCTCACAGCGCGGCACTCTGTGCCGCACTGTGAGCTTAATATCTGCTATTTTTCAATAGTTAAAGCATAACATAATGATACACAACAATGTATACCCGTTCTAATCAACCTTATTTGTATAACACCTTTCACAACATGAAATGCAGCTGGAAGTGCTTTACAGAGCAAGGATACAGGGTTAGGGTTAGAAACAGAAAAGGTACAAATAATGTAACAGTAAGGCAAGCTTATTGTAAATCGCTCTGGAATGCATCGTGGCCCTCCAGAGGGCCACGATGCATATACAGTAGGCCTACATAGCAAAAATAGCCGATCTACAAGCTCAAAACGCGTCGCAGTGCAACACATTTTGAGCTTGTAGATCTGCTATTTTTGCTATTTTTTTATTGGAATCCTGAAAGTAACTTTTTTTTCTTCTTTCGTTTTTACATTTCAAATACCGGTACATTTATATGTTCTTATGTTAACTTTATGAACTTAAATTCAAATACATTGGACATAAAAAATACAATAACATTTTAATACTAGTCATTTAGCTACTAATATAGACTAGTAGCCTAATTAAAGTGGGCCATTTTTCCATGTTTGGAATTGTAACAGCTGAAATCAATAATCAGTACTCCGATATCAACCTGCGGGCCGCAATAAGTGAAGGTGGGGGCCGCATGTGGCCTCCGGGCCGCCAGTTGCCCATGTATGTCTTAAACCCTCGATGCCAGTGGTTCACAAACCTTTCAAGTAGAGGCCCAAAAGAGAGATTAGGTGTTTGCCCGGGACCCAAACTAGTGAAAACGCGTCGCTTCCATAGCATTTTCTTTTTCTATGAAAATCTTAGCTTTCTGGGGACTGTTTTTTGAAAATGTTTTGAAATAATAATAATTAAAAACAAAATGTTGGAAATCAAAAATTAAGGCACCCATCAAAATGGGTCCTGGGTGTTACACTATGCTATTTTTTTTAAACATTATACCAGATCGCTTAGCCCCAAAATAGCCCAGAATATGGATTCTGGGTTTCAGGAGGTTAATGAGTTGAAAGCATATTTTGACCAGTGTGAAAATATCACTAATCTTGATTATTTTTTCCACAAAAATCATCGCATGCCAGATGACAACTACGTTGCTATTTGCGTTGTGGTGGAATTCAGATCAATCAATAATCATGAGAAAATGAGGAGACAAGACAATTATATTAGGTGGTGTGTGGTCAAGTTTATATATAACATGATATCATGGACAGAAGTACAATTAACACTCTGGGCAGTGGTAAAAGAGTTCTGCCCAGAAGAATGGTCAAACACTAGAGTTATACTGTGGCTTCAAGGCCTCTGGAACAAGCTGTACCATAACAAGATAGGCCTTATCAAAACAATAGTTACTGAGGCCTTCTGAAGACCTCTCGACTCCTAACTATCAAGTGTTAGTATCATCATACTGTACAGACCTAGATATTAATATAATCAATGAATACATGATCTACTCTATAACGTCATACATAATCAATCATGATAAACTCTAATCTACTGCAATTCCTCCCTTTTTTCACTTGTATTTTTTTTTCTTTGGATAATTAAATACAATCTTTCTAAAACATCTAATGAAACATAATAAATGAATGTCATCTAATGGAAAAAAAATACCTCATCAAAGTCATCATTGGGAAAAATTGGTACATGAACTATTTAAACAAAAGCACAAAACACTAATCACAACATAACAAATTAATAAAATGAATGTCAATTGATCGTGGTTCAATAATGATCGACCCAATTGTGGATGAGATCTAAACCTGCTTTATCTTGCAGGGCAAAGTCACTCATCACTCCTCATTACCACCATCATTAAGGCAGCGGCCTGCTAACCTAATCAGGTACACAAGTTGTTCCATTATAATTGATCGCCATCAATTGACAGACATAACCCATCAAACAAAACATGTATGTGTATCTGTGAATGTTTCAAAATAAAGAAAACATAATGGGACTTGGGAAAGGGGGTGGGGCCGGGGTGTGTGTGTGTGTGTGTGTGTGTGTGTGTGTGTGTGTGTGTAAGTGGGAAGGGAAGGGAAGGGGGGGAAAAGGGACACCACCTTTCTGTTTTTTTTTTTGTGTGTGTGTGTGTGTGTGTGTGTGTGTGTGTGTGTGTGTGTGTGTGTGTGTGTGTGTGTGTGTGTGTGTGTGTGTGTGTGTGTGTGTGTATAGAAGAGTTTTTGAACAAGATCAGAGTCCATGCATGTTATGACTGTCCGTCACAACATATTCCGTTTCGGGCGGAAAAGAACAAGAAGGTATCTCCATTTTGACCGATATATTCCAACGATATCTCCATGCGCGTTTGGAAACAGAGGCAAGGGTGACATCACCCTTCCTTGCACTTCTCAGGAAAGAGACCGGAAAACCGGGGCGAGGTTTAATAACCTGCAGCCCCCCTTTTCCTCAAAATCTCACGGCCCGGTTAAACAACGGTTGTTTCTCCTTTGTCTTCAAACAAGCCAGCAAGAGGAATAACAGGTACCCAACGATATATTCCACACGAAAACAACGCTCGAGACTGCAAGGCACATTCAACTGCATCCAGCCCAGACGATTCATATCTCTGGTGACTGATGTGCCATTTCAAACTTCCCACGTCATGTGGAAAACATGTATTTCCATTGGATTGGTAGAAGATTCACAATGACAGCCTTATTTAATTTGAAGCTCTAATCAGGACTGATCCTTATTTTCCAGCCATTTACTGCACACTTTAACATGCAGAGTGTTGTTTTGCTCTGCTGGGCCCTCGCTGTGAAACAAACCGATGAACATGGCACACAAAGCCACTTTTGCATGCATACTGTATATAATCATTTTTCAGAATGAATATGATTGGGTTTGTTTAGTTAGGTTAGTAAGCTGGTTAATTCATTTGCATTATTCAATTAGCACACACAAGATGTAATTGGAAACACAAAATAACTTCCTGTGCCTTTCACAGGACAATTTACCTAATTCAGCTTTCTCTGTAAAAAATTGAGGTTAAAAGGCAAGAGCTGGTCATGTGTCCTTGACCGTGGCACGAAAACGAACAGTTCCAGTGTGTCTGTAACAGATTAGAAGGTTGTCAAAACAAGCTCTCCCCAAAAAGCTTGCGCAGAAAATGAAATGTCTCTCAAAACACACTCCAGGCATAGGTCCTTGACTGTTGAAATGTTGTGCCTTCTGTAGCAAAATGTGCTCACTCCATAGTCACAGTTCGTAATTTCATAAAATTCAGCACTTCCAGTGGCATAATTGACTCTTTGTCATGAGTGTCTGGTCAGGATAGACTTCCACCTACACAATCTGCCAAACTTTCGAATGTGAAAGAAAAATATAACTCTAAAGTCTGGGCGTGACTGTGTAAATGACTTACAACTGCAGTGTATGTGATAATGTGGATGCAAAATGTATATTATTGTGCCCTATACATAATAGGCCTTGCTATTCAAAACATGTTTTGGGTGAATCAACCATTTGGAGCCATTGAGCTCTATTTTATCTGAAACATATTTTGTTGACAACTAGAATTATACTTATCTTATTTTTCCGATCCCGTGTGATGTTCTGTTTTTGTTTTGTGCGGCCTCGGTTGGTACTCCTGTTAAGCATAACCTCGCAAATATTTAGTTAGTTTCCTATACTAACAATTAAAAGATTAGTCAATGCAATGCATATTATTCAATGGAAAAAAAATCACAATATAATTGACACTTCTAAAGTAGAATTTACACTTGAGTAATTAAATACAGATCATGGCATATTTCTATTCACTACTGTCACTTACTGTACGTCCTTGACTTTGGCCTACTAACTACAGAATTCACTGTGCCTATGCTTATCTTTTCTGCACAAACTATTTGTCTCAATAGTGAATGTCTTGGATGGGCCTGTTAACTACATATGTTACTTCTTAGCACAACATATTCCACTTAAGTCCTTCGTTTTATTATTATCACACATTTGATCATTTATGAAAATCATGATAATTTTCCCACTACAGTATTCCCTGCTATGTTAGTTCTCAATTGAGCTATTTTGTGGTTGTAATCGGTCCTTACTGACTTAGAATACCACTTTTGCCATCAGTTACTGAAAAACACCGATTATATACTTAGTATTAACATAACAACTGGCACTTACAGACAACAAAATGTGTATAAATGTTGAATTTCTCTCTTTAACATACAGTAACTGTACTAAAGATCATAACCATTAAAAACATTTGACCTACAATTAGCTTCGTCTCATTAGTCAAATAGCACACATGTTTTATAATGACACTCAATGTCTCTAAATTAACTAATAATTAATGTTTCTTCATAATTCTAAAGGAAATGAAAGTCCAATATTTCTCTCTAAGCTCTAGTCAATTTCAAATAACTATACTGAAACACTCCAGCAAGGAAAATAATATATATCTCGAACATACTTGATTACTACACTGAAGTAAATGTACTCAATTACTGTCATCACTGAATCACACAGGCAGCCTGTACCTTGTTTACATATCATAAAAGAACAAAGTTCCATAACAACTAGAGCAGCTCCATTATCTCTTGTTTACAGACACAGTTCGAGACACATTCGATCTCCAATTCATCTTAAATCTTGGTAGATATTATTGCCAGTGAACTATACTATTATACATTATTGATTCACTATAATAAAGACAGCACATCAATTTAAAAGAACACTTCACCACTTTGTCGAGAATATTTTCAAAATAATCCAACTCACAACAGAACAGATGGCCTTGAGTAGCCTCAATCTATTTCTTATCATTTTCTCTGCACTTACTTCTCCAGGCAGGCCCGTGTCCCCTAAAGAAACCCCGTATGTCTCGTATTATACAGTTTCCTTTGATATTTATTGTAATAAATGTTACTTCGGTGGAACAATCAGAATCAATTTCATTGTCTTTTAGTATGGCTGAAAATGTCAGTTTATCTATAATTATGGTCGGATAAACACACATAATACTGTAGAGATTTACAATTTGTTACAACCAAACAGTGGCTGACTTACTGTATGTCCATTAATTCTTAAGGTGAGGCATTCACACAACTGGCATGTTGACCATGGTTAGGCGTTAAACAATTTATAGGATGCTTTTCATTTTGTAATTTCTGACAATCATAATCATTTCAATGAGCCAGTCAACAACCTACATGTTAGTTACAGATCATAGTGTAGTCTAATCACATCATACAATTATTTAGAATATAAGTAGCTCATCTAAATTTGAAGAGTCAGTGACACTTTCTTTCATCACTTTGTTTATGGGATTCTCTTTTACTTCATTTTGTTTATTTATCATTTCCAGTAGTTTTAGAAGGATGGATCATTTCCAGTAGTTTAAGCTTTTCTGCTTCAATTTTCTACAACCAAAAGTGGTTTACATATGTCCATTAATTCTCAAAATGGGGCATTCATCACGACTGGCATATTGACCGTGGTTACACGTCCCCAGTCCGATGTAGTGGTGGTGGTTACAGTACATCTGGTGTTCCCACCATTTAAGCATTTCCACTGCAGACCAATGAATATTATCCCCCACCGTTCTAAAATGTTGCTCAGCTAACGCGGTCAAGTGGCGATATGTCTTCTGAATGTATTGGTTCAATCTGGACAACATATCCCTTTGTCTAACTTCCTCTAGGTCGGGTGGATTCTCCCTGTCGGGCATAAGGCCCTGAACTGGCCGTTGAGCTGAACACTGTTGTTATTTAAAATGCCTTCGTTTTGAAAATATACTGTATACTACAAGAGAATCTATCTTGCTCTGCTCTAGACAATCTCTGAGTGTGTCTTTGTGTGTGAGCGTGCATGTACCGTATATGTGCGTGTCACTCACTGAGTGTGGATGAGTGAGTGTGCGAGTACTGTATACCGGTATGTGTGAGTCACTCACTCTCCTTCCTTAATCTTTAATGTCTGTGTTTCAAATACTTATTCAATGATAACTATTTACTATATCGTATCGATATACACAAAGGTCGCTTACTTATGTGCTCGGGCATGGTGTCCTATCTTATTACATGCAAAGCAAACATGTAATTTCTTACGCCTATTCTTTTTCTTACCTCTGGACCCGTTTATAGGTTTCCCTCTGACACCTTGATAAAGCATGCTGACCTCCTGTGCTTCGTTTTGTGGTCTATTAACCTGCCTCTCTGCCTGAATTGCAATATTCACTATAGCCAGCATTGTTTGTGATTCCCACCCCAATACTACAGTCTGTAAACGATTCTTAATATCTGGTTTAAGACCATTGACAAAATACTGTACTTGAAACGGCTCTGCTTCATTCCCTTCCATTCCACTATTGGTTTCCCATAATGATTTGAATCTTGTGGCCCAGTCACTAACATCCTCATTGACCTTCTGATAGGCCGTTGTGATGTTGTTAATGTTAGCAAACTTTCTTGTATACACCTTTAATGCATTTTTAATGGTTCTCATACATGTATCAATTGTTTGACCTCCCTCTCATTTCGTGCCATCTGGTATTGCCATTTCATGTTCCAAATCCCTAAATGCACCAGGTTCCAATGCACATTCCATAATCTGTGTTAGGTCACATGGGACTATGTCATAAACTTTTGTCATTGTTTCTAATTTATCCATAAATGAACTTGGACACATCTTAGGGTCAGGAAAGCTATTCTGGAAAAGCAGTGAGTTCAGTTCGTTTGGTCCCCATGGTCTAAATATTTTAGCTCTATGCCCTTCGTCTGCTCCAAAAGCAACAACTCTCATGGGCATTTGAGACGCTGCTCCTGCCTCTAAATTTGAGGGGTCAGTACTTTTGTTGTGGGAAGGCCGTTTATGTGACTTCTTCAGGGGCTTTGGTTTTACTGTATTCTTTGTTTTTGTTAGTTCTTTGTCTATTCCTTCCTGCTCTTCATCATATTCAGGGTTAGAATCTGTGCTGCTGCTGCTATCTTGCCTTCCTTTATTGCTTTGTTTATGGAATTTTAACAATACATTTTGTTTGTTTATAATTGCATGTAGTTTAAGCTTTTCTGCTTCCTCCCTTTTGTCTTTCTCAAGTTTTTCAGCTTCAATTTGTTTAAGTTTTAAATCCTGTAATTTAAGCATTTCTGCATCCTCCCTTTTGTCTTCCTCAAGTTTTTCTCCTTTGCTTTTCTCATCTCTGAATTGAATTTCAAGTTCCCAAATGGACAGTGCCACATGACACTTATCTCTATCCTTCGTGCTCAATTTCTTAATGTGTTCTTCTCCCATAAGCCTCACATTTTTCAGATCTTGCTCATTAAAGCTACCTGTGGCAGGCCACTGGCCCTTTGACCATTTAACCCAGGCATCCTGGTATCTCACAGCTGCATTGCCATGTTTGTTCTTCATTACATCAATGGGGCTATCTGTAGGCATAATGAAATATGCTATTGTTTCCTACCACAGATTCAAATAACTCTTACTTCAAATAGAATGGACCAAAATTGACCTATATGGAATGACAACCGGCTCAAATCTGACCTAATGAAGAGACACAATTATCTCAAACCAGGCCTATAATATACCGAACAACAATGATCTCAATCTGGCCTATAAGGAGCAACAATTAGCTCACTGACCAGGAGCAACAATTAGCTCAGTGACTATAAGGAGCAACAATTAGCTCAAACTTCCTATAAGGAGCAACAATTAGCTCAAACTTCCTATAAGGAGCAACGATTAGCTCACTGACTATCATAAACTTATAGGGATCTCAACAATCAACTCATTTTCACCACATGAGCCTACAACGATCGGATACGGATCTCAATTATCAACAATAATAGTGGACTATTGTAAAACAACTTCTATAAAACAACCTGTTCAACCTATTATTTCAACAATCTTCTATTTGTCTGACTCCTCTCATCAATACAATTTGGCAAGGTTTAGAATTCCCCTTTCAAGACAGTTCTAACTTAAATAAATATTACGTACCGTTGTACAGTCCAACCACACAGAGAAAGGAGGGAAGGCCAATGCCTTACCTTAACTGCAGCTGCGACTCCTTCTCTGTGTCCATGGATCTGTCAACGGGTTTGGAATCCTGTTTCGTGACGCCAACTGTGGTGGAATTCAGATCAATCAATAATCATGAGAAAATGAGGAGACAAGACAATTATATTAGGTGGTGTGTGGTCAAGTTTATATATAAAATGATATCATGGACAGAAGTACAATTAACACTCTGGGCAGTGGTAAAAGAGTTCTGCCCAGAAGAATGGTCAAACACTAGAGTTATACTGTGGCTTCAAGGCCTCTGGAACAAGCTGTACCATAACAAGATAGGCCTTATCAAAACAATAGTTACTGAGGCCTTCTGAAGACCTCTCGACTCCTAACTATCAAGTGTTAGTATCATCATACTGTACAGACCTAGATATTAATATAATCAATGAATACATGATCTACTCTATAACGTCATACATAATCAATCATGATAAACTCTAATCTACTGCAGCGTCATGCAATTACTTGGATTTGCGACAATTGGCGTCTGCATTCTCTGCAATTATGCAGCCTATATTTAACCAGCTTAAACCTTTCATTTCAGTTGTAAAATGTATTATACTATACTATTATACTATATTTAACCACCTTAAACCTTTCATTTCAGTTGGTACAAATGTTCTCAAAAGCTTCCAAAATACTTTTGAAGGGATTTAGGGATTAGGATAATAAATAGAATGTTGACGTGTTAATTCATATCTATCTAAAAGTGTTGCTTTTATTTATATTGCTTATGAATAACACTGTCAAATAGAAAGCTTTATGAAATTGTTTTTACGGTATAAAAGATAGGCTTATTCATGTAGTGTTTCCATATGACGATGCTTGCATTTCTAATGAACATAATTATGTCAAAAATGTGTTTTGAATTCATGCTCTCTGCAAGGTATTAACGCATTTAGGCCTAGAATTATTGAATGCTTTAACTATTGAAAAATAGCAGATATACAAGCTCACAGCGCGGCACAGAGTGCAGCGCTGCGAGCTGTTTGAGAACCACTGACATAGTAGTCTCTCAAGAACAGACTAACTGAGCTCCAGTTAAGTGAAAAGGACCTTTTCTTTGACGATGGCTGGCCAGATTGCTGACATAGAAACGTAGGGATTTTCAAAAAATTTTAGAAGGATTCAAAAGACACTTTATAGAATCGGGTAGAAATTCAAATTTTCGCGATTTAAAAAAAATAGCAGATCTACAAGCTCGCAGCGCGGCACTCGGTGCCACACTGTGAGCTTGTATATCTACTATTTTTCAATAGTTAAAGCATAAAATAATGATACACAATATAGTGTACTTTTAATGAACCTTTCCTCTCTATCTCTCTATCTATCTCTCTATCTCATCTCTCTATCTCATCTCTCTGCGGAACCTGCAGGAGGGTGAGTTGTGTACCATTGTTTAAAAGTCATTGCAATGTTTCACATTGTACAACATTTCACATAATGTTGTTTGTCAGAATTTCACTCATTCATTCCTGTCTTTTTGTTCTGTTTGTTTGTCTTCTAGATGTTATGCTGGTCTCTCGGTCAGACCAGAGTGACATTGTGAACAAACACAACACTCTGAGGAGAGGTGTGAGGCCTAGTGCCAGCAACATGCTGAAGATGGTAAGATACTCCTTTATACAGCGTTCCATTCAGTTCAGTCTTTATTTCACACTATCCAGAAGGTCCATAGAGTACAACATACATACCGGTACACAATATAAAATACAATCCAGTGTCTCACCAGCCAATCCATACACTGTCAGTGCTGTGAATTGAATATTTTTTGAAACATTTTAACAACACAAATTTTAGTTTATGGAGGCACACAATATTTTCAGACAAGGGCAGTGGTGGGAAAAGTACTTGCAATGTAAATAGAAAGTACTCTCATTTTGTTTCACAAGTTCAAAATGTACATATATAACAAAAAATATTTTTTGAAAACAGCAGATCGCATCATGACTCAGTGAGCTTGTAGATCGGCTATTTTCAAACGGACGAAATGTATACTGTATAGTGCTGAAGTGGTTAATGTATGTTCTGTAATGATAATCTAAATCTACAAAGTAACTGTAAAGTTTTGAAATAAATGTAGTGGAGTAAAAGCATAATATTTGCCTCTGAGATGTAGTGGAGTAGAAGTAAAAGTACCAAAAATGCGTTGTGTGCTTGTACTGTAGATCTGCTGTTTTCACTAGTTTAGTACATTTTATAGATGATAAATATAAACAAACTGTTTTGGACATACAAGGTTTCCACCCGACAACGCCGATATGCTATAAATATAAGGTGCTGGGAGTGAAAATTATAATGTAGGGGTGCCTAACATCCTGTGTCCTCTGTTCCCACAGAGTTGGAACAACGAAGCTGCAGCCAACGCTCAGAGATGGGCCAACGGCTGCTCCATGAACCACAGCCCCGAAAGCCAGAGGAAAATCAGCAGTAAGACCCCCTTAAAATGAGACCTTATCTTCATAGACTGGGTCCTCACTAATGCTCATTATACTGACCACTGACTCTACGTCTCATAATGTGGGATGCAGACAATGGCACTGGAATGGGGGGATTTCACTTTCACTTTCACTGTTTCACTTTCAAAAAAACTTAATTTTATCGTCTAATCAGGCTTTTATGAAAACCCTGAACAGTTTTTAATTGGCTTGAATCAATATTTAGATATTTGATGTAAATGTTAATAGGCCCTCCAGGCCCAGGGCCTCTCCCCACACACACACACCCATTGTAACTTCAAACTTCATTTTAACCATGATAGATTCATTAAAAACACCCATTATTTTTTTTCTGGAGACTCATAATACCCTCCTAATACGTGAGCAGGCCGTGTTTTTTCGATAACTTTTTTCATTTATTTTTAATAAATATTCTTTGTATTTCATGTTTTCTATCTTCCCAAATAATTATTACAAATAAATGAAAACAGTTATGGATAAAACACAGCCTGCTCACGTATTAAGTGGGTAATATGAGTCACCAGAAAAAATAATGGGTGTTTTTAATGAAGTTTGAAATTACAATGGGTGTGTATGAGGAGTAAAGCCAATAAGGTGTTTCCCTGTTGAAAGTGGAATATCCCTTTAAGCCTGGATCCAAGCCATCCAGGCTCCTGGTGATTCTGTGTCCAAAGATGTTTGAATATTTCATTTTATTACCCGGCTTGGTTGAATGCTTGATTCTGATTGGTCGAGCGCTGAAATCAGCGGTGAATTATAGGCGCATAATGACCGCTCTGCTCTGTAATTCACCGCTGCTCATCAACGGCTCAGAGCACCTGCTGCAGTCAGGATGCACTGTGTGAATTTAGTACCGTATCCAACATGTCAGCCATGTAAACAAACACACAGCGTCATTTACAACAAAACGTTGCTCTCAAGAATGTTTTTAAAAACATTTGAGGCGAGAAATAGACGACGTAGTAACAGAAAATGGATTTATTTGATCAGCACTTACTTGTTTTCCAAGGCGACCCGTGGGGGGACACCCAGCGCAACACTTGTGGAACACTTTCAGCAGTCTGTAAACACGGACATACTTCATTTTGTTTTTAGTCTTGAGTCAAATTATTAATTGTATTTATTAGCTGGGTAATAAGTGCTATAAGGTCTTGCTGCTTGGTCATTATGGAGCATATTCCTGCTCCTCCAAATCTTCCAATTAACAACTTGAACCTTAGTGTCCATATTATTATTATTTCTTTCTATAATTTTTATCCCACGATTTTGTAACCCATTTTCACCCAGTGCCAATTGCCTAGTGTCCAACTGTAGCCAAAAATAGCAGATCTACGGCTCGCGCTGTGAGGCGTTGTGAGCTTGTAGATCGGCTATTTTCGCAAAGAGGTTTGGTGTGGAGGGGAAAAAGAGCAGACTAAGTACAGAGTAAAAGGTCAGGTTTATTAGGTGATGACAGTTCAAGTGGTTAAATATCTGAAAACACAAATTGACATGAATCCAAAATACATATACATAATTCCGCCTCAGTGAATTATCAGCCTGTCGTGTCCATATACGCCATAATGACCGCGCAGTGTTTGACACAGAATCTAAGTTGGCCATAATTCACCAGGAGCCAGGATGGCCTGGTTCCAGGTTTAAAATACGTTATTTTAGCCGTGAGCCGTGGGTCGGTGGTTCAAATCCCGGCTCCTCCTGACCTTGAGTGAGACTCTGAACCCCTGCATGCGTGTTATCTATACTATAATTTTGCGAATGTCTGAGTGAGTGTCTGAGTGAGTGTCTGAGTGTCTGTCACAGCGTTTCTCCTCAGTGGCTGGAGCAATTGATCTGAAATCGCATCACCATAAGCATATGAACACACCTGACATAACTGTGAAGCCCGTTTGTCACTTTCACAAATCATATGCTGTATATTAGCATTTTTATGGTGTATCTACTATCTATTCTGCATCTAGCTTGAGGCACATCTATTCTGCATCTAGCATGAGGCAAAATGTTTAACCAGCTCTGTGTGTGTGTGTGTGTGTGTGTGTGTGTGTGTGTGTGTGTGTGTGTGTGTGTGTGTGTGTGTGTGTGTGTGTGTGTGTGTGTGCAGGCAGGCGGGTGTGTGTGCAGGCGGGTGGGCGGGCGGGCGGGCTGGGGGGGGGGGGGACAGTATCTCTGTAGCCATTAAACGAAACGGGTTTCTTACATTGATGCTCCTACAGTACATCATGCAAGCACCAGTTAAAGTTACTTTCCATCCCTCATATACTGTGTGCACAGTGCACATCCCATAACCCACACACTGCACATCATTTTAGAGCTCATATCTTTGAACGGGTAAGGGCTAGTTTGATCAAAACGAACAGACTTGCAAGCCTAGCAAAGAACAAGAGAAACTAGGTGCTCAGGAGGTAGCAGCAAAGTTAAAAACGTGTGGTGGGTGCTTCTAGGACCAGTGGGATAAAACTTGAAAAAGAGAGGAAGGATCCGAGCACTCAAAAAGTTAAAAAGGAGGGGAACAGACGTAAAAGCTGTGTACTTTATTTCATAACAGAATAATAAATGCCAACATGTTTCAACCCACTCAGGGTCTTCATCAGGGCATATATGAGGCAAACAGACAAACAGAAGTCCTTATATACAAAGGGTTGCAGAGACCTAGTCAATCAGCACTTAGGACACACACCCAAAATTGCACACATGTGTGTGTGAGCAACACAAAAGGTAATTACATAGGAACAGACACTGGAGCAATCAATCAATTTACCAACTAAATAAAGAGATTTCTTTTTATATATATAACAAAACAATATATATACATTTAACAAATAAAGCAGCAAACTTAAGTCAATGAAAAGTATAACTGCAAAAATGTACTAAAGAAAACACATGAAGTCTATATCCTCATTCAGACCTGGAGGACACAGTGCGTCTAGAGAGTGGATCCAAAATGTTTCTCTCGTCGTTTGTGCGGATAGCATACTTATGCTCCACTAGACTTGCAAGCTTATCAATGGTGCGTTGATAAGATAGATCTGTTCTTTTTTGGCAAGCGACACACTGTCGTTCCTAGTGTATAATAAATTCACGAGTCAGACACACTGCCACTACATCCGATAAGCTGCCTTCCGTTTCTGGGAGAGCAAATACTGGCATCAAAGATTTATCAAATGCTATTTAATGTGTGATATGAGGGCAACCTCCTTTTCAACTAATGAGTTGATAAGCATGTCTGTTGTTTTTGGCAAGCAGCACCGTTGCTTGCCAAAATTAGTGGGACGCACTGCCACTGCTTCCAGTCAGTGGCGTCAGTTCAGCAAAAGCTAGGGTATGGCAAAGATGGGAGTCCTCATGGAAAAGAGGCATTACATTTTGTATAACACGGTTCTATTGTGAAAATAGCCGATCTACATGCTCAAAACGCCTCGCAAAACGCCTCGAAAAAATGAGTTTTTACAGTTTTTTACACAGGTTTCTGTGGTTTCTTGGTCTGGATATGGCAGCCTGGAACAGTTGTTCAAGTGCAGCTAAACTTGGCATTTTAGTAAACGTGCCACAATTAACAATAATGCATTGCACTGTGCAGCTGACCTGCGGAACCTGGGCATATACCATCTTGTCAAGATGGGGAGAATAAAAGTGTGGAGAATATAATTATAATACCTTGTTAAAGTGACCATTTAGTTAAAATTTGCACTTTATTTTACTGTATTTTAACAAAGAGACATTCATGGATTTATATTTAAAAGTAACTTTTATTTTCTCCCCTGGACCCAGGGTATGGCAGCTGCATACCCCTGCCATACCCAATTGACGCCCCTGCTTCCAGTGCTCTCAGATAAGCTGGCCTGTGGCTTTCATAGCATAAACAAAACATCTGGAGTGGAAGAGCAAATACTGGCATCACAGATCACAGGTCACACACTGGTGACACTTTATCAACCTCAATTCTAGTTGGGATAGGAGAGCATTGAACTTGAATTCATATAACAACTAGAGTATAGCGCTTAGACGACTTAGAGGAAAGGCCACATGACGTGACATCAGTCATCTCCATATTTGGGCATACTGAGACAGACAGACAGACAGACAGACAGACAGACAGATAGATAGATAGTCTTGTTTCCTGTACCATACAACAGTGTTTCTCAACCACTGTGCCAGGGGACCTTTGGTGTGCCCCTGAGAAGGGTCAAGTGTGCCCCTTGAAAATGCTTGAAAGCCCGACAGTGATGATATTTACACCCCCGTATTATGTTGGTGTGCTCAATGGATTATTGGGACATGAAAAGTGTGCCCATGCAGAAAAAAGGTTGAAGCGATAGAAACGACTAGAATAGAAGAAATAGCTTCAGGTTTGGACGCAGCTTAAAGGACAACTCCGCCCTAAATCACTTCTAGGCTCATTTTCCTACTTATATTGATCCCAAAAGACTGTCCATGGGGTCTATTAGGCAGAAATGCTCCTGTTGTCCAGTCTCCCCAGCAGAACCCAGCAGCTCTCATAGCATAGAGTTGAGCCTATTAAGCCTATCACTATGACACAAATTGTTGTGGTCAAAAGAGTTTTTATTTTCAAGAATGTGTTAGTAGTTGTCATAACAAACACATCCATGTCATCGTTGTCCCACACAAGCCATCACACTCTGCTAAACAGATGTTTGGCTTTTATGTGTTTTGCCAAGTCCCGGACAAGAAGCCCTGTGATTGGCCAGTACTGTCACTTTGATTGGCAGTTGTGCCGAATGCTCACCCCAAAACATTATTTATGAGATTGTGGTGGCTTGTGTGGGACAACCAAGGCATGGATGTGTTTGTAATGACAAATAGTAACACATTCATGAAAAAGAAAATCACTTTTGACCACAACAATTCGTGTCATAGCGATAGGCTTATAGGCTCAACTCTATGCTATGAGAGCTGCTGCGTTCTGCTGGGCAAACTGGAAAACAGAAGCATTTCTGCCTAATAGACCCCATGGACAGTAATTTTGGATCAATATAAGTAGGAAAATGAGCCTAGAAGTGATTTAGGGTTGTCCTTTAAGTCCTTCTCTCTCTCTCTCTGTGTGTCTCTCTCTCCCTGTCTCTGTCTCTGTCTGTCTCTCTCTCTCTGTCTCTCTCTCTCTGTCTCTCTCTCCAGCCAGTGGATGTGGTGAGAACCTGTACATGGCCAGTTATAAGGAAACATGGGACGGCGCCATCCAGTCCTGGTATGACGAGGTGAAGGACTATCGTTACGGTGTGGGGTCTATCAACGGAGGAGTTATCGGACACTACACCCAGGTACACATGCAGTAGTCTAACCTAACGCGGACATTCTATGGCCCCGACAGATTTCATCGACTCCTCAGGCGTATCATGTTACTGTTTAAACTGTTTAAACACTGAGTTGATGTTTTATTGTGTGTTGTGTGTGTACAGTTGGTGTGGTACCGCTCCAACCAGATCGGATGTGCCATGGCCCACTGTCCCAACGCCGCCTACAAATACTTCTATGTGTGTCACTACTGTCCCCCGTAAGTACGCATACTTCTATGTGTGTCACTACTGCCCCCCGTAAGTACAAATACTTCTATGTTTACTGTCCCCCGTAAGTACACATACTTCTATGTGTGTCACTGTCCCCCGTAAGTACACATGCTTCTATGTGTGTCACTGTCCCCCGTAAGTACACATACTTCTATGTGTGTCACTACTGTCCCCCGTAAGAACAAATACTTCTATGTGTGTCACTACTGCCCCCCCATAAGTACACATACTTCTATGTGTACTGTCCCCCATAAGTACACATACTTCTATGTGTACTGTCCCCCATAAGTACACATACTTCTACTGCTATGTGTCACAACTGGTATACAAGCTGCAATGCATTGTGAGATTCAGCAAATCTTCCCACCAGAATAGGGATGCTATCGGGTTCAAGTGCTTAATGTGATATAACATAATTATTATTTTATCACACAAAGATTTGGATTTTTGTGTTTTATAACTGACGACAGTAAGGGTAGAGTATTTAGGTTTAGGTTTAGGTTTAGGTTTATTAGTCACATGCATATCCATACAGGTACAGACATACAATGAAATGCTTGTGCCAGGAGCACTCTCAGCCTTATTACACACAAAAACATTCCATATGAGTGACCTGTTATGAAGTTGAGAAACGTGCGATCCGCATTTTAAAATGAAAAAGGTGTTTTGGCAGGATCTCAAAATGTGTTGTGCAGAGCAGGTTCCAAATGTGCCTTTACAGGTCTTGAGAGTTTACAAAAGGATTGCATTGGATGGGATAGATACCTTTATTATCCCAAGGGGGAAGTCAGTTGCCCATGGGCAGCATAGCAGTTTAAGGTTACAATTTACAAAGAACACACCGCCTCGCATCGCAAGGCGTTGTGTGCTTGTAGATCGGTTTTGTGCGACAGTCTTGTATGATGAAGCAGGGCTTTGCTTTACCAAAAGACGTACACATTTGAAACTTGGAGATACGAGGTTTCTGTCCGACAGTGACGATATTTTAGTGATTATGATGCGAGGAAAACGTTGAGATAATAGCCATTTTGGTTAGAACTGACTGAAAATAACTTTGTACTTCAAGTTTAAAATGATACTAAATATTTTTTAAAGTGTCCAAATAAATTCCAAATATTATCAAATGATCTCGCGGCACCTCAGGACTGCTGTCGCGGCACCCCAGGGTGCCCGTCACCCACTTTGAAAACCCCTGCTGTAGATACATGTAGAAACATCTACAGTACCCATGATTGCTGAAAATGTATTCATTAATGTGAGTAGATGGACGTTAAAAAAAAAAAAGAAAGTTTTGCTGTCTCACACTCTCGGATCATATACTATCTTTAATATTTCATGTTGTGTCCCACATACAGTGGTAACTACCAGTACACCCACCCCTACAAGTCTGGACCATCTTGTGGTGACTGTCCCAACGCCTGTGATAACAAGCTGTGCAGTAAGTGACCATATTTCTGCATGAATTTCTGCCACACCGTGGATTGTACTGTGAAGCAGTGGTGGAAAGAAGTACTCTTTTTACTGTAAATCAACACTGCAATGTAGAAATACTCTGTCCGTAATTCAAAATGTACTTTAACTAGAGGTTTTAGCAAGTTTCAGGAGGAGTTGAGAAATAAATGTGACTGAATACAATGCTTTGAGCCACAAGAGTGCCATGTAATTTTTCAGCTTAATTACAGATTTGGTTACGAAAGCACAGAATGTTAGATTTGAAATGATGTATCATTTATTGGAATTGGAAAATATATGGTCAATCGAATCAATTACATATTGATATTTCACTATTACATCAATTCAATTAGAGATGCGACGTTCGCGAACAAATCAAATCTTTTGAACGGCTCTTTGAAGTGAACGATGACGATGGGATCCGGTTCGTGGAGTAGGGAGCCGTTCATTTGGGTCGGAGCAGGGGTTTAACACAAAAGCTCCTCCTTGCTACTCCACTGAGCACTGACTGAGTACAGTGAGTGAGTGAGAGAGACAGAGAACAAGGGGAGGAGCGATTTCATTGTTGCCTGCTTGTTTTTTTTAGGTGTTGCATGAATACATAGGTAGCTTAATTTACGCACACGTTTTATAAAATGGGTAAATACAAAATTGTTATCTTAATTGTCATCAGAGGAATGTATTGCCACCTTGTGGGTTCATGTTTCAACGAATGCTTCTTAAAAATAGGTAAATATACAATGATAAATATACAGATGAGCCAAATGAGCCAGTCTTTTGAACGGCTCTTTTAACCCATTTAGAACGGGTGTGTATCATTATTATGTGCTTTAACTATTGAAAAATAGCAAATATACAAGCTCACAGCGCGGCACCGAGTGCCGTGCTGCGAGCTTGTAGATCTGCTATTTTTGAAAAATCGAGAAAATTTGAATTTTGACCCGATTCTATAAGTGTCTTTTGAACCCTTCTAAGGTTTTTGGAGAAAAAAACCCTGTGTTTCTATGTCAGCAATCTGGCTAGCCATCGTCAAAGAAAAGGTCCTTTTCACTTAACTGGAGCTCAGTTAGTCTGTTCTTGAGAGACTACTATGTCAGTGGTTCTCAAACCTTTTCAAAATGATATGTATTTGGCCACGGACCCCCATCTCAAAATATTTAGTTCCAGGGACCACCCAGAAGCAAAATTTGAGTTACAAACGTTCGCTTTGAAAATACATATATTCAAAGATTTGCACACATTTTCACGACTTTAAAAAAATAGCAGATCTACAAGCTCGCAGCGCGGCACTCAATGACCTCTGATCTGTTGTCTCTCTATCTCCGTCGCATTCACTACTTCGTCTCACTGTCTTCTCTCTGTCTCTCTGTCACTCTATGTCTCTCAGCCAACCCATGTCCCTACACTGACCAGTACATCTCTGTCTCTGTGTGTCTCTCTCTCTCTGTCACTCTGTCTCTCTCAGCCAACCCATGTCCTTACACTGACCAGTACAGCAACTGTCCTGACCTGAAGCAGCAGTGGGGCTGCAGCAACGCAAACGTCGCAGACTGGTGCCCCGCCTCCTGCAAATGCACCGATGAGATCTTCTAAACGCCCGCCCTCTGAATCACCACGCCGACTCCATACGCATCGCAAGAAACATTCAAGGATGTTCCTTGTTATGCAAACCCGTAGATCCAAAGAAAACTATCACTCCTCTGTGCTTCTAGAAAATAAAGCAGCATTCATAAATTACAAGACATATTTTCTCTCTTTCTGTTTCTGCCTGTTTAACCCATTACCGGGAAAGCATCTGTGTCATGTGAGATTTTAGCGTTGTTGTTTAGCGTGTTGATTGCCTAGTTGAGTTCACGTGTGTCCATTTAGTCCTTGTCTATTTATACTCCCATGTGTGTCATGATTTCTGCCTGTTTGACGTTCAGTGTTAGTGTGAGCTAGCTTGGTATCGAACAAGAATCTGAAAGTGAAAATAAATAAAATCAGAACTGCACTCTGTCGAGGTGCCAACTTGCTCCTCACGCACAAGCAGGCACAAGTAGGCATGGCCTACTTTTGCACAAGCAGAGCGCGCCACGAGGTGTGCACTGCTGTCCTCATTGGATGTTAATGAAGACATTACCTGGAATGCTCTTCTATAGAACAGTGAAGTCATGACGTGACTCGCTCATCCCCCGGTTCCACGGAAGTAAGTTCTCTATGGAGAATAACATTGAGTCACCTTAAATCGTCTCATATAAGCATTGCGGTCCAAAAATAAACAAACATTCTTTGCGATATTGTCGGCGAGGTGGCTCTGTATGGTTTATGATAGTCATTCACTCATATTTGATAAAGCCTGTATCTAGCGAAAATATTACTAATTTGGCGACAGTAACATTAGCGTTTTCTCACCATCAGTTGATTCTTCATATCCATATGAGTCAAACCGCTCAGATAATTTGTTTATAATTGGAACACAGTTCTTATATGATGCAATATGAAAAAGGTCTATGGGTATTCAGAATGGGGGAAGACAACCGCAAACCAGGTAGGATGTGTAAATTACGGGGGCACGGTGGCGCAGTGGTTAGCGCTTCGCCTCACAGCTAGTAGGTCCTGGGTTCAATTCCCGCCGGGGGACGCTGTGGGCGCTGGCGGCGTGTTCCTCCCTCCACGTCATCAGTGCCCACACCCTAGGTGGGGTTGGCGATAGGGCCTTTCTGTGTGGAGTTTGCATGTTCTCCCTGTGTCTCCTAGGGTTGATACCCTCACAAAAACATGCATGTAATCCTGGTCTCAATAATGCCTCCCCCTGGCCAGCCGGGGCGCCTGATGGAGGGGAAAGGAACTGGTTGGAATATCGTGTTCCTTCCACGCGCTACGGCCAAACCAGGGAAATCTCCACTGTCAGGTGAAAAGAAGCAACGTGGACTCCTCATGCATAAGGAAGCATGAGGTCAGTCCGTTGTCTCCCCAGACGCGGCAGAGGGAGAGCAGAGCCCAGGATTACGTAGGCAATTGGCACTGGGTGAAAAAATGGGTTCCAAAATTGTGGGATAACCAGTAAGACTCCCTAATCGGGAGATAAGCGACCGTTGGTCGCTTATCTCCACAAATAGGCCAAAAGTTTGTTTTACCAATTATCAAGACATACGGGCAGTTTGCCATGGTTACTCATTGAAGTTGAATCTCCATATATGGAGATAACCTACGCATCACACTAAGTCTGACCTCACCAGCCCATATTTGGGCATGAGCAACTTATGTCTCCATATATGGAGATATGATGACATCACACAGTCCTCAGCCGATGATGTGGCGTGATGTCATACAATACACAAACGAGCCCTACAGTATAAAGGGGCAATTCTTGCCAGGAAAGAAGCATTTCTTCGACTCAGACCTTATCGCCAGGGTTGGCTTATAGCAGCTGTCGGTAGGACCATATATGGATTCTGTTAGTGTGGATCTCCTAACAGGGCATCATCTGGGATACAATCCCTTTTATGCCCATATATGGAGATCCCTAACAGAATCCCTTTCATGCCCATATATGGAGATCCCTAACAGAATCCCTTTTATGCCCATATATGGAGATCCCTAACAGCATCCCTTTTATGCCCATATATGGAGATCACTAACAGCTAACAGAATCCCTTTTATGCCCATATATGGGGATCCCTAACAGAATCCCTTTTATGCCCATATATGGAGATCCCTAACAGAATCCCTTTTATGCCCATATATGGAGATCCCTAACAGAATCCCTTTTATGCCCATATATGGAGATCCCTAACAGAATCCCTTTTATGCCCATATATGGAGATCCCTAACAGAATCCCTTTTATGCCCATATATGGAGATCCCTAACAGAATCCCTTGTATGCCCATATATGGAGATCCCTAACAGAATCCCTTTTATGCCCATATATGGAGATCCCTAACATAATCCCTTTTATGCCCATATATTATGGAGAAATCCCTGCTCTGAGTATCTGACATCAGTGTGATGTCACCTGTTTATGCCCATATATGGAGATCCCTGCTCTGCGTATCTGGTTGCTATGGTAAACAGTTGGTTGCTAGGGTAAAAAAAACATGGTTGCTATGGTAAACAGTTGGTTGCTAGGGTAAACAGTTGGTTGCTAGGGTAAAACCATGGTTGCTAAGGTGGTTGCTAACGTACACTAACAGACCAGCAACAACAGACTGTTGCCACAGCAACGTACACAAAGGTTTGTGTACACATGTGGTGTGATGTCATACTGATGCGGAGATATGAGCAGGGCAAAGGTGTGACGTGTGACGTGTGACGGACGGACGGACGGACGGACGGACGGACGGACGGCCGGTGGAGGTTTTCATAGTAAACTGCTCCCTGACGGTCGCAAAAAAAAAAAAAAAAAAAAAGGATGTGTAAATTACGTCACACTTCACTACTCTATACCAAACTCTGCTGACATCACCAGTGGCATCACCAGGAATGCTGGTCCCTCATTGGCTGTTAATGATGAGACACTGACATACATACACATACATTCCCAGAATCCCATCCATTTTCAGAAAAAGGGAGACATCTACATACAGACACCCTACATACATACCCATCCCATTACAGTACTTGCACGCTCTGCTTAAGCAAATAATAATGGCCTCCACCTCTGATAGTGGTAGTAGCAGCGGAATGATGGTTCAGGTATTGCGTGTAACAACAATTGAATCCTTTATTAACAGTTTGCAGAGACATGCACAGGGAAGTACAGTACAATACAAGGTCTGCTAAAAGGATTTTGCCAAGAAAGCCTATGGCTTGTTTCCACTGGGGTCCTGTGTACTCAATATTGAAAACAGTTATTTTGCATTACATGCACTCCATCACACCAGGAAGCATGGATGCATGTGAATGTCGAGTGTTGTTAACGTCACACTGCTGCTTTCTGAGACAATACCGGTACTATCGGACAGAAACCTTGTACAGTATCTCCATAATTAATGTTTTTGCGCCGTAAATGAATGTCCAATTTCGTCATTTTAACAATCCTTCCGTGCCAATGATGTCTCTTGACGTCTTTTTTCAAAGGGCCCCCTGTGCCAATGACGTCATTTTTTTCTTCTTTTTTTTATTGAAAAGATGTCAACATGACCTGAGATCAGAGAGATGCTTTTCTCTGTTTGTGTGTTGGCTCCCTCGTGTGGCTGCTTGAGAGAATGCGCGTTCATGCTAGTGGATGGATTTTTTTTTTAATTCATTCAGCTCTATCTCTGGAACCATTAATTTTGTCCGATTGACAAAATTCTTTTTGTCACTGAATCACAACGACTGTGTCTGTTTCTGTGATCGATCAATGGGCCCCCCCAAAAAAATATGTTTTCATTCAACAGTAAAGAAAAACATACAAAATCTTGGCACATCTACCTTGGAGCCATTTTTGCTTTTGGCACAGAAAGTAGCTAAAATCTCCAATCTTTACAAGCTCACAACGTGTTGAGATCAGTGGTGTAAAGAAAGTACTACATTTTACTTTAAGAGTATCAATACTGTAATGAAATACAACCAAAGTATTGGTATCAAAATATACTTAAATATAGCAGATCTACAAGCTCACGATGCGTCGCATTGTGACACATTGTGACCTTGTAGATGGGCTATTTTCAAATGGACAAAATGTATAGGCCTATTAGGGCTGAAGTGATTATCAAAATGTTGGCTAAGTGTGTCTGTGGGTTTCATAAAGGTTGAACTAATGAAAAGGATTACAAATAGCGTGTGATTAAACAACTACGCATAGCTACATACGATTATGGACATACAAGGTTTCCAACCGACAGAGACGATTATATCGTCATTGTCGGGTGGAAACCTTGTATGTCCAAAACCGTTCGTTTTGCATTTATCATTTAAAAAATGATTTAAACTAGTGATTTAAACGGTGCGAGGCGTTGTGTGCTTGTAGATCTGCTGTTTTCACTACTTTTGTGCGACGGCCTTGTATGATGAAGCAGGGCTTTACTTGCCGAAAAAGGAGATACAAGGTTTCTGCCCGACAACGACGATATGCTACTGTATCACAGGGTGAACAACAGAATGCCATTGAAGTTACTGAAATTCTTGCCGTTGTCATAAATCCATTGACCTTTCTCTAAGACGACATTGACTTCATCTCCCTCCTCCAACAGCACTGTGACACCGTTAGCAGTATTGTACTGGCCATCCTTATTATAGCCATATGTGACCGCAAGCACTTGTGCTTTGTTCTTGTAGAGGAACGCAGCTCCGCCATCTCCAACGCTATGATGGTGGTAGAAACTGAAGTGGTAGACTCCATGGACTGGCGCTGTGAAGGTTCCTGTAAGGAAGAAGATTTGTAATGTAGCCTAATATTTTATCTGCTTAAGTCACTGTAACACACACACACACACACACACACACACACACACACGCTTCTCAGTTGTGCAAAAGTTCAAATATACCTGTGTTTGGACTGTAAGCATAGCCAATGTTGGTTTGCACATCACTGTATTTCAGTGTGGTGTCTGTGTTGAATGGTCCATAGTCTCCTTCCCCACCAAGTCCAGCTGAGAACGCCACTTTAGATTTAGCTATAAACACACAAACCATTACGGTTTCAATGTCACGACTGTTGGACAGTTTCAGCAACAACCTCTCAGTTTGTATTTACTGTAGGCTATTGGCTAATTCCTCAAAAAAAGACACATTATCTACTGATGACATCAACCTAGATTTTTAACCGTGGCTACTATTCTTTGATGCCAAGAAGAAAAATACTTTGTACTCCATTAGCTTTAAAGACTAAACATTTCTGTCTGAAAACTGTTTCTTTCAGTGGTGTCAGTTCAGAAAAAGCTAAAGTATGGCAACATGACTGGTGTCTTGCACGCACGCCTTTGCGCGTGTGCAAGACACCAGTCATGTTGCCATGTCTTAGCAACAGGCATGATACATTAAATCTTTTCCCCCGTTTCTACGGTTTCTTGGGCTGGATATGGCAGCCTGGAACGGTTGTTCAAGTGCTGCTAAACTTGGCATGTTAGTGCCACAATTAACAATAATGCATTGCACCTGTGCAGCTGACCTGCAGAACCTGGGAATATACAATTTTGTCAAGATGAGGAGAATAAAAGTGTGGAGAATATAATTATAATGCCTTGTTAGAGTGACCATTTTGTTACATTTTGCATTTGTAGTTATTTTACTGTAATTTAACACCATAATAACCAGCACAGATAGACAAAGATACATTCATGGATTTATATTTAAAAGTAACTTTTATTTTCCCCCCTTGACCCAGGGTATGGCAGCTGCATACCCCTGCCATACCCAATTGACGCCCCTGGTTTCTTTAGAGACAATGAATATTGACACCCAGGCCCCCCCCCCCCCTCTCCGACAGTCTTCATGTGTACAGTGTAGATAGCAGATTGTCCTACCTGATGTCTCCAGCAGCTGATGAAGATGAGTTTCAATCGAGTTCAGTCTGGTGTGAACATCTCTCAGCTGGGACACGCTGCTGTCCACTGCTACCGTTAGCTCTGTAACAACACACACTGCTACCGTTAGCTCTGTAACAACACACACTGCTACCGTTAGCTCTGTAACAACACACACTGCTACCGTTAGCTCTGTAACAACACACACTGCTACCGTTAGCTCTGTAACAACACACACTGCTACCGTTAGCTCTGTAGACAACACACACTGCTACCGTTAGCTCTGTAACAACACACACTGCTACCGTTAGCTCTGTAGACAACACACACTGCTACCGTTAGCTCTGTAACAACACACACTGCTACCGTTAGCTCTGTAACAACACACACTGCTACCGTTAGCTCTGTAACAACACATTGCTACCGTTAGCTCTGTAACAACACACACTGCTACCGTTAGCTCTGTAGACAACACACACTGCTACCGTTAGCTCTGTAGACAACACACACTGCTACCGTTAGCTCTGTAGACAACACACACTGCTACCGTTAGCTCTGTAACAACACACACTGCTACCGTTAGCTCTGTCCAGGGGTGCCGCGAGATAATTTGATAATATTTGGAATTTAATTGGACACTTGAAAAAATATTTGGTATCATTTTAAACTTGAAGTACAAAGTTATTTTCAGTCAGTTCTAACCAAAATGGCTGTTATCTCAACGTTTTCCTCGCAACATAAAAACACTGAAATATCGTCACTGTCGGGCAGAAACCTTGTATCTCCAAGTTTCAAATGTGTACGTTTTGTTGGTAAAGTAAACCCTGCTTCATCATACAAGACTGTCACAAAACTAGTGAAAACCGCCGATCTACAAGCACACAACACCTCACGATGCGAGGCGTTGTGTGCTTGTAGATTGGCTGTTTTCACTAGTTTAGTATATTAGATGATAAATACAAAACAAATGGTTTTGGACACCCGACAACGACGATATGCTATAAATATAAGGTACTGGGAGTGAAAATTATAATGTAGGGGTGCTTTGGATTAAAAAATATATTCATGGGGTGCCCTGAGACAAAAAAGTTTCGGAACCCCTAGACAACACACACTGATACCGTTATCTCTGTAGACAACACACTGCTACTGTTAGCTCTGTAGACGACACTGTCGGCAAGTTGACCTGGTTAACGCCTATAAATATTTGGGCACTACGTTTGATAGTAAGCTTACATTTGTCATGAACTGTGAAATGTTGTGCAAGAAAGGTCAGCAACGCCTCTATTGTTTAAGGAGGCTTGCCACATTTCACGTTGACAAATCTTTAATGAGACTGTTTTACAGCGCTTTTATTGAGTCAATAATCTCCTTCTCCATCATTTGTTGGTATGGAAACCTGAACATAAAAGACTAAAAACACCTTGGAAGAATTGTGAGAATGGCCACAAAGATAGCTGGAGTAAACTTCAGTAGCCTGGATCACGTCTTCCAAACTCATTCGTTCATTCGTATGGACAGCTCTCATCCTCTCAACTGTGTGTACAAGCTGCTTTCTTGCTTCTGGCGTTCGCCTGGAAGCTTCAGTGGCCACAACAAACAGGCATAAGTTTTCCTTTGTGCCTGCTTCAATACAGGCTTTAAATGCTGATATGAGGAGGAGGTAATCTGTTGCTTTGGGAGACTTAATTAAGTTTCTAAAGTATGAAATCATGCGAATTCCAATGCCGGTACATTCGGTCCTGTATGGCCTATAGATTGTTTTTTTTTTCTTTAATTCTAGCTGAGATCATGAACTGCTATCCTGTTTTTATTGTTCTATGTGTCCTATGTGTTTTTATGTGTCTTTTGTGACAGATGTATGGTTTTATACCGTATATTGCTGCAACCAAATCGTCCTTCGGGGACAAACAATAAATGAACTTGAACTTGAACTTAAACACACACTGCTACTGTTAGCTCTCTGTAGACAACACACACTGCTACTGGTAGCTCCAGTGTTGAGCAGTAACTAGTTACTAGTTTGAGATCACAGTTTAGTATGTGAATGGTAACAGCTTGTCCGTATCTCTGTCTATAACGCTTGACACTGTGGTTCCCCTGACACCTCACTGTGACATCATGTTCTGACATCACTGTGATGTCAGGGGAACCACTCTTAACAGAAAGTGTTTGCCGCTCTGACATCACGCTCTGGCTTCACTGTGATGTCACACTAACAGAATCCCTTTTATGCCCATATATGGAGTTCCCTAATGTCATCAATTATATCAGGACTTCATATGGGAATGCCCATATATGGAGTACCTCGGTGCCGTCGCGTTTTTATTTGCGGTGTTGTGAATTTTCATCATGCTGGCCGATGGCAGCCTCTGGTGGCCAGGTCCCCCTCACTGCGTCCCCAGTGATCCCCAATAATGGACAGGTGCAAGACATCAATGATTGCAACCAATGCCTGCCCGGGTGGGTCCCTTTAACAAACACTCAGTTCCCAGTATACACATTCACTTCACCAGCCACTACATGCAGTGTCCAAGCAGCCATGCGTCAATGCAAAATGTAAGCTTTTGTTTCTTGTTGTTGTATTCATTATGATTTCATCTCCTTGTTGTAGGCCTACAAGATGATTTACCTTTATTACTTTTATTTGACCAGTTAAATACTGTTTATTAATTGATTTCCTTTGTTGTTTATTTTTCTCTGTCAGAACCATGGCAAACTTGGGACAATAAATGTCATCGACTTAAATACTGTTTCATGTCACGTCATTCTCTTTTACTGGAGAAACTTGGGTGGTCAGCTCTTTCCAAAACTAACTAGCAAAATCTAAAATATGGTCCTTCGAGCTGGAAAAGCTGACTGCCCAAGTGTGACATACAGTATATGAGACCAACAACTATGTCTGAAGAGGAGAAGACCAAGGTTTATCCCAGCAGGGAAAGACATAAACCAGACAGATACGGACAGTCTCAGAGTGTATTGCTTCAAAAAGCCATATCATCACAGGCCAAGGATAGGGAGGCCTTGGTTAACATGGCAGAAGCCCTGAAGAAGGCCGAGAGGGAAGAAGCGGAGAAAATGGAGGAGCTTGAAAGGAGGAGAAGGGAAAGACAAACAGTCCTGGAGCACATTAGCACATTGCTGATGAGTCAGAGCACAGATCAGCAGAATACCACCGATCAACATGGAGCAGTAGGGGGAGCACCTCCACCCACCTCCATCCTTGAAGTTGGTGGAAATGAAGAGGATAATGATGAAGAGGAGCTGATCCAACTTGAACCACAAGGAGGCGCTCTTTCACCGGTAGGAGATCAGAACCAGCATCACCCTCATCATGTGGGAACCTCCACACCTCAGAATAACCCAGATCCTGAATCTGAAACTGCTGTCAGGCCAAGAAATGTCAAAGTGCAATTCACTCCCTCCAGCGACTCTGCAGAGGAGCATTTCACTGCCTTTAAGCTTTATGCTCTTCCTCCGAGCACAGTTAAGAAAACTCCAGCAGTCCCTTCTTCACTTCCATCCATATCTTCAAACACTCAAGGTGTGAGCTCCAAACAAGATGGTCCCTCTCGTCCTCAACAGCAGGTCATACGCTCCCCTATTCATGTGGCCCACTCTCAGTCCTTATCACTCCAGGCCAATCCTGCTTATTCTCAGCCACTTCTGGGCCCTATTCAGCAGGGTGCCCACATTCCTCCTGGCAGAGCGCCTCCTGGAGGCAACCGCACCCATTACATCCTTCCTTCTCATCCCAGCCATCCTCCTTCTCATCCCAGCCATCCTCCTTCTCATCCCAGCCATCCTCCTTCTCATCCCAGCAATCCACCTCTCCATTCTCAGTCTCTCTCTTACCCCGGCTCCCAACTACAGCTACCTCCATCCCACCAGGGGGCTCCAGCACAACAACTGGCTCATTCCTCCATCATCACTTCAGCTAATACAGTGACACATGAGCCACCCATGTATGGGGTTCCGAAGCCCAGTATTCCAAACTTCACCGAGGATAGTGAGAGAGCCTTCGCCAATCTGAAGCTGGCACTGGACAACCTTCTCGATCCTTACATCCAGTTGGGTGAGAAATATAAATACCATGTCCTTCTTGAACATCTGAAGCTGCCTGAAGCTCAGATGATTGCTCAGTCCTGCCGGCACCATCCTGAGCCTTATACGGCTACCAGGAACGAAGAGCGGATCCTTCCCGCTCACTGAGTAAGGTGTACTTCTCTCATTCTAACCCTTCTGACCGTGTACTGCTTAAAGTGGTCCCAGTACTCCTGTGGAACCATAATGTCTCACTCAGTACATATGCTGTCCTGGATGATGGCTCTGTCCGGTCTATGATTCTTCCGGCTGCAGTCAAACATCTCCAGTTGAAGGGGAAGAAGGAGATACTTGCTCTTCGCACCATCAGATCTGATCTTACCCACCTTGAAGGGAAGAATGTAGAGTTTGAGATCTCTTCTGTACTGACACCCACAGTCAGATACCCCATCAGGCAAGCATTCACAGCCAACGGAATTGATCTCATTGACCAAACCTACCCGGTCCAGACCCTCCAGCGTCGTTATTCATATCTGAGGGATATTCCCCTTCCATCCTTCCGAAATGTCCAACCTCTGGTCTTGATTGGATCCGACAACTCTCATCTGATCTCACCTACGGAGCCGGTGAGGAGAGGCCCTCAGGGAGGTCCCCTCGCGGTGCACACACAGCTGGGATGGACCCTCCAAGGTCATGAGGGTCTCCCTCAAAACCGTCCTTCGGCGCATCAATGTCTACCGCTTCCGTTAATGTAGCTGATCCCTTATTTGGCCATGTTGAAAGGCTATGGAAGCTGGATGTCTTACCCTTCCGCAGTGAGAAACAAGTCACAAGGTCCCTACAGGACAAACAAGCAATCGAGATATTGGAAGCCCGAACAGAGAGAGTGAATATGGATGGCATTGAGCGCTATGCAACTCCCCTTCTACGGATGCACGATGCTCCCAAACTAAAGGTCCCAATGGAGGCTATCATGTCTCACCTACGGAGTACGGAACGGAGGCTCCTAAAAGACCGGGAGAAGGCAGTCATCTACAATGCGGAAATATCTAAGCTGGAAGAGGCTGGCTATGTCAAGAGGATATCTACTGAAGCTGTCCATCGTTCAACAGAATCCTGGTACCTACCTCACCATCTCGTCCATCATAACAACAAAGACCGCCTGGTTTTCAACTGCTCATTCAGATACCAGGGCATGTGCTTGAATGACCAGTTACTCCCTGGTCCAACACTGAGCCCTACTCTTATCGGGGTCCTCCTTCGCTTCCGTCAATATCCAGTGGCGGTTAGCGGCGATATCAAGGGCATGTTCCACCAAGTCCGGTTGCTACCAGAGGACCGGCCCTTGCTCAGATTTCTCTGGCGAAACATTGACAGAGAAGCGGCCCCCTGATGTCTATGAATGGCAAGTACTGCCCTTTGGTACCACAAGCAGTCCCTGTTGCGCAACCTTCGCTCTTCAGAAACATGTCAGAGATCATGGTGAAGGGTATGAGGAGATCAAGTCGACTGTGGAAAATAACTTCTATGTTGACAATTGCCTGACCAGCTGCCTCAGCATTCCAGAAGCAAAATGCCTGGTGGATCGCACACGTGAACTTCTAGCCTCAGGTGGCTTTGAGGTGAGACAGTGGGCCAGCAATCATCAGGCTGTGGTAGCTCATCTACCCCCCGAAGCCCGGTCGCAGAGCTCAGAACTATGGCTCTCACAGAATCGGGTTGAACCAGTCGAATCCACTCTGGGCCTGAAGTGGAAATGCATACCTGATGTCTTGAGCTATCAGCACAAGCCCCCACAATCTTCCCCTTTAACTATGAGGAGGATTTATCAAGTTCTGGCTCAGCAGTATGACCCATTAGGGTTCCTTATACCCTATCTTACCCGAGCCAAAGTTCTTGTCCAGCAGCTATGGTCGAAGCAGAGAGACTGGGATGACCCCGACTTGCCCGAGGACATCCGGGCTGCCTGGGGAGCCTGGGAGGCCGAGCTGCCTCGTCTTGAGTCTATCTCCATTCCTCGGTGTTATACACCAGCCAATAGACCCACTGTCCTGTCTCACGACCTCCATGTCTTCTGTGATGCTTCGGAACGGGCCTACGGAGCAGTCGCCTACCTGAGGAATGAGTATGATGGAGAAACCCATACAAGTTTCATCATGGCTAGGTCCAGAGTTGCCCCAAAGAGACAACTGTCCATGCCACGCCTGGAGCTATGCGGTGCCTTGGCTGGGGCCCAATTAGCTCACCTCTTGCAAAGGGAGCTCAACATTCCGCTTCGCCATACAACTTTGTGGACCGATTCCACTACGGTTCTTGAATGGCTGCAATCTGAATCTTGCCGTTTCAAGGTGTTTGTTGGCGTAAGAGTGACGGAAATTCAAGAGCTCACTGACCTTAATTCCTGGCGTTATGTGGATTCCCCCAATAATCCTGCTGATGATATCACCAGAGGGAAAACCCTTGCTGACCTATCACAGACAAATCGATGGAGGAACGGGCCCCCCTTCCTTCAGCAACCACATGACCGCTGGCCTGTGCGGCCTAAAAGCTCAGTCCAATCCGATCCTACTGAACTCAGAGGTCTCACCTTTTGCAGTTTGACCACCATCCAAACCCCAGGTCAACTGCCATGCGATCTGACTCAGTACTCCTCATGGAAGGACTTGGTACAAGCTACCTACGATAAGCTCCACAGTCAAGCTTCTGAGAATTCACCCAAACCAACTTACACCGATTCTGAGCTCCAAGTTATCAAACGATGCCAATCTGAGAGTTTCCCCATGGAACTGAAATCTCTTCAGGCCAACCAGCCTCTCCCTACCGGCAGTAAGCTCAGAACTCTTGCCCCTGAACTTGACGGGCTGACAGGCCTCATCAGGGTTGGTGGAAGGCTTCGTAATGTTCAAGGGTCCTGCCATCCTCCTTTGCACCCTGTGGTGTTGGATCCTTTACACCCAGTCACTAAACTGCTCATTAAGGACTTCGATGAGCGACTGCTCCATTCTGGCCCTGAGCGTGTCTTTGCTGAAATCCGTAGGCACTACTGGATTCTCCGTGGGAGGCAGGCCGTCAAACGCCATCAATCGCTATGCCCAGACTGCCACCGTTGGCGGGCAAAGCCTAAGGTCCCCCTGATGGCTGACCTACCACCTGCTCGTCTTAGGCTCTTGAGCCCTCCTTTCCATTCTACGGGCGTTGACTGTTTCGGCCCCTTCATGGTTAAAATTGGACGTCGTACAGAGAAACGCTGGGGTGTGATATTCAAATGCATGACAACCCGGGCAGTGCATCTCGAACTTCTCAATTCTCTGGATTCAGATGCATTCCTCCTTGCTCTCAGGAGGTTCATCTCACGCAGAGGGAGACCTGCGGAACTGTATTCTGATAGGGGCACAAATTTCCGTGGTGCTGAACGGGAGCTCCAGGAAGCATTTCAGGCCATGGAACCAGAGCTACAGAAAGGACTTTGTGCCTATCAACTGACCTTCAAGTTCAATCCTCCAAACTCTCCCCACTTCGGAGGTATCTGGGAGCGGGAGATCCGATCTGTAAAAAACGCACTCCAGGTTGCCATCGGACACCAGTCAGTGTCAGAGGATGTCCTTCATACCGTGCTGACGGAGGTAGAAGGCATCCTCAATTCGAAACCCTTAGGATATACCTCGTCTGATGTGGCTGACCTGGATCCTGTCACACCCAACATGCTCCTCATGGGGCGGCGTGATTCCACCTTACCTCAAGTGTCCTATGCTCCTGAGTCCATGGGGCGGCGGCGTTGGCGTCACAGCCAAGTCCTGGCAGATCAGTTCTGGTCACATTTCATTCGTGACTATCTCCCGACGTTACAATCTCGGAACAAATGGACCACGGAAACTAATAATCTGAAGGAGGACATGATAGTCCTGGTTATTGACCCCCAACTGCCCAGAGCACAGTGGCCAATTGGACAGATTGTAAAGGTCCACACCAGCCCGGACGGACGGGTCAGATCCGCAGACATCCAGATCAAGGACCGTACCTATACCCGACCTGTTGCTCGCCTTATCCATTTACCTTCGCTGCCACCTTGACCACACTCTGGAAACTCCATGGTCAGTCACAGCAGCTGAGCTGCTGTGGGGGCGGCTGTTGTGAATTTTCATCATGCTGGCCGATGGCAGCCTCTGGTGGCCAGGTCCCCCTCACTGCGTCCCCAGTGATCCCCAATAATGGACAGGTGCAAGACATCAATGATTGCAACCAATGCCTGCCCGGGTGGGTCCCTTTAACAAACACTCAGTTCCCAGTATACACATTCACTTCACCAGCCACTACATGCAGTGTCCAAGCAGCCATGCGTCAATGCAAAATGTAAGCTTTTGTTTCTTGTTGTTGTATTCATTATGATTTCATCTCCTTGTTGTAGGCCTACAAGATGATTTACCTTTATTACTTTTATTTGACCAGTTAAATACTGTTTATTAATTGATTTCCTTTGTTGTTTATTTTTCTCTGTCAGAACCATGGCAAACTTGGGACAATAAATGTCATCGACTTAAATACTGTTTCATGTCACGTCATTCTCTTTTACTGGAGAAACTTGGGTGGTCAGCTCTTTCCAAAACTAACTAGCAAAATCTAAAATATGCGGCTTTACCGGAGTTAAATGGCCGGGTCCAAATCCACCGTTGTCCTCCACCGTCCAGATACTGTGGGTGGTATCCACACGATCCGACACAAAATTTTACACACGGTCAACTAAAGGCACGGACGCTACTAATATCTCCCCGTTGTGAGGAAGGATCAACAGCACGTATATTACAGACGGATGCAGCAGCTTCTGTTGTTGTTTCGTGGGACATGGAGCACCAGAAGTCCAGAACAGTGAGTGATTTCTTGGTTTCAAGATGACGCGGAGCGATTGGCTGACTGGAGTAACTTGTGGATGAGAGTAGGCCTATACGTTTTGTGAATGAAGTGACGGGAGAATTGCGTTGCATCAGGGGGCGGACCGCCTTTGTGGCAACAGAAAGAACAGGGAATTATAGATCTTAAATACTTAATTAACGCAGTTATTTTTTGGGAAACGATTTTGGTAACGATCCTGCTATATTGTATAACGTAACTCGTTAGGTTACTACGTTACCGCTAAACCTAATGCTGTAACGTAACGCCGTTAGTTATAACGCCGTTACACCCAACACTGGTAATCAATAGATAAAAAGTGTGTAAATTATTCATGCGTGCGTGAATACATTGCGTGAATAAATTAATTCACCATGTCAACATTTACAGTAGGGAGTTGTTGGCTCTTATCAGTGTGTGACAACAATGTGTTTATATTAATATCTTTGTTAATATATCAGACAATGTAAGTTCATACCTTCATTCTCTGTCTGTACAGCGACCACCCGCTGCTCTGTGGCCTTCAGTCTGGAGTCAATGTCTTAAAAAAAAGGAGATTAGATGGCTGTTTATTGTACACTAGTTAGTTAGTTACCAATACAACATTTGTGCTGTGGTTTCTAAACTAGATTAAGTGGGACCTCAAACAGCTTGCATTTTCATTATGTAGCACTTGACCACCCGTCTTGTAATCTAGATAGCATTTTTGAGCGGTGGTCACACCGTCTCCATAGCGTGGCCGTGTGTGTATCCGTGTGTGTGTGTGTGTATGTATGTATGTATGTGGGTGGGTGCGTCCGTAGCCTCAAGCCTGTGGTGTATATAGCCTGCAATACCAGTGGCGGCCTGAGTGAGCAAGTATGGCTCACACTCTCTCAAACAGCACACACACACACACACACACACACACACACACACACACACACACACACACACACACACACACACACACACACACACACAGGAGGGGAAGGGGGGAGGGGGGGAAGGGGGGGGGGAGGGGGGGGGGGGGGTTGGTGGGTAAACCACCGCTCAGTTCACACGGGTGTGATTTTTCTAACTGAATAGGTGCTTGGTCTACCTACGTTTTTTCTTTTCTTAGATTACTATTTCTATGCATTTGATGTATTAATGTTGATGTATTGATGTATTACTTTGCTTATTATGAATAACTCTGGATTAAGAGTGTCTGCTAAATGCCTAAACTGTAAAAGTAAATTGTTATGTTACCTCCATTCTCTGACTGTAGAATGGCCACCTGCCGCTCTGCAGCCTTCAGCCTGTCTTCCATAGCTAAACATAAATAAAAAGGTGGGGTTACCTGTGGAATATTTGCACAATGGTTTCTAAACTAGATTAAGTGGGACTTCAAACAGCTTGCATGTTCATCCGACTGAAAGTCATAATTGTGCTAATATGTTTGCATATTCTAGACAATGCATAAGAAGTGTTGCGTTGGTGATTCAATGTTTGGGTGGTCGCTCGATTTAATGACGTCACGCCACTCAACACCTACTCTACAGGTCTATTGATTTGCATACAGGCTCGTTCCTTGGTTAAAACACCCGGTTGTGGCACTAAATCGTTGGAGGCCTTAGGGACATAGAATGGTAATTTTGTGCTAATCAGTCTAAAAGCGCCAAATTTTGCACAGATGTAGCCCAGGGCTTGCTCTAATGATTTAGCTAGGGCGCCCCAGTCAGCGACCTTCGGGGTCGCCACAGCGGCCAAATCAAGTTGGGCTCCCCTCGACTTGGGCTCCCAGAAAAACCTTTTTTTCCTGGGTGGGGTTTGTCATGATGCTGAATCCATTGCAAGCATTTGTTTTGCACAAAAAAACATTCCTTGGGCTACAAATGGCACCAGAAAACGATGGTTTAGTGATGAAAAGTGATGAGTCATCACTTTTCACTCACTTTTCACAGTTTTGTGGGGGTTTTCAGGGGCCATTTGTAGCCCAAGGAATGTTTTTTGTGCAAAACAAATGCTTGCAATGGATTCAGCCTCATAACAGTTAGACCCCTCACATCCTACTTAAATACCCAGAAAAAAAAGGTTTTTCTGGGTATTTTCCTCCTGTATAGAAAGTAGATGGGAGCCCAACTTGATTTGGCCGCTGTGGCGACCCCGAAGGTCGTCGACTCGGGCGCCTTAGCTAAATCATTAGAGCATGCCCTCGGCTACATCTGTGCAAAATTTGGCGCTTTTAGACTGATTAGCACAAATTATCCCTAAGGCCTCCGACTAAAAGCGCTTGTAAGCGTTGTTGAGGATGTGAACTTGGGGGCTGTTTGGCATCAATGCATGTCCGTGTGCGTGAGAGGCGAGACCAGAACAATGCATCACTGCGTATACATTCATACCTTCATTCTCTGTCTGCACAATGACCATCTGCTGCTCTGTAGCCTTCAGTCTGGCGTCAAGGTCTAAAGAAAAGAGATTGCATGGCTTAAGTTAATTTAACCCATTCCATTATGAGGCGGAACCAGAACTGTCCAGAACCTGAACCCATTTTTTTATGGTCCCATCCTAATTTACAGTACACTTTAAGACAGAATAAGACATAATAAAGCCATAATAAGAAATAATGTGTTGGTAATTAGAACTAATATTATTTTATTAGACAAAAACAAAGACAGAATAGCAGAAAGAGTGAATACATTCTCTGGCACCGCGACTGGTACCGCCGCACGACCGGCAGTTCAACCGTCAGTCGCGCTGCATCGCCGGCGATAGGACCGTCGGCCGCCGCACGGAACGGTAGCCACAATCGCATGGACCGGCAGTTTACCACAACGGGACCTGCCGGTCAATCCGGACGCCGCCGGTCCTAGGCCTACTGCCAGGACTGTCGGTCGAACTGCCAGTCGTGCGGCGGTACCAGCCGCGGTGCCAGAGAATGTATTCACTCTTTCTGCTATTCTGACTTTGTTTTTGTCTAATAAAACATATTAGTTCTAATTACCAACACATTATTTCTGATTATGGCTTTATTATGTCTTAAAGTGTAAATTAGGATGGGACTGGTTTTGTTTCCATAGCGCACGGCCCGGTTTCATACAAGGTTCTGGAAACCTTTTTTAGATCCTGCTCTTGATGTGGTTCTAAACTTGAGTTCTGGGAACCTATGGGCAGGGCCAGCAGCGCTGCTCCTCTTTTTTTGGGACCTACCCAGTTGGGCAGTATTGGGGAAGTTAAAGTTGCATGTAACTGAGTTACGTAACTATGTTACATTTTGCTGTAACTTGCTGGTAACTGAGTTACATTCATATTTCTGTAACTCGTCAAGTAACTGAAATACATTTTGGGTCAGTTTTGGCTCAAGTTACAAGTTACAAGAAGTTACAAGCGAAGTTTAAATGTACATGTAAGTTTTGTTAAGATTGACAATCAAATGTCCTCAGCAGATCATGATTTTCTTCTTTTTTAACTTTATTTTAGGAACACATGTTTAACGTCAACCTTTTTTTAAATAAAACATAAAACTCAGTTGAAAGGCATATTTCAGCTGGTGTGTGACTTTTCTTGTAGGATATTATATTTTGTTTCATGTACATTCTGAATTTAACGCTGAAAAAAGTAACTCAAAGTAAATCAAGTAACTCAAGTTACTCAAGTTACTTTTTCTATGTAACTTGAAACTTTATAAGTTACATTTCTCCAGGGGTATAAGTAACTTTAACTTGATCAAGTTACTGCCATGTTGAGTTACTTGTAACTGTACAAGTTACTCTTTCAAAGTAACTTCCCCAACACTGCAGTTGGGTCTGGTTATTGAAAGTTCTTTGTTCTGGAAAGTTCTGGTTCTAGTTCTGGTTTGGCCCTGTAGTGGAGAAGGGGCTATAGACACTACTTACTAAATTAATACAATATTTAATCACAGAGCCTGTAGTTAATTAGATTAAAAATTGTAATCACATCCCAGCCCTAATTACTTTACTTTGCTTATGTATTACTTCACTCTGGATTAAGAGCGTCTGCTAAATGCCTAAATCGTAATGGTAAATTGTTATGTGATGTTACCTCCATTCTCTGGCTGTAGAATGGCCACCTGCTGCTCTGTAGCCTTCAGCCTGTCTTCCATAGCTAAACAAATAATAATAAAAAGGTGGGATTACTTATAGAATATTTGTACAATGGTTTCTAAACAGCTTGCATCTTCCTCCTGCAGAAGGAAAAAAAACATCACCGCCATTTCTAAACGCATCACCTAGCGACGTGTTGAGAGTTGAGAGCAACTATTTTCGCTATGTTTGGGGGTGAAAAGAGAAAATGTTTGAAAATCTTCGCCTACATTGACGTTCCCAAAGTCGGGATGCCACGTTAAAAGTGTTTTAAAAAAATGAATGGTTGCATATAGGCCTAATAAAAGACAAAACTAAATTATAAGATTTGTCATAAATCAGATTAATCTGAAAAAAACTATTCAGTATTTCCTACATTGTGGTATTAATACTTTTTTCACAGAGTAGGCGTCACTTCTCAGCACAGACACGTAACAGTTTGATAAGGTGGGAAAATTCCACTGAAACTGTCTCATGAGGCGCAGCTGCTTCTGTTGACATCAGATATTTTATTTACTCGATTTTGTTACACATTGCATCAGAATGTACTGGCGGTGTGAGCTTGAAGATCGGCTACAGTATGTTCAAAAGATTCTCATACATTTTGAAAACGTGGCTTCCATGGCTGTGGAAGAAAATGTATGTACTGTATATACTGTTACAGTATATATATATACTGCTGCAATTTTGTATGTACAGTATTACTGTACATACAAAATTGCAGCAGTCAACAGGAGGGGTTAAATGTATTGTAGTGTTAGTAAACTAGATCAGGGGTTCCCAAACTTTTTTTTGTCTCAGGGCACCCCATGAATATTTTTTTAATCCGAGGCACCTAACCCCTACATTATAATTTTCACTCACAGCACCTTATATTTATAGCATATCGTCGTTGTCGGTGGAAACCTTGTATGTCCAAAACCGTTCGTTTTGTATTTATCATCTAAATTGTACTAAACTAGTGAAAACAGCCGATCTACAAGCACACGGATCGGCTGGGCAGGGCTTTGCTTTACCAAAAGACATACACATTTGAAACTTGGAGATACAAGGTTTCTGCCCGACAAAGACGATATTTTAGTGATTATGTTGCGAGGTAAATGTTGAGATAACAGCCATTTTGGTTAGAACTGACTGAAAATAACTTTGCACTTCAAGTTTAAAATGATACTAAATATTTTGTGTCCAAATATTATCAAATTATCTCGCGGCACCCGTGGACTGCCGTCACGGCACCCCTTGGTGCCCCGTCACCCACTTTGAAAACCCCTGAACTAGATTACACTAGTCCTGTGCCTGGGGGGTGTGCACGTGTGCACAGTATCTAAGGGACTGAATGTACTGTAGGAGTCTCAGAAGTAATGTTGGAGTGCCCAATTGGGAAGATCTTTATGCCCATACATGGTGTTCCGTGTCCAGGGCCAGTATGCGATGTCATTACTATGACGTCAGAGTAGCATGCAGACAGACGGTTACCATGGCGGCTAAACTGTGTAGTGTCAGTGATGTCAGCATGCATATGGTCAGACGGACGGACAGACAGACAGACAGACATTCGCTAAATTAATAGTTAGATGTCACACCAAACATGTGACGTCACCTTCATTCCCCGTCTGTAGAATGGCCACCTGCATCTCTGTAGCTGCCAGTCTGGCTTCCATGGCTGTGGGCAAACAAACAAACAAACAAACAAATACATTTAACAGAAATGTATGGCTAAAGGTAGTTCCCAACTACAAACAGAAGATGTTCAATTGTGACTTTACCTGCATTCTTTGTCTCTGTAGCCGTCAGCCTCTCTACTATGGCTGTATATAAGAAAGAAAGAAAGAAAGAAAGAAAGAAAGAAAGAAAGAAAGAAAGAAAGAAAGAAAGAAAGAAGAGAGAGAGAGAGAGAGAGAGAGAGAGAGAGAGAGAGAGTAAAGAAAAATAAAGAAAGATACACCCACACAATTGCATGGCTAAAGTTAGTTTTTTTCAATCATTTTTTTCTTGTTAAAAATGAGTCTTATCTCAAGGTTCATGGTTGTACTTTATCGTTACGTCTTTTGTACAGGTACATAAGAGTAAAACGTATGTTTGTTCGGCTTCCTTTCAGACAATGCAGCGGTAACAACAGAACAACAAAAAACAACACATCTAAAGATAAAACAATAAGTAATAATCTATCTATAAATGCGAGAAGTCTCTGCGTGTGTGTCTGTCTCTCTGTCTGTCTGTCTGTGTGTCTGTAATCTGCGTATCTCGAGAACCGTTCGTCCCACCGGCTTCAGATTCGGCACGCGCGTTCCCCGCCGCGGCACGGAGTGCAGTGCCGGGTCTCGACCCGACCCGACGCGCGGTTTTCCCGAACCGGCGCGAAACGTTCGGAATCTCCTTATGCGGGGTTGATTGTTGACATCAGGCTGTTCCGGAGGAAATCGGCGAAAGCTCTGACTCATTGTGACATCACTTCATAAAAGGCTCTGACATCACGTACGCCACATGAGTCAACAAAAAATCTCTGTGAGTGTGTATGTATGTATGTAATCCGCGTATCTCGAGAACCGTTCGTCCCACGGGCACGCGCGTTCTCCATATATGGGCATAAAATGAATGCCCCCATATATGGGCATAAAATGGATTGCAGACAGACAGATACAGATATCTCCATATATGGACATAAATGGACAGAGGCAAACAGATGGTCAAAGATCTCCATATATGGGCATAAAATGGACGCAGACAGACAGATACAGATATCTCCATATATGGGCATAAATGGACACAGGCAAACAGATGTTCAAAACGGGTCCTATGACAACAGGTATAATGAGGTTCGCATTAAAGGGGGAACCGGCACTGTGTCTGCAACACAGTTGGAGGCACAGACAGATACTCCATATATGGGCATAAAATGGACGCAGATAGACATATATCTCCATATATGGGCATAAAATGGACCCAGAACTATAACTGCAGTGATCTCCATATATGGACATAAAATGGACGCCGACAGACAGACAGACAGATACAGATATCTCCAAATATGGGCATAAATGGACACAGGCAGACAGATGGTCAAAACGGGTCCTATGAAAACAGGTATAATGGGGTTTGCATTAAAGGGCGGGGCATTCATTCCCTATTTACATTGTTCCGAGTTGGCCAGGTCGCCGACTAGACGCGCTTCTAGTAAGGGAGGGGTCGTTTTTTATTGAGGGGTGTTACTGGAGGAAAATAGGGGAGGGTCATGCTATTTCAATTTCAGTCCTAGGGAGGGTCTGCTGATTTCACTTTGAATTCAAGGGAGGGTCATGCAATTGTTCAAAAGCAAACAATGGCTCCAGAGGTACAGGCACTTATGCAACTGTAGCGCCCCCTATCCCACCCCGATGACAGAGGACGAGAGGCGCTAGACATCTACCTAGGTTCGGTGGTGGTTGCCCTTAAAATAACCCACAGAGTTAGAATTGAGTTGAACAGACTTGACTTGGTTTTATTGCCTCCAACAGCAACAGTAGTCAAGCAATAAACATCAACAACAAAATGATATTGTGCACAACAGTGGCAATATAGCAGCGCTGCGTATGGAAAACAACAAAGAGAGCTCTGAAATAAAAATAGAAAAATAAAGTGTCCATAGGGTGTTAAAACCCTTTAACCTTAAAGTACCCTGGTAGGGTTTCTCTTAGTGTTCCCTTTGAGAGGGTTCCCTTTGAGAGGGATTCAGAATATGCTAGTTCAGTTCCTTATCCAGTTCAGTTCAGTTCTCTAAGTTCAGTTCCCCATGTGTGTGCAGTGGGGAAAAGGGAGACCTCGGGCGCGAGGCGTCAGTGTAAATGTGTGGGCACTGCTCCTCGGGCAGAGGTAGCAGCTTCAGATCTTATCTGTTTCAGTAGGTCGAATCCAACAGGTTCCTCTGCAGCGGTCATGCGGCTGGCCACACCGCTCCCAACCGTCCACAGATGTCACTTAGGTAGCTCGCCATCCATCAACAGAATTCAGACTTGTAGTTTTCTGGGGTTGTCAAAAAACCAATCTACACAAAGTGCAGAATACCAAATTAATCTATGTTCTTATGAGAATAGTTTCTTGTGAGTTGGTATCATTAACTCATTTCTTCTTAATCTCTTTCAACACATAACCAATGAGTAAGGATATGCTTCAAGTACAATGAAATCATGTATAACCATTGACCACAGAAATACATTAAATGAAATTAAACAGCATACTGTAATGCATTAATTATTTACAATGAAATTCTTATCTTCACCTTTTAAACATAAAATGTAATTCTTTTTAAACCTTTTTATCCTTTTAAGACTCCAAAATTAGTGTAATGCCCTTTAATCATGAATTTAATAATGAACTTTTCAACAAAGGACAAATGTACTCATATTATTCCAACTTGTACAAATACAATGTAGTTGTGGCTACTACAAACATGAAATGGACTTAATCCACTCAACCCATAGGGTTTTGATGTAAACACCATATATAGAATACACTAGTAGTGTTTCAGCATGCTACAGCATGTTTTAAGACCCATGTGTTTTCAGTTAGCATAGATGCTAATTCGCGGTTAGCATCTATTAGCTTCTAACTCAATAATACAGTGATACAGAGTGCACCAGAGTATATTCAAACATCAGACACAATAGTATCAAACCCCTGATTGGTTTATAAGAAAGGTTTCAGGCTCAATGCATACAAACATGTGAGAAATAGCTACATAAACACAGGCTTGAGGCCCAGTGAAATACACAGCTTTCACTCACCAGGGTTCACAACAAACAAAGTTTGCCTGAATTCGTTTTCCTCCAGGATCACAGGGACTCTAATAAGAGAAGTGCTTATTAGCTATCATATCATACTGAAATATTCAACCATGAAATATTATTTAGTGGTGTGTTTCTGGTGTATTTCATACCAAGTTTATCAGAGAAGAATCTCTCTGGCCTTCATTCAATGTCAACGATCTCTAAAGAGGAAGTACCCATAATGCAATGCTCTCTTTCTACTCCATGAATTACAGAGACAGTAGTAGTGCAGTGTAGTGCACCCTCTAGTGGAAACGAAATGCCATTACACCTCTAAACCACATAAATAGGTGCATTCTTAGTGACCCTATAGTTCACATGGGTTACACCCTCCCCCCTTGACTCTGCATGAGTCCCTTCATGCGTTGCTCTATGGTCCATGGAGGAACCATCATACTCAGTCATAGTGTCTAGAGCTAGATTAAAACTCTCTAAGAGACTCTGTGCAAAGGAGACTAAGGGTTTACCCAACTGAAGGTAGTGAAAACGGTCAGGGGGTTTACGTGGTCGGTCAGATTTACGTGTAGAGTCATTAGTTTCTCCATCTGTAATGGGTGGATTTCCATCTTCTGTGCTTGTTGTCTCAGAGGTCAGTTCAACTTCCACCTCAGTGTTTTGTTGAACTTCAACTTCTTCATCCTCTGGGATAGAAGATACATCATTGACGTTCTCAGCATCAGCTGGAGTTTCACTTGCTGAGTCGTCATTGTCTTCCTCAGCAGGAGCTGGGATTTCATCTACTGATTCATCATCGTTGTCCTCATCAGGAGCTGGGATTTCATTTGTCACATCCGGTAAGTTATCCTCCTCTTCAGCAGGAAGTTGCTCGTCCATATTCTCTGGCTCCTCTCCATCAACCGTCTCAGGTGGAGCTTCATCGGTTTCAGTAGACAACTCAGCAGAACCGCCCACATCTGGCTCGTCCTGAGGCTGGGAGGTCGAGGAGTTAACTGGCATGGTCGGTAAGCGGTTACTCTCCTCTGCTGGAGTAACAGTTTGTCGCTGTCTTCTAGGGATTGTGTAAGTTCCAACAACTGTTTCCCCAGGTATAACTGACAACTGGTCAGGACAGAAACCTTCAGAGTCATCCTCAGAATCAGAGGGTTGTTCCTCAGGGAGCTGAGGTTGACTACGCCTGGTTCTTGGCCGGGGAACCTTTGGTTTGGCCTGTTCAATTTCCTCTGGTTCTATTAGGTCACCACAAGGGAGTAAGAGATCCCTATGTAGGGTTCGGTTGGGACCGTTTCCATCCATGGGCTGAACTGTATACACAGGTAAGTCTCCCAATTTCTTAAGAACTTTGTAGATAGTAGATTCCCACTTATCTGCAAGTTTGTGTTTGTTTCGCAAGCGCAAGCTCCGTACTAGCACTTGGTCACCTTCCTCCAAGGTTGACTCTTACATTCTTGTCAAAGCGGCGTTTGTTTCGGTCAGCAACCTTTTTAGAATTCCTGGTGGCAATCTCATAACTCTCCTGCAGACGAGCTTTCAGGCTTTTCACATACTGGGAGTGAGATTTAGGAGAGCCATTTCTGACAGGTAAGCAGAACACAATATCCACTGGTAGCCTAGGCTGGCGCCCAAACAACAACTCATACGGGCTGAACCCGGTCACATCGTTCTTGGTGCAATTATAGGCATGGGTTAGGGGTTTTACATAATCACGCCAGTGAGTTTTATCCTTTTCTCTTAAGGTACCTAACATGCCGAGAAGAGTTCTGTTGAACCTCTCCACCGGGTTTCCTCTTGGGTGGTAGGGACTTGTGCGTACTTTCGTGATACCGGCAAGGACGCAGAGCTCTTTGATGAGTTGAGACTCGAAATCCCTGCCTTGGTCACTTAAAAGATGTTCCGGAAAACCGTAATGCACGAAGAACTGCTCCCAAAGACTCTTTGCGACTGTCGTAGCCTTTTGATCTTTTGTTGGTATAGCGACAGCGTACTTGGTAAAGTGATCAGTTATGACCAATATATCTTTGGTATTATGACTGTCAGGCTCCAGGGATAGATAATCCATGCATACTAGTTCCATGGGTCGCGTTGTGTTGATGTTCACAAGCGGTGCTGACTTTTCAGGTGGTGTTTTCCTTCGGACACAACGGCCACACGACTTGATCTTTTTCTCCACTTCTGCAGCCATTTTAGGCCAATAAAACCTTGACCGGACTAGGTCGAGAGTTCGTTCCAAACCCATATGCCCCATATCATCGTGGAGGCACGTGAGAATGGTGGATCGTAGGGACTTAGGTGCCACTAACTGGTAGGTGGTTTCACCTTCCGATTTGCGAGTTCTATAGAGAAGACCATCTCTCAATTCCAGACGTTTCCACTCCTTTAGCATCAACTTCAACTCTAGGGAGTCAGGGTTGAGGTTGGAGTTGGCTTCATCTCCAGCTTCCAGCAGGTTAACGACATGTCCAATGTCTGGGTCAGACCGCTGATATTGTTGGAGTTCTTCCTCGCTGTAGGTAGGTATAGTGGAACAACCTTGTGTCTCCTCATCGCCATATATGTCTGGTACCGCATCAGCAGTAAGAGCAAGGGACTCTACCAAGGTGATAGAAGGTAGGTTGTCGTCTGCTTCACTTAGTAGATGGCGGTGGCACAGGACATTAATGGGGTCAGCAGGTAGATCATGTTGGTCGGGAGATGAAGATAGATGGTGAGAAGCAAATTGTTTGATTCGCTCCTGTTCCTCAAGGGAGGCATCATCATCGACCAGAGTATCTTGAGGCCGTCTTGAAAGGCCGTCTGCATCCTGGTTGCTTTTGCCAGCCCGATACTTGATGTTGAAGTCGAAGGTGGAAAGAGCAGCCAACCATCGGTAACTAGCAGCATCCAGTTTGGCGGACTTCAAGACGTATGTCAATGGGTTATTATCGGTTACTACCGTGAACGTGTTCCCGTAAAGGTAGTCTTGAAATTTCTCCACAATCGACCACTTCATGGCTAGAAACTCTAGCTTATGAGCTGGGTACCTCTTTTCACTAGATGAGAGTCCTCGGCTAGCGTAGGCGATAACTCGCATCTCGCCATCTTGTTCTTGATATAGGGCAGCCCCTAGACCAAATGTGCTTGCATCCGTGTGGAGAATATACGGTAACGCTGCATTAGCGAATCCAAGTACTGGCGCTGTGGTGAGTTTGTCTATGATTGCCTCAAAGGCTTCCTGGCAGGCAGGAGTCCACCGTTGGGTAAGGGGTTCCTTGGGATTAAAGTACTTCCCGGGACAAGGTGTTACTTTAAGACCTTTCCTGTACGGTGGGTAGCCTCCGGTCAGATCATTCAAAGGCTTTACTATCTTGGAATAGTTTTTCACGTACCGGCGATAGTACCCGGCGAAGCCTAAGAAAGATTTAAGATCACTGAGTGTTTGCGGTTTTGGCCAGGTGCGGAGGGCACTGACCTTCTCAGGGTCGGTCTCTACCCCTTTGCTGGAAACAATGTGGCCTAGATAACGGACTGAGCTCTGGAAGAAACGGCACTTGGTTGGGGATAGTTTCAACCCATATTCTCTCAACTGCTGGAGGACATGGAGAAGCCTCGTTTCGTGCTCTTCTAATGTACTCGAGAAGACAATAACATCGTCCAAGAAGACCAGTACTTCCTTGAGATTAAGATTTCCCATACATCGCTCCATTAACCGCTGGAAAGTACTGGGCGCATTGGTAATGCCCTGGGGCATGCGGTTGAATTCGTAGAACCCCAAGGGACATACGAAGGCGGTCTTTGGCTTGTCACGTTCCTCCATCTCTAGCTGGTAATAACCAGACTTTAGGTCCATTACGGAGAACCACTTTGATCCTGCAAGGGCTGAGAAAGTTTCTTCCAAATTGGGAAGTGCATATGCGTCGCGTATTGTCAGGGAATTGAGCTTGCGATAGTCGATGCATAGACGTACGTCACCATTTTTCTTTTTAACCACCACGATTGGTGATGAGTAAGGAGATTCTGATTCGCGAATCACTCCCGCCTCTAGGAGTGTTTGCAGGTGTTTCCTCACTGCTTCATAATCGTTTGGGTGAATTGGTCTGGACCTTTGTTTAAAGGGAGTTTCATCTTTTAGATTTATGTGATGTTTCACTTTGGACGAATGTCCGAAATCCAGATCATGCTGGGCAAAAACATCAGCATAAGCTGTTAAACTCTGTGTTACTCTGTCCTGCCATTCTTTTGAAAGAAGGGAATCACTGAAGTCAAATGTCAGTTTTGTCTTGGCTGGTTCATCTACTGACTGAGCAGTAACAGGGCAACATTTCACAGGATCAGCCTTTTTGGTTGAAGCAGGTAAATTGTCATAGATTTTATCGGGAGTATGAAGCTCTGCAATGACACAGGTTGGGGGAAGTGTTATGTCATGCTCAGTTTCATTCCTGACCCACACAGGTAATTTGAAAGGACTCTGCTTAGGCAAGGTAACAAGGCAGCTCTCTACAAGGATTCCACCAGGCAAAGTTGATTCGGCAGGCTGTTCAACAACTGCACATCCGCAGGGGGTGTCGGCTTTAACATAGCCTTCCAAGATGACTCTCTCCTTAGCAGGTATTACTTGCTGTAATTTGCATTTGAGAGTCATTAAGCCCATCTTCCCTGTAGAGCTGACCTCATTCCTGAGCTTAAGCGTACGGAGGATCTGTCTATAGTCATGGTAAAAACCCAAATGACCTGTCAGGTCATTTGGGTTTTTACCATCACAGTGTTCATCGTACAGCACATCAAGTGCATTGGTTCCAATTAGTACAGGTAAGTCAAAGCTACTGCGTAAGTCAGGGACTACTAACGCTAAAGTAGAAACTTCAGGCTCTGTTTCGATAAAGTTCTTGGGGAACTTAAGGTTGAGGGGCACATAGCCTAAGTATGGGACATTTTGACCATTAGCTCCTTCAACCTCTAAGGCATCAATGGGTTGGATGGGTGTCTCTGACAGATTACTTTTGTAGAACGAAGCAGAGATAGTGGTCACTTGTGACCCAGTGTCAAGGAGACAATTACAGTTGACTCCCGCCACAGTGACATTAGCAGTATACTTCTGTCCTACAAGCCCCTTAGGTATAGGTAGCTTAACCTGGCAGTTTACATCATGAGACTGAATGGATGCCTTAGTCTGAGTTTTGGGACATTTGTTCGTTTCAGTTCCTGTCTGTCCCTCGTCAGGAACTGATGTCAGTTTAAATTTTGCTGATTTTGTTCCTCCCAAGCCATTTGCTTTTGTTTGAATTCTTTGTTCTTCGCCGCGACTAGTTCTGGGTTTTCTTTGTTGGGGCAGGAGGGCTTAATATGGCCATTTTCACCACAGTTGAAACAATACCCTGGTCGAGGCTTCTTTGTGACAACGTTCGTGGACTCACCGGTGGCGGTGGGTGAGCTCTTCACCTCAGTGGAGGCCTTGGGTGTAAACTTTTTCTTTGGCTTAGCAGATGTCTGGTTTGAACCTGTACTAAGTGCTGCTTTCAGAGAAACCATTTGAGATTGTAACTCTGCAAGTTGTTTTTCAATGTTTTGGGCATTTAAGGGAATAGTGCCATCTCCCGTAGTGTCAGTATCATCAGTGCCATACTCTCCCACTTTGAGTGAGTTTGACTGGGCTTTGGTCTTATGGATGCCCAAATGCTGTTTCATTCGGCTGGACTTAGCAGCTTGCTTGTCCTCTTCAGTACGTAGCATAAGAAGCAACTCAGAGAATGAGGGTGGATCATGTTTGATTTTATGCTCGAGCTGAAGGTTGGCAATTAAATCGTTGCTCCAACAACCTCTACAGAATTGTTTAAGCAGCTGGCGTTCTGAATCACTAGCAGCAATGCCGCCTCTTTTAACAACTTTACTGAGTGCTGTCTGTAATCGCTGCAAATAAGCTGAAGGCTTTTCGGGGCAGTCCTGATTAATGTGCAGGAATTTCGCGAAAAGCTCGTCTCCATCATCGACGGTGCCATACGCTGAGTCGAGTAGGAGGAGATAGTCATGAGGAGTAGCCTTATTACCGAGGTGCTTTACAATATTGGCAGCAGGTGGAAGAAGACTCTCCACTATTCTTCGGACTGTATGTTTGTCAGACATTGCGCCGTCGGTGAGATGGAACTCTACATTACTGCGCCATGTATCATAATCAGACTCAAAATTTGGAGATGGGGTTTTTCCTGAGAAGGGTCTAAATTTAGCAGGACCATGCCACTGCGAAGGCATGTCATTGCTCTTTATGATGTGCTCAACCACTACCCTTTGGACTTCAGGTGTGGTGAGTTGTTCAGGGGGTAAGTACAAGGCGCGCTTCCTATGTAGAGAGGATGCTTCTGCACCTAGGGAAGTGTACTGGGGTGAGTCATGTCCATGGGAGTCAGTCAAAGAGCCTATTTTTATAGGATTGTCTTTGTCGCTAGCTGATGGTTCAGTTTGGGCTGTGCTAATAGCAGACTGTTTTACAGATACATCTGGTTCAAGTTCAGTGGTGTTACTTTTAGTTGACTTTTGAATTTTAGCCAACTCCTCAAGTAAAACCTTCTCAAAGTCTGCCCCACTTAGCATAGCAATGCCCTTAAGATCAGCTAAGTAAGTGTCAGTTAAGCTTGAGCTTCTATTAGCAGTGTACCACTCGGACAAAAGCTGAATGTGGTAGACAATATCTGGTTGCCGACTAGATGTGTTGCAGGGCAACTGATCTTTTAGCGACTCAATTGGTTCACCCGTTTTGAATTCCACAATGATTGTGGTTCTAGGCTTCCCTGAAACAGTGGGTACATCTAATACCCTTTCAATAGCACCAAAATGCTCTAAATGTTCAACAACTTCTGTGTCATCACCAATTACTCGGCTTACTATGACGGAATTAGGTATTTTAACGTTTTCAGTTTGAATCACATCCATGTCTATGGTATCAGTATTCACCAAGGAATGCAATAAAAGTGTCAATCTGTTCAACTTTCAAGTGAAAAGGTCAAAAGGAGCTTCAAACCACTCCTGGCTAGCTCGCCACTTTTGTGTAGCGCCCCCTATCCCACCCCGATGACAGAGGACGAGAGGCGCTAGACATCTACCTAGGTTCGGTGGTGGTTGCCCTTAAAATAACCCACAGAGTTAGAATTGAGTTGAACAGACTTGACTTGGTTTTATTGCCTCCAACAGCAACAGTAGTCAAGCAATAAACATCAACAACAAAATGATATTGTGCACAACAGTGGCAATATGTACAGTAGCAGCGCTGCGTATGGAAAACAACAAAGAGAGCTCTGAAATAAAAATAGAAAAATAAAGTGTCCATAGGGTGTTAAAACCCTTTAACCTTAAAGTACCCTGGTAGGGTTTCTCTTAGTGTTCCCTTTGAGAGGGTTCCCTTTGAGAGGGATTCAGAATATGCTAGTTCAGTTCCTTATCCAGTTTGTTCAGTTCTCTAAGTTCAGTTCCCCATGTGTGTGCAGTGGGGAAAAGGGAGACCTCGGGCGCGAGGCGTCAGTGTAAATGTGTGGGCACTGCTCCTCGGGCAGAGGTAGCAGCTTCAGATCTTATCTGTTTCAGTAGGTCGAATCCAACAGGTTCCTCTGCAGCGGTCATGCGGCTGGCCACACCGCTCCCAACCGTCCACAGATGTCACTTAGGTAGCTCGCCATCCATCAACAGAATTCAGACTTGTAGTTTTCTGGGGTTGTCAAAAAACCAATCTACACAAAGTGCAGAATACCAAATTAATCTATGTTCTTATGAGAATAGTTTCTTGTGAGTTGGTATCATTAACTCATTTCTTCTTAATCTCTTTCAACACATAACCAATGAGTAAGGATATGCTTCAAGTACAATGAAATCATGTATAACCATTGACCACAGAAATACATTAAATGAAATTAAACAGCATACTGTAATGCATTAATTATTTACAATGAAATTCTTATCTTCACCTTTTAAACATAAAATGTAATTCTTTTTAAACCTTTTTATCCTTTTAAGACTCCAAAATTAGTGTAATGCCCTTTAATCATGAATTTAATAATGAACTTTTCAACAAAGGACAAATGTACTCATATTATTCCAACTTGTACAAATACAATGTAGTTGTGGCTACTACAAACATGAAATGGACTTAATCCACTCAACCCATAGGGTTTTGATGTAAACACCATATATAGAATACACTAGTAGTGTTTCAGCATGCTACAGCATGTTTTAAGACCCGTGTGTTTTCAGTTAGCATAGATGCTAATTCGCGGTTAGCATCTATTAGCTTCTAACTCAATAATACAGTGATACAGAGTGCACCAGAGTATATTCAAACATCAGACACAATAGTATCAAACCCCTGATTGGTTTATAAGAAAGGTTTCAGGCTCAATGCATACAAACATGTGAGAAATAGCTACATAAACACAGGCTTGAGGCCCAGTGAAATACACAGCTTTCACTCACCAGGGTTCACAACAAACAAAGTTTGCCTGAATTCGTTTTCCTCCAGGATCACAGGGACTCTAATAAGAGAAGTGCTTATTAGCTATCATATCATACTGAAATATTCAACCATGAAATATTATTTAGTGGTGTGTTTCTGGTGTATTTCATACCAAGTTTATCAGAGAAGAATCTCTCTGGCCTTCATTCAATGTCAACGATCTCTAAAGAGGAAGTACCCATAATGCAATGCTCTCTTTCTACTCCATGAATTACAGAGACAGTAGTAGTGCAGTGTAGTGCACCCTCTAGTGGAAACGAAATGCCATTACACCTCTAAACCACATAAATAGGTGCATTCTTAGTGACCCTATAGTTCACATGGGTTACATCCTCCCCCCTTGACTCTGCATGAGTCCCTTCATGCGTTGCTCTATGGTCCATGGAGGAACCATCATACTCAGTCATAGTGTCTAGAGCTAGATTAAAACTCTCTAAGAGACTCTGTGCAAAGGAGACTAAGGGTTTACCCAACTGAAGGTAGTGAAAACGGTCAGGGGGTTTACGTGGTCGGTCAGATTTACGTGTAGAGTCATTAGTTTCTCCATCTGTAATGGGTGGATTTCCATCTTCTGTGCTTGTTGTCTCAGAGGTCAGTTCAACTTCCACCTCAGTGTTTTGTTGAACTTCAACTTCTTCATCCTCTGGGATAGAAGATACATCATTGACGTTCTCAGCATCAGCTGGAGTTTCACTTGCTGAGTCGTCATTGTCTTCCTCAGCAGGAGCTGGGATTTCATCTACTGATTCATCATCGTTGTCCTCATCAGGAGCTGGGATTTCATTTGTCACATCCGGTAAGTTATCCTCCTCTTCAGCAGGAAGTTGCTCGTCCATATTCTCTGGCTCCTCTCCATCAACCGTCTCAGGTGGAGCTTCATCGGTTTCAGTAGACAACTCAGCAGAACCGCCCACATCTGGCTCGTCCTGAGGCTGGGAGGTCGAGGAGTTAACTGGCATGGTCGGTAAGCGGTTACTCTCCTCTGCTGGAGTAACAGTTTGTCGCTGTCTTCTAGGGATTGTGTAAGTTCCAACAACTGTTTCCCCAGGTATAACTGACAACTGGTCAGGACAGAAACCTTCAGAGTCATCCTCAGAATCAGAGGGTTGTTCCTCAGGGAGCTGAGGTTGACTACGCCTGGTTCTTGGCCGGGGAACCTTTGGTTTGGCCTGTTCAATTTCCTCTGGTTCTATTAGGTCACCACAAGGGAGTAAGAGATCCCTATGTAGGGTTCGGTTGGGACCGTTTCCATCCATGGGCTGAACTGTATACACAGGTAAGTCTCCCAATTTCTTAAGAACTTTGTAGATAGTAGATTCCCACTTATCTGCAAGTTTGTGTTTGTTTCGCAAGCGCAAGCTCCGTACTAGCACTTGGTCACCTTCCTCCAAGGTTGACTCTCTTACATTCTTGTCAAAGCGGCGTTTGTTTCGGTCAGCAACCTTTTTAGAATTCCTGGTGGCAATCTCATAACTCTCCTGCAGACGAGCTTTCAGGCTTTTCACATACTGGGAGTGAGATTTAGGAGAGCCATTTCTGACAGGTAAGCAGAACACAATATCCACTGGTAGCCTAGGCTGGCGCCCAAACAACAACTCATACGGGCTGAACCCGGTCACATCGTTCTTGGTGCAATTATAGGCATGGGTTAGGGGTTTTACATAATCACGCCAGTGAGTTTTATCCTTTTCTCTTAAGGTACCTAACATGCCGAGAAGAGTTCTGTTGAACCTCTCCACCGGGTTTCCTCTTGGGTGGTAGGGACTTGTGCGTACTTTCGTGATACCGGCAAGGACGCAGAGCTCTTTGATGAGTTGAGACTCGAAATCCCTGCCTTGGTCACTTAAAAGATGTTCCGGAAAACCGTAATGCACGAAGAACTGCTCCCAAAGACTCTTTGCGACTGTCGTAGCCTTTTGATCTTTTGTTGGTATAGCGACAGCGTACTTGGTAAAGTGATCAGTTATGACCAATATATCTTTGGTATTATGACTGTCAGGCTCCAGGGATAGATAATCCATGCATACTAGTTCCATGGGTCGCGTTGTGTTGATGTTCACAAGCGGTGCTGACTTTTCAGGTGGTGTTTTCCTTCGGACACAACGGCCACACGACTTGATCTTTTTCTCCACTTCTGCAGCCATTTTAGGCCAATAAAACCTTGACCGGACTAGGTCGAGAGTTCGTTCCAAACCCATATGCCCCATATCATCGTGGAGGCACGTGAGAATGGTGGATCGTAGGGACTTAGGTGCCACTAACTGGTAGGTGGTTTCACCTTCCGATTTGCGAGTTCTATAGAGAAGACCATCTCTCAATTCCAGACGTTTCCACTCCTTTAGCATCAACTTCAACTCTAGGGAGTCAGGGTTGAGGTTGGAGTTGGCTTCATCTCCAGCTTCCAGCAGGTTAACGACATGTCCAATGTCTGGGTCAGACCGCTGATATTGTTGGAGTTCTTCCTCGCTGTAGGTAGGTATAGTGGAACAACCTTGTGTCTCCTCATCGCCATATATGTCTGGTACCGCATCAGCAGTAAGAGCAAGGGACTCTACCAAGGTGATAGAAGGTAGGTTGTCGTCTGCTTCACTTAGTAGATGGCGGTGGCACAGGACATTAATGGGGTCAGCAGGTAGATCATGTTGGTCGGGAGATGAAGATAGATGGTGAGAAGCAAATTGTTTGATTCGCTCCTGTTCCTCAAGGGAGGCATCATCATCGACCAGAGTATCTTGAGGCCGTCTTGAAAGGCCGTCTGCATCCTGGTTGCTTTTGCCAGCCCGATACTTGATGTTGAAGTCGAAGGTGGAAAGAGCAGCCAACCATCGGTAACTAGCAGCATCCAGTTTGGCGGACTTCAAGACGTATGTCAATGGGTTATTATCGGTTACTACCGTGAACGTGTTCCCGTAAAGGTAGTCTTGAAATTTCTCCACAATCGACCACTTCATGGCTAGAAACTCTAGCTTATGAGCTGGGTACCTCTTTTCACTAGATGAGAGTCCTCGGCTAGCGTAGGCGATAACTCGCATCTCGCCATCTTGTTCTTGATATAGGGCAGCCCCTAGACCAAATGTGCTTGCATCCGTGTGGAGAATATACGGTAACGCTGCATTAGCGAATCCAAGTACTGGCGCTGTGGTGAGTTTGTCTATGATTGCCTCAAAGGCTTCCTGGCAGGCAGGAGTCCACCGTTGGGTAAGGGGTTCCTTGGGATTAAAGTACTTCCCGGGACAAGGTGTTACTTTAAGACCTTTCCTGTACGGTGGGTAGCCTCCGGTCAGATCATTCAAAGGCTTTACTATCTTGGAATAGTTTTTCACGTACCGGCGATAGTACCCGGCGAAGCCTAAGAAAGATTTAAGATCACTGAGTGTTTGCGGTTTTGGCCAGGTGCGGAGGGCACTGACCTTCTCAGGGTCGGTCTCTACCCCTTTGCTGGAAACAATGTGGCCTAGATAACGGACTGAGCTCTGGAAGAAACGGCACTTGGTTGGGGATAGTTTCAACCCATATTCTCTCAACTGCTGGAGGACATGGAGAAGCCTCGTTTCGTGCTCTTCTAATGTACTCGAGAAGACAATAACATCGTCCAAGAAGACCAGTACTTCCTTGAGATTAAGATTTCCCATACATCGCTCCATTAACCGCTGGAAAGTACTGGGCGCATTGGTAATGCCCTGGGGCATGCGGTTGAATTCGTAGAACCCCAAGGGACATACGAAGGCGGTCTTTGGCTTGTCACGTTCCTCCATCTCTAGCTGGTAATAACCAGACTTTAGGTCCATTACGGAGAACCACTTTGATCCTGCAAGGGCTGAGAAAGTTTCTTCCAAATTGGGAAGTGCATATGCGTCGCGTATTGTCAGGGAATTGAGCTTGCGATAGTCGATGCATAGACGTACGTCACCATTTTTCTTTTTAACCACCACGATTGGTGATGAGTAAGGAGATTCTGATTCGCGAATCACTCCCGCCTCTAGGAGTGTTTGCAGGTGTTTCCTCACTGCTTCATAATCGTTTGGGTGAATTGGTCTGGACCTTTGTTTAAAGGGAGTTTCATCTTTTAGATTTATGTGATGTTTCACTTTGGACGAATGTCCGAAATCCAGATCATGCTGGGCAAAAACATCAGCATAAGCTGTTAAACTCTGTGTTACTCTGTCCTGCCATTCTTTTGAAAGAAGGGAATCACTGAAGTCAAATGTCAGTTTTGTCTTGGCTGGTTCATCTACTGACTGAGCAGTAACAGGGCAACATTTCACAGGATCAGCCTTTTTGGTTGAAGCAGGTAAATTGTCATAGATTTTATCGGGAGTATGAAGCTCTGCAATGACACAGGTTGGGGGAAGTGTTATGTCATGCTCAGTTTCATTCCTGACCCACACAGGTAATTTGAAAGGACTCTGCTTAGGCAAGGTAACAAGGCAGCTCTCTACAAGGATTCCACCAGGCAAAGTTGATTCGGCAGGCTGTTCAACAACTGCACATCCGCAGGGGGTGTCGGCTTTAACATAGCCTTCCAAGATGACTCTCTCCTTAGCAGGTATTACTTGCTGTAATTTGCATTTGAGAGTCATTAAGCCCATCTTCCCTGTAGAGCTGACCTCATTCCTGAGCTTAAGCGTACGGAGGATCTGTCTATAGTCATGGTAAAAACCCAAATGACCTGTCAGGTCATTTGGGTTTTTACCATCACAGTGTTCATCGTACAGCACATCAAGTGCATTGGTTCCAATTAGTACAGGTAAGTCAAAGCTACTGCGTAAGTCAGGGACTACTAACGCTAAAGTAGAAACTTCAGGCTCTGTTTCGATAAAGTTCTTGGGGAACTTAAGGTTGAGGGGCACATAGCCTAAGTATGGGACATTTTGACCATTAGCTCCTTCAACCTCTAAGGCATCAATGGGTTGGATGGGTGTCTCTGACAGATTACTTTTGTAGAACGAAGCAGAGATAGTGGTCACTTGTGACCCAGTGTCAAGGAGACAATTACAGTTGACTCCCGCCACAGTGACATTAGCAGTATACTTCTGTCCTACAAGCCCCTTAGGTATAGGTAGCTTAACCTGGCAGTTTACATCATGAGACTGAATGGATGCCTTAGTCTGAGTTTTGGGACATTTGTTCGTTTCAGTTCCTGTCTGTCCCTCGTCAGGAACTGATGTCAGTTTAAATTTTGCTGATTTTGTTCCTCCCAAGCCATTTGCTTTTGTTTGAATTCTTTGTTCTTCGCCGCGACTAGTTCTGGGTTTGCTTCGTTGGGGTAGGAGGGCTTAATATGGCCATTTTCACCACAGTTGAAACAATACCCTGGTCGAGGCTTCTTTGTGACAACGTTCGTGGACTCACCGGTGGCGGTGGGTGAGCTCTTCACCTCAGTGGAGGCCTTGGGTGTAAACTTTTTCTTTGGCTTAGCAGATGTCTGGTTTGAACCTGTACTAAGTGCTGCTTTCAGAGAAACCATTTGAGATTGTAACTCTGCAAGTTGTTTTTCAATGTTTTGGGCATTTAAGGGAATAGTGCCATCTCCCGTAGTGTCAGTATCATCAGTGCCATACTCTCCCACTTTGAGTGAGTTTGACTGGGCTTTGGTCTTATGGATGCCCAAATGCTGTTTCATTCGGCTGGACTTAGCAGCTTGCTTGTCCTCTTCAGTACGTAGCATAAGAAGCAACTCAGAGAATGAGGGTGGATCATGTTTGATTTTATGCTCGAGCTGAAGGTTGGCAATTAAATCGTTGCTCCAACAACCTCTACAGAATTGTTTAAGCAGCTGGCGTTCTGAATCACTAGCAGCAATGCCGCCTCTTTTAACAACTTTACTGAGTGCTGTCTGTAATCGCTGCAAATAAGCTGAAGGCTTTTCGGGGCAGTCCTGATTAATGTGCAGGAATTTCGCGAAAAGCTCGTCTCCATCATCGACGGTGCCATACGCTGAGTCGAGTAGGAGGAGATAGTCATGAGGAGTAGCCTTATTACCGAGGTGCTTTACAATATTGGCAGCAGGTGGAAGAAGACTCTCCACTATTCTTCGGACTGTATGTTTGTCAGACATTGCGCCGTCGGTGAGATGGAACTCTACATTACTGCGCCATGTATCATAATCAGACTCAAAATTTGGAGATGGGGTTTTTCCTGAGAAGGGTCTAAATTTAGCAGGACCATGCCACTGCGAAGGCATGTCATTGCTCTTTATGATGTGCTCAACCACTACCCTTTGGACTTCAGGTGTGGTGAGTTGTTCAGGGGGTAAGTACAAGGCGCGCTTCCTATGTAGAGAGGATGCTTCTGCACCTAGGGAAGTGTACTGGGGTGAGTCATGTCCATGGGAGTCAGTCAAAGAGCCTATTTTTATAGGATTGTCTTTGTCGCTAGCTGATGGTTCAGTTTGGGCTGTGCTAATAGCAGACTGTTTTACAGATACATCTGGTTCAAGTTCAGTGGTGTTACTTTTAGTTGACTTTTGAATTTTAGCCAACTCCTCAAGTAAAACCTTCTCAAAGTCTGCCCCACTTAGCATAGCAATGCCCTTAAGATCAGCTAAGTAAGTGTCAGTTAAGCTTGAGCTTCTATTAGCAGTGTACCACTCGGACAAAAGCTGAATGTGGTAGACAATATCTGGTTGCCGACTAGATGTGTTGCAGGGCAACTGATCTTTTAGCGACTCAATTGGTTCACCCGTTTTGAATTCCACAATGATTGTGGTTCTAGGCTTCCCTGAAACAGTGGGTACATCTAATACCCTTTCAATAGCACCAAAATGCTCTAAATGTTCAACAACTTCTGTGTCATCACCAATTACTCGGCTTACTATGACGGAATTAGGTATTTTAACGTTTTCAGTTTGAATCACATCCATGTCTATGGTATCAGTATTCACCAAGGAATGCAATAAAAGTGTCAATCTGTTCAACTTTCAAGTGAAAAGGTCAAAAGGAGCTTCAAACCACTCCTGGCTAGCTCGCCACTTTTGTGTAGCGCCCCCTATCCCACCCCGATGACAGAGGACGAGAGGCGCTAGACATCTACCTAGGTTCGGTGGTGGTTGCCCTTAAAATAACCCACAGAGTTAGAATTGAGTTGAACAGACTTGACTTGGTTTTATTGCCTCCAACAGCAACAGTAGTCAAGCAATAAACATCAACAACAAAATGATATTGTGCACAACAGTGGCAATATGTACAGTAGCAGCGCTGCGTATGGAAAACAACAAAGAGAGCTCTGAAATAAAAATAGAAAAATAAAGTGTCCATAGGGTGTTAAAACCCTTTAACCTTAAAGTACCCTGGTAGGGTTTCTCTTAGTGTTCCCTTTGAGAGGGTTCCCTTTGAGAGGGATTCAGAATATGCTAGTTCAGTTCCTTATCCAGTTCAGTTCAGTTCTCTAAGTTCAGTTCCCCATGTGTGTGCAGTGGGGAAAAGGGAGACCTCGGGCGCGAGGCGTCAGTGTAAATGTGTGGGCACTGCTCCTCGGGCAGAGGTAGCAGCTTCAGATCTTATCTGTTTCAGTAGGTCGAATCCAACAGGTTCCTCTGCAGCGGTCATGCGGCTGGCCACACCGCTCCCAACCGTCCACAGATGTCACTTAGGTAGCTCGCCATCCATCAACAGAATTCAGACTTGTAGTTTTCTGGGGTTGTCAAAAAACCAATCTACACAAAGTGCAGAATACCAAATTAATCTATGTTCTTATGAGAATAGTTTCTTGTGAGTTGGTATCATTAACTCATTTCTTCTTAATCTCTTTCAACACATAACCAATGAGTAAGGATGCTTCAAGTACAATGAAATCATGTATAACCATTGACCACAGAAATACATTAAATGAAATTAAACAGCATACTGTAATGCATTAATTATTTACAATGAAATTCTTATCTTCACCTTTTAAACATAAAATGTAATTCTTTTTAAACCTTTTTATCCTTTTAAGACTCCAAAATTAGTGTAATGCCCTTTAATCATGAATTTAATAATGAACTTTTCAACAAAGGACAAATGTACTCATATTATTCCAACTTGTACAAATACAATGTAGTTGTGGCTACTACAAACATGAAATGGACTTAATCCACTCAACCCATAGGGTTTTGATGTAAACACCATATATAGAATACACTAGTAGTGTTTCAGCATGCTACAGCATGTTTTAAGACCCATGTGTTTTCAGTTAGCATAGATGCTAATTCGCGGTTAGCATCTATTAGCTTCTAACTCAATAATACAGTGATACAGAGTGCACCAGAGTATATTCAAACATCAGACACAATAGTATCAAACCCCTGATTGGTTTATAAGAAAGGTTTCAGGCTCAATGCATACAAACATGTGAGAAATAGCTACATAAACACAGGCTTGAGGCCCAGTGAAATACACAGCTTTCACTCACCAGGGTTCACAACAAACAAAGTTTGCCTGAATTCGTTTTCCTCCAGGATCACAGGGACTCTAATAAGAGAAGTGCTTATTAGCTATCATATCATACTGAAATATTCAACCATGAAATATTATTTAGTGGTGTGTTTCTGGTGTATTTCATACCAAGTTTATCAGAGAAGAATCTCTCTGGCCTTCATTCAATGTCAACGATCTCTAAAGAGGAAGTACCCATAATGCAATGCTCTCTTTCTACTCCATGAATTACAGAGACAGTAGTAGTGCAGTGTAGTGCACCCTCTAGTGGAAACGAAATGCCATTACACCTCTAAACCACATAAATAGGTGCATTCTTAGTGACCCTATAGTTCACATGGGTTACACAACCATTGTCAACAGCCTTCTGCTTCATTTAATGACAAACCGTGGGTGCCATCCCTGGAAATGCCCCACAGTCACTGCAGTTAGTGTGAATGAACTGAAGTGGCTGTGTTTATACTACAATGTATTTTCCTAAAACAATGGAGAGCTGTGTAAGGCAGCAACAATGGTTGTCAGAACTGTATCCCCCCTCCCTAAAGTAAAAAGTGAAAAGGTGCTAAAAAGAATTAACGACCGCTCGTTGAAAATGCGCATTTGATCCAGATTTGACGACAGGCAATCAACAGCACAAAATGAATGGCAGCAGTTACAAGCCTTCTCTGTGTTGTGCACATGTGTCTACTGTTTAATCTGTAACCTAGATGTCAAATAACCTGTTCTCAACCTGTGAGAACTTCTCACCTTTTATGTGATGTCCACGTTGACTTTTACACTAGCAGCACTATAGGCTACTCACTGTGTGTTTCTTAAGTTTGGAGGGTGTGTTAGTTTATATTTGGAAATGTGTTTTTGGGATGAAGTGCAGCTGGGATCTCAATTCATTATATTAGCCTATTCATTATTGTTCATTGCTGCTGCCGCCCGCACCCGTTTTTAACCATAAAAAAAATCCTAATTATTTACAGTAAAAAAAGAAAGAAAGAAAAAAAATCTCTGTTCTGTTCTCGCCACTGGTTAGGAATATAATAATATAGGTTTTATAGGCATAATTTTACTGTGGTAAATGCCATGTTGTAGGGGAGGGTCAGTCTTTTTTATTTTAATGCTTGGGGAGGGTCACAGATTTTTTCCCCAATTGAGAGGGAGGGTCATGGCATTTTATAAAAGGGCTTATACATTTTCTCCAGTAACACCCCTCAATAAAAAACGACCCCTCCCTAAGTAATAATGACTTAGGAAAGAAAGAGAGTGCAAAAGGCAAAAGAGCAAAGAGAATGTAAAACGCATCCTCAGCTGTACATGTACATAAAGTTTGGTATAGCCTATTGTATATACCCATGACAATATTTTCCCATAGTAGCTACTGTACTATAACTTTTTTGTCAACTTCACAGTATGTTCTCTATGTGCAACAGGTTGGTATAATTAAAAACTTCACAGTAAATATATTCATGTACAGTAGGTGCAGTTCAGCCTCACAGTATCTATTATGTAATGCAGGTGAGGCTTGAGCGTATAGTGCAGGGAAGGGACAAGTGGGATATGGCGGGTCGGCTAGCGATTCTTTTTGCTCTGGACCGTTCTTGTTTGTTTATGTGCCTGATTGTTTGTGGAGAGAAGCTTTTTATCTTGTAGCCTACCTTTATTCTCAGTCTGTAGAATGGCCAACTGCTGCTCTGTGGCCTTCAGCAAGTCTTCCATGGCTGAAGAAAGAAATATATACACATTCATGCAAAATGACATATTACATCTACAACAATTACAATAATGCAAATTACTGTACTATTATTGTTATTGTTACTACTTGTATTTGCTTGTGTCTCTCTCATATGGCCATTTGAAAATAGCCGATAGGACTCTACTATACAGTAGTTATGGGTATAGAACTATAAGATGCAAAATAATCCATGTGAGGTTGCCAAACCTGACAAAAGTCCTGCTGTTTATTTTTAATAATATAATAAATGTTGTCCAGAGGAGTGTAGCTGGATAGTTCACTTAGCCAATGTGAAACTGTAAGAGGGATAGATGACTTCCAGTCAGTGTATGGTGAAAAAATTCTTTGCTTGTTTTTGCAATAGCATCACGAGGCATTGGGTGCTTGTAGATCTGCTGTTTTCACTAGTTTAGTACATATAGATGATACATACAAAACAAACGGTTTTGGACATACAAGGTTTCCACCCAACAACAACGATGTGCTATAAATATAAGGTGCTGGGAGTGAAAATTATAATGTAGGGGTGCCTCGGATTAAAAAAATATTTATGGGGTGCCCTGAGACAAAAAAAAGTTTGGGAACCCCTGCTCTAAAGGAGAGAAAGAGCCATTTCTGAACAAGTGATGTATTTCTTTAATGCCTGCGTCATACCAAGGTTTGAAGTTGTTATCATTAAAATATTTAAGTATATTTTGACGCCAATACTTTTGTACTTTCAGTCAAGTACATTTTGAAATCCGGACTTTTACTTGTAACAGAGTATTTTTGCATGGCATTATTGTTACTTTTACTTAAATATTTTGGTACTTTGTTCCACCACTGACGGACAGTTGGATACATTGATGACTCCTGACCTTCAGTGGCTTCCAGTCTGGCTTCCATGCCTCCGATCTTCATCAGCAGTTCACACATGTCGGGCGAACAGGTCCTGTCTGTCTCGCTCACTTCATGCTTGTTCTCAACTCTTCTCTCTGTCTCACCGAAGATGTTTCCTCTGCTGTCTCTGACACAGCAAAACAGAACCAGCGCTAGGTTTAAAAACACTCTCATTCTGTGTCTGTTCTGTCTGGCGACGGCTGGCCCCAAGACTTCTGTTTCAGAACTTTCTACCTGCGGGCGAGAGTCCTGTACTGTACAGCCCAGAGCCAGTATTTATGATGATGCTGTGTGTGTGTGTGTGTGTGTGTGTGTGTGTGTGTGTGTGTGTGTGTGTGTGTGTGTGTGTGTGCGTGCGTGCATGTGTGTGTGAATTTGTTGGTGATAAACACGTGTTGGCAACGGATCTAGGATCATAAACTGCATCACATGACATGCAGGAGACAGAGTGTAGGCCCATGTGCGACAAAGCCAATGGTGGAAAGTAACTAAGTACATTTACTTAAATACTATACTTAAGTAAAAATCTTGAGGTATTTGTACTTCACTTGAGCATTTCCAATTTTCTGTACTTTGACACACACACACACACACACGCACGCACGCACGCACGCACGCACGCACGCACGCACGCACGCACGCACGCACACACACACACACACACACACACACATACACACACACACACACACACACACACACACACACACACACACACACACACACACACACACACACACACACACTGTCAGTTTGCCACTAAAACTGACTGACTGACTGACTGACTGCAACAACCTTTGAATTCCTTCTGTAATTATTTAGCAGAGAATTTGTGCAGCGGCATTGCCGATTTCAGACCTGTCGACCAGATCCATATTTAATTCAGGGGTCATTTGGGGTTCATCTGTTTGACCTGATCATGGGCCTGGGAAGTGGGAACCCGGCATGGGAATATCATGGAAATGCTACAAAAAAAAAACAGATACATTTGATGGATTTCTGACAGGTGACCAGGTGCATCAATCAGAGTGCATTTTAACCCATTTAGGCCTAGGATTATTGAATGCTTTAACTATTGAAAAATAGCAGATATACAAGCTCACAGCGCGGCACCGAGCTTGTAGATCTGCTATTTTTGAAAAATCTTGCAAATTAAAAATTTGACACGATTCTATAAGTGTCTTTTGAATCCTTCTAAGGTTTTTTGAAAAACCTATGTTTCTATGTCAGCAATCTGGCCAGCCATCGTCAAAGAAAAGGTCCTTTTCACTTAACTGGAGCTCAGTTAGTCTGTTCTTGAGAGACTACTATGTCAGTGGTTCTCAAACTTTTTCATTTGAAGGACCCCCAAAATGATATTTATTTGGCCACGGACCCCCATCACAAAATATTTCGTTCCAGGTACCACCCAGAAGCAAAATTTGAGTTACAAACGTTCGCTTTGAAAATACATATATTCAAAGATTTGCACACATTTTCACGACTTTTTCAAAAATAGCAGATCTACAAGCTCACAGCACGGCACTCAGTGAGCTTGTATATCTGCTATTTTTCAATAGCTAAAGCATTCAATAATTCTAGGCCTAAATGGGTTCTTAAAGTATCCCTGGGAACCGATCGGTTCCCAAACAAGTTTGCAACATTGTATCATTTTGGAGCACATCTATCACTGCAGGTGCACGGCTGCTACCTCTACAAAGATCCATGGCTCCAACATGCTCGCATTCTGCATTCTCTCTGCCAAAGATGACCTCCTCCAGCGACATCATCAAAAACTTCAACATGTGGGAGGACCACATAGACCTGGGCGCCAACATGGAGGCCCTCCTTGGTCACCACCAGACGTTCTGGACAGTAAGTAGGCCTATATGTACTATATGTACTAAGAACTATTTCCCCCCCTTTTTTGTTATTGTTATTTCAATGACAGTGGAGCGGTTTTTGCAGAAATCATCTACATCATCTACTGAATCTATTGAAATACATTGGCGGAATGGGGGAAACCAGAATTTCGCGGGACTCTGTGGGGTTCCTTGGTGGTCTAAATTGACCCGTACACTCTTAACACTAATACTCCACTACATCTCAGATCCAAATATTGTGCTTTTACTCCACTACATTTATTTGAAACCTTTAGTTACTTTTAGATTTGGATTATTATTTCGCCAATGCATTTCAATGGGAAGGGGGCGTTTTCATGTCAGTGGAGGATATCTGTAGCCTGGTTCAGACCCTGAATCGCCTTTACATTTTTGTTTTGGCGATTCAGGTAGTCTGGTGTTGCTGTAACTGAAGAGGTTTTCCTCATTTGGAAATCCGTACGGCGAATCAGCGTTGTGAATCAGCGTCTTGTGATCAGCGTCAGCGTGGGTGGTGTTTTCCCAGAACACATGTGCGATTCGCCGCCGCCGGACTGGACCGCACACATCGCGTCGCGGTAAAATGCAGTAAAATGCGATCGTATCGATCTCGCTATGAAACATCAGTAGCAGACATGTGTTTGATTACTAATTCGTTGTGCTCCTATTCCTGCTGTTTCTTTGGTTAGCTAGTAGCACTTGCAAGCAACAGGCTAGCCACTAGCCAGCCACATATAACAACACTATGTCATCTGCTTTGCTACTGTTGTGTTGGTCAGGCGGTGAACCAATCGCAGAAGACTGCCTCTTTGGCAACGCCCATCCCAGAAACAGCTCTGGATGGAAGCACTTTCAGACTGAATAATGGAGTGAAACGAAATGTCAATTCAGGCCGAGAGTCAGGCTAGGATATCTGCGCACCGCGCCGACCTTGCGTTTATAATGAATTGCATTTTTATATTGTCTCTGTCGGGCGGAAACTTACATTGACGTTCCCAAAGTTGGGATGCCACGTTAAAAGTGGTTAAAAATGTAATGGTTATATAATCCATTTAGAACGGGTACACATTATTGTGTATTATTATTTTATGCTTTAACTATTGAACTATTTTGAAAAACCTATGTTTCTATGTCAGCAATCTGGCAAACCATCGTCAATGTAATGATATACTGGAATGCAGGCGCAGGTTTCAAGGGTGTTTAATAACTCCAAAACAAAGGTAAGTAAGGCAACAGTAGTTTAAAGCAAAGTTCATATACTGTAGTAAACAAAGGCATACACGGACGGGACCGTGTGGAGCTGCTAGGCTCTAAGAGTGTCAAACAATACTGCCTGAAGCAGAGTGGAGGAGGGGTGTATATATAGGTGAAACTAATGAGGGACAGGTGCGTGGAGCTAATAGGCAGGAGATGAGGACCTCTGGAATGAGGACGTGGGCGTGGTCGTGACAGTACCCCCCCCCCTGACGCGCGGCACTGGCCGCAGGACGAACAGGACCTGGAGGCCGACCCCGAGGGCGTGGAGCGGGTCGATCGGGATGATGCTGATGGAAGTCCCGGATCAGATTCGGATCCAGAACATCAACAGCTGGAACCCAACAACGCTCCTCAGGGCCGAACCCCTCCCAGTCCACCAAATACTGAAGCCGACCCCCACGGCGCCTGGAGTCCAGAAGGGTTCTGACAGCATAGGCAGGCGCGCCCTCTATGTCGAGAGGAGGTGGTGGGGTATCGAGGGGGACAGCATCAGCCAGGGGACCAGGAGTCACAGGCCTGAGGAGGGAGACATGAAACGTGGGTGAAATGCGGTAATGAGCAGGAAGTTGTAGTCTGTATGATACCTCATTGATGCTCCGCAGGATCTTGAAGGGACCCACAAAGCGCGGACTCAGCTTCCGGCAGGGCATACGAAGTTTGAGGTCCTTGGTAGAGAGCCAGACTCGATCTCCCGGCTTGTAGACCGGAGTGTTGCTGCGATGACGGTCAGCTTGCTCCTTTTGTCGGCGGATGGCACGCTGGAGTCGGACATGAGCTGCACTCCATACCTCCTCAGAATGACGGAACCACTCATCCACAGCAGGGGCCTCTGTCCTACTTGAGTTCCAGGGGCACATAGGAGGCTGGTAGCCGAAGACGCACTGGAAGGGAGTCAGACCTGTAGATGAGTGGCGGAGGGAATTCTGAGCATACTCAGCCCAGGGAAGGAACTTGGACCACTCAGTCTGCCGGTCCATGCAGTAGCTGCGTAGGAACCTCCCCAGTTCCTGGTTGGTCCTTTCCACTTGCCCATTAGACTGCGGCCTGTAGCCAGAGGTGAGGCTCACTGCAACCCCCAGTTTCCCCATGAAGGCCTTCCATACACGTGAGGTGAACTGAGGGCCACGATCTGAAACTATGTCCTCCGGAAGGCCATAGTGCCGGAACACCTGTTCAAACATCACTTCTGCTACCTGGAAGGCAGTGGGGAGACCAGTGAGAGGAATAAAACGACAGGCCTTGGAAAATCTGTCAACTACTACCAGCACGGTGGTGTAACCGTTAGAAGAGGGGAGATCAGTAACAAAGTCAATGGACAGGTGTGACCAAGGTCGCTCAGGAACAGGAAGCGGAAGTAGTTTACCAGCTGGAGCGTGTCGCGGGGACTTAGACTGGGCACAGATGGAACAGGACTTTACATAACTACTGACATCTTGGACTAATGTGGGCCACCAGTACTTCTCGGAGAGTGCTTGTGTAGTGCGGGTAATACCTGGATGTCCAGTTGCCACAGAAGTATGCGCCCAGGTTAGTAACTGATCCCTCACAGTCATGGGAACATAGGTGCGTTCGGAAGGACATTTTGCCGGAACAGGATCTGCTACCTGGCCCTGACGAATCTCCTCCTCGATGTTCCAAAGCACGGGTGCCACAATGCGAGAGGGATGGATGATGGGACTAATTACAGCTGGAAACTCGGCTGCATCATACATCCGAGAAAGAGCATCGGCCTTGGTGTTTTTGGAACCCGGTCTATAAGAAAGGATAAAGTCAAAGCGTGAAAAGAATAGAGCCCACCTAGCTTGTCGTGAGTTCAAGCGCTTTGCCTTTTGGATGTACTCCAGGTTGCGGTGGTCCGTCAACACCAAGAATGGCTCCTTGGCTCCCTCCTTGGAGAAAACCTCACTCAGGTCCTGGTAGGCCTCAGGGATGGTGGGCTGAGAAGCAGACTCTGGACTTTCCACTGTCGTAGACCCACATGATAAGGAAAGACAGTTTTTACGACAATAGTTTGACCAGGCTGTAATCTCCGGCTCCGTCCATGAAATGGTGGGGTTATGAAGTTGGAGCCAGGGGAGACCGAGAGTGATCTTGTGGATCGGCGCTCTAATCACAAGCAGTGGAATGCTCTCCCGATGCATAGCGCCTACTGTGATGAAGAGGGGACTGGTGATGTGGGTAATGGTACCGTCACCTACAGGTCTGCCATCGAGAGCTTGGATGGGAATGGGAGTGATAAGATTGTGAAGGGGTAGGTGAAGGGACATAGCAAGGTCCTTATCAATGAAGTTCCCTGCAGCCCCGGAGTCCACTAATGCTGTAGAGACATCACATGAAGAGCAGCCATCAACAGTAATCGGGACCAGAAAAGGTTTGGTACTAATAGCTGAAGGTGGGGTACTCACTTCAGTAGTAGTAGTAGGAGGTCTCAGAGGGCTGTCTCTCTGCTCTCTGCGGTTAGTGTGCGACGCCGGTTTCAGTGGACAGTCTGCAAGCTGGTGGTTCTCAGCTCCACAGTATCGGCAAAGACCCAGCTGGATACGACGACGTCGCTCAGCCGCTGAGAGACGGACAAAATCCACCTCCATGGGCTCCGGAACAGGCTCAGAGTTAGTGGTGTTTGGCGAAGGGAAGCGAGAAGGTCTCTGGCGCTCTCTGAGTAGGTTATCCAGGCGGATGGCCATGGATATGAGAGCATCCAAGGACAGGTCTTCATCTCTGCAGGCCAGCTCTGTCTGGACCTCCCTCCGTAACCCCTTTCGGAACAAGGTGCGCAGAGCTGGTTCATTCCAACCACTGGATGCGGCCACGGTGCGGAAGGTGAGTGCATATTCAGCAGCGGTACGGGAACCCTGGCGTAATTGAAGAAGCCGCTCACCTCCATCCTGGCTCTCGGGTGGATGATCAAAAACAGCTCGAAACTGATCCAGGAACAAATCATAGGACCTGACCTCAGGCCCCCTATTCTCCCAGACAGCAGTGGCCCACTCTAAAGCCCTTCCAGTCAGGAGAGAGATGATAGTAGCCACTTTGGAGGCCTCAGACGTGGGGGCTCCAGACTGGTGGGCAAAGTACAAGGAGCATTGTAGGAGGAACCCCTTGCATTTTGAAGCGGTGCCATCATACTTGTCAGGAAGCGCTAACCTGCCAGTAATTGGAGGAGGAGGAGAGTCCGGCGGAACAGCATGTTGATCCGCGTTAGGAGCTTGTAGGTTCGGAGCGGCTAGCTGTGAAGCCGCCACGGTGGTGGTCAGCTGTTGGAGTTGGGCTAGAACCTTATCCATGGCTGTGCCTAGCTGATTCAGCTTAATGTTGTGTTCGCCAAGGACACGCCCCTGTTCACCAACAACCCTCTGTAAACCTGCTGCATCCTCCATGGAGGCAGTATTCTGTAATGATATACTGGAATGCAGGCGCAGGTTTCAAGGGTGTTTAATAACTCCAAAACAAAGGTAAGTAAGGCAACAGTAGTTTAAAGCAAAGTTCATATACTGTAGTAAACAAAGGCATACACGGACGGGACCGTGTGGAGCTGCTAGGCTCTAAGAGTGTCAAACAATACTGCCTGAAGCAGAGTGGAGGAGGGGTGTATATATAGGTGAAACTAATGAGGGACAGGTGCGTGGAGCTAATAGGCAGGAGATGAGGACCTCTGGAATGAGGACGTGGGCGTGGTCGTGATAGTCAAAGAAAAGGTCCTTTTCACTTAACTGGAGCTCAGTTAACCAAGAGACATTACTACCCTTTACCAAACAAGTAGTGAAAATAGCAGATGTACAAGCTCACGAGTTGCTTCGCACTGCGTTGTGACCCATACAACGTGTCCGCCGCATCGGTCCAGACCCCAGTGTTAGGAAACAGCTGGTTCTGGTACACCATAGCCATTAGCCACTAGCTAGCCCAAAAATTAGCCAGGCAGCACAGCAGCATAACATAGCATTCATCATTACAAGTCTATAGCCATGACTCACCAGTGAGGACGCCAGGGCTAGCAGAGGGCGATGTTTAATGCCTTTATAGCCTAGGTTGTGTTGTCTTGGTGTTCTGTTTATATTCCTTAAATTGTTATAATTCACCGAGTCCATGACGCATGTTACGCACGGAGAGACAGACGCGCAGACAAGTTAAAAGGGAAGTCCTTTGAAAGCCATTTCCTCTCTAAACAGTGCCCAGAAGCACATTTCAAAACAAGAGTCTTTCTTTTTTTTTTGTCTACACAATCGATCATTCAACACATGTTTATTTTGAAATTGTACTGGAAATAGAAGTAGCCAACAATAGCTCCTACTTCACGCCACTGATGTCAGAGCCTCTACTTGCCGATCGGCAATATTTTTCCCCCAACCCCCCTTTAGGGGGTGCGGTGGGACGTGGGGGAGGGGGTGCGGCCGCACCCCCAGCACCCCTACTTCCCTCGGCTATGTATTTGGCCACGGACAGTCGGACACCCATCTCAAAATATCTAGTTCCAGGGACCACCCAGAAGCAATTGAGTTACAAACGTTCGCTTTAAAAATACATATATTCAAATATTTGCGCACATTTTCACGACTTTTTCAAAAATAGCAGATCTACAAGAGTGCCGTGCGGTGAGCTTGTATATCTGCTATTTTTTCAATAGTTAAAGCATTCAATATGCCCGGGCCTAAATATGATAAAAGGCATATCTAAATTACAATATTTTGTCACATCACAGATGGACGGTAAATCAGATTAATCTGCAAAAAACTATTCCAATTTGGGGACAATTATGCATAAAATAACTGAATTTGCAGTTAAATGTGAACACTAGGGCAGGGGTTCCCAAACCTTTATGCCGTATTATCTTCAGCATAACAGTATGATCTAACATTTTTTTTGGCAAAATGTTTAAATCTTTTGTCATTAATTATTATAAGATGACATCATCTGAATGAATTTGTGTTTAATTGAGAAAATGAAGTAATTCACCTCTATATAAAGGGATTTTTGCCATTTTTGCCATTATTCTCCCCGAGATGTTGCGAGGAAAACATTGACAAAGGAGCCATTTTGGTAACTGTAAATAACTTTGTACTTAAATTAAAAATATTATCAAATTATCTCGTGGCACCCCTGGACTGCCGTCGTGGCACCCCAGGGTGCCCCGTCACCCACTTGGAAAACCCTTGCACTAGGGGGAGGAGATTGCCATCTGTACTGTATATGGCCACCTGCTGCTCTGTAGAAAAGAAATTGTGATACTTTTCCCACAGGAGTAAGACACGTAATAGTTTGATAAGGTGGGAAAATTCCACTGAAATTGTAGCATGAGACGCAGCTGCTTCTGTTGACATCAGATATTGTATTTACTTGTCCTTGGCTAAATTTGTTGGACAAATTAAATTGATTTTGTTACACATTGCATCAGAAATGTACTGGCGGCGTGAGCTTGAAGATCTGCTACAGATATGGTACAGATATATGTTCAAAAGATTCTCATACATTTTGAAAACGTGTGAAATTGGTGCTTTAAGTACATATGGATGCCAATACATCTGTGCTTTTACTCAAGTAAATTTTGAATACTAATAATTTTACTTGTAAAAGAGTAACCTATTTCTACTGAGTAGCCTATTTCCTACATTGTGGTATTGATCATTTTACCTGCTGCTCTGTAGGCTTCAGCCTGGCTTCCATGGCTTTGGAAATATATACAGTATTATGCAAAATTACAGCAGTCAACAGGAGATGTTAAATCAAAAGACAGAAGCACTTTGACCACCGGTACAACGGTACAAGCTCACAGAAGCAGCAGCAGCACGGCCACTCTGTCACTTCACTGCTGCGTGCTGCCTCTGCCTGTCATACAGGGGCGTCAGTTGGGTATGGCAGGGGTATGCAGCTGCCATACCCTGGGTCCAGGGGGAGAATACAAGTTACTTTAAAATATAAATCCATGAATGTCTCAATGTCTATCTGTGCTGGTTATGTTGTTAAATTATATTAAAATAACTACAAATGCAAAATTTAACAAGGTATTATAATTATTCTCCACACTTTTATTCTCCCCATCTTGACAGAATAGTATATTCCCAGGTTCCGCAGGTCAGCTGCACAGGTGCAATTCATTATTGTTAATTGTGGCACGTTTACTAACTTGCCAAGTTTAGCTGCATTTGAACAACTGTTCCAGGCTGGCTGCCATATTCAGTCCAAGAAACCATAGACATTTTGGGGGAAAGAAATATTAAAATAAATGTATCATGCTTGTTGCTAAGGTATGGCAACATCACTGGTGTCATGTTGCCATACCTTACCTTTTTCTGAACTGACGCCACTGCTGTCATATTCAAGTTGAATAAATTCAAAATCTGAGGGTCCAGAAATAATTTGGAGGGGCCAGTTTTGGCCCGCGGGCCACCTATTGCCGACCCCTGGGCTACAGTATTGATATAGAACAGGGGTCTTCAACGTTTTCAGGCCAAGGACCCCTTAGTAGAGAAGAGAGATGAAGCAGGGACCCCCGCATTATCCCCATATAGTTTCATCGTTTGACATCACAACCATTCATGTCAATTTGTGTCTTCAGATATTTAACCACTTGAACTGTCAATACTTAAAAAACTTGACCTTTCTCTCTGTACTTAGTCTGCCCCTTTTCCCCTCTACACCAAACCTCTTTGGCAAAAATAGCAGATCTACAAGCTCGGCTTGTAGATTTTTGGCTAAAGTTCTCAGATTTTTTGGCTAAAATTCTAAGAAGTTCTAAGAATATGGAAACTAGGGTTCAAGTTAATATAAAAAAAGGAGAGAAAAACTTTCACTCAAACATTTGGAGGATCCCCTATAGTAACTCTGAGGACCCCCTTGGGGTCCCGGACCCCCTGTTGAAGACCCGAACATCATTCATCACAGACCTTGTAATGTTAAAACAGAAACAAATAACACTGGACTGGTTTAAAACTACAAGCTTCAATTCCAGCACGTAAAACAAACAGCACCGTGAGAGCAATGGACACCCACATGCTCTGTGAAAACAATTTACAACTTAAGCCTTTACCAGACGCTCTTAATCTAACGTGACACACTGCATCAAATGCACCGAGACATGAAAACCATGAGAAAACATCCTGTTCAAAGATAGATAGACATTATAAATGAGTAGCCTTAGGGTGTGTGTGTGTGTGTGTGTGTGTGTGTGTGTGTGTGTGTGTGTGTGTGTGTGTGTGTGTGTGTGTGTGTGTGTGTGTGTTTGTGTGGGGGGACGGGGAATTACTACTTTGTAGGGACCTCATGTCCCCACAAAGATAGTACAATCGGAGAAAAAAAACTTGTGGGGACAAATTTTAGTGTCCCACAAGGTGTTTAGGGGTTAGGTTAAGGGTTAGGGTTAGGGTTAGGGTTAGGGTTAAAAATGAATGGAATGTCCCCACAAATATAGTAGACTATGTGTAATGTCCCCACAAAGTAGTAATTGCAAACCTGTGTGTGTGTGTGTGTGTGTGTGTGTGTGTGTGTGTGTGTGTGTGTGTGTGTGTGTGTGTGTGTGTGTGTGTGTGTGTGTGTGTGTGTGTGTGTGTGTGTGTGTGTGTGCGCGCGCGTGCGTCACAGTGTTGTCATAGACAAACACCCAGGTGTGTACTTTATGGTCACATCATTGTGTACAGAGATTCAACATGTCAACGTATTTATTTAGCAATGTCCAGAGGAACTGAGGTGAAGTTTGTTTGATTCTTCAAACCCGTCTAGACAGTTGAGTCAGGTGACAATCTACTGTAGTTCCTGAAATCAATGAATATTGCAGGGGTTGTCAACGTTTTCAGGCCAAGGACCCCTTAGTTGAGAGAGAGATGAAGCAGGGACCCCCTACAACCTGTTCATGGATTCCATATATTTTCATTTTTTGACAGCACAATCATCAGTGTATTTTGGATTCATGTCAATTTGTGTTTTCAGATATTTAACCACTTGAACCGTCAATACTTAATAAACTTGACCTTTCACTCTGTACTTAGTCTGCTCCTTTTCCCCTCAACACCAAAGCTCTTTGCGACTTTGCCAAACAAGCCGATCTACAAGCTCATAATGCCTCGCATTGTGAGGCGTTGTGAGCTTGTAGATCTGCTATTTTTTCTGCTAGTTCTGAGAACATGGACACTAGGGTTCAAGTGGTTAATATAAATAAAAAGGAGAACAACTTTTATAATTTCTCAAATATTTGGAGGACCCCCTGTAGTAACTCTGGGGACCCCCTAGGGGTCCCGGACCCCCTGTTGAAGACCCCTGGGATATTGTGAGGCTTATTGGAGAGAAAGTTGTAATATTAACCGTATAGGGCTGGGGTGGTATGAAAGAGAGAAAGTCAGAATTGTAATGCTCATTCTATAAATGCTTTATTGTCTAAATGCACAGAGTGATATTGGATATACATACAGTACATATTGGATATACATACAGTACATATTGGATATACAGTACATAATAGCAATGGTTCTCAAACATTTAAATTTAAGGTCTCCCCTGAACTTCCACAGTGTACAGTTGGACAGGGATGTGCAGAGAATTTTAGAGAGGCATCATGCATGGTCTTCTAAAAGGGCACTTTTGGTGAAAATATCGGATATAGGAGAATGCCTATTTTCTGTGCGTGATGTTTACTGTATGTGTGCACGTGTCTGCAAATGGAACCAAATGGACCCACAAGGGCCGGATTTACAACCTTGTAATGGGTCAACCCTAACCCAGAGAGTGCCTGGAATCCACTTAAGGAACAACAGTTCCCAAACATTTTCATGTCAAGGATCCCCAAATTAATATATATGTAAATATAATGTATTTGTTGTTTTCATGTGTTTTTGAAAATAGCTGACAAAGAAGCTCAAAACAAGACGCATTGTTGATGTGCTTTGAGCTTGTAGTTCTGCTATTTCATAGCTGAAGTATAAGATATTTGTGGTCAAAACCGATTTTGATGCTTTATCAACTAATTTATCTGGGGATCACCTGAAACCCCCTTAAGGACCCCATTTTGAGAACCAGTGTATGCATATCCAGAGAGAGAGAGAGCGAGAGAGAGAGAGAGAGAGAGAGAGAGAGAGAGAGAGAGAGAGAGACCGCGACCCAGAGAGGCAGAATAAGGAATATAATTGAATGTGGATTCAATCCAGTAAATCATGATTCGTGTGGAGTGGGCGTGGCCAGGAGTTAGATGATCTCAGTGGTGCACTTGCAGGAGGCGGGGCACCAGCCTGCGATGGTGGGGTGACTGCACCCCCACTTCTCCTTCAGAGAAGGACAGTTGTTTGGCCCATCGTTGTAGGGACAGGGATTGGCTGAGACAGACAGGGAATGACAGAGAGAGTTGATGGTGAGTTGATGGTGCTAGATTTAACGGTGAAATATCATTAACTTATTACACGTCTCACCTTCTCCTGAATATTGTTAAGGTTTAGTCTCTGTTATCTCACCCTCATCATTCTCCCAATCCTAAACTGAGGCTAAGGTTTGGGAGAATTAGGGCAAGGGTAAATAATGGGGTTGGTGTTAGGGTAAAGAATGGGGTTGGTGTTAGGGTAAAGGAAAATATGTAACTCTCTTGTTATAGAATAAGGCAGCTCGTCTTGCTCTTAAGTGCAATATTCGATTCAATATACTATCTATTCATCAGAATCTGTCATGGCTGTTGGTGGAACAGAGACTAACTACTAGTCTGGCAGTATTTTTTAGGAATATTTGTTTAAATAAAAAACCTAAATGCTTATATGAAAACATTCATTATACCAGCAATAGACACCAATATAATACCAGACATGTAGCGAAGGGTCGATTTACAGCACTTAAGCCAAGAACTAATGCAATGAAGAATACAGTCATGTACAGGGCAATGACTTTTTGGAACTCTCTACCAGTATGTATTACAACAATTAACAGTAAAAGGCTTTTTAAGAACAGACTAAAGCATTTTCTCAGACATCCGGATTAATTGTAATTCTGTTATATTCACTGTATACCATGTAACATTATCTGAATGCAGTAACTGTGTTTTTATGCTGTAGAGTATTTTATCTGATTATATATATTGTTCTGTGATATTTGTAAATATATGTTATTTGCTTTTTTTGTATGTACCTGTATATTATTTTCTGTGGACCCCAGGAAGAATAGCTGTTGCCAGGTGTAACAGCTAATGGGGATCCAAAATTAACTCATAAACTCATAGAGACTAATTGTTCAAAGATAAGGTAAGAGATTGCTATAGTTTAGTGTTTAGTTCAGTAACAGCGGTCTCCATGTCGCTCCGGCTTTTTATTAAACAGAAAATACGTTTTCAGGTCGGAATACCAATTTTATCCAATCAAGATGGAGAAAAAACTGATTAAAAAAGTGAAATTAGACGTGAACACTCAAACTGGAACACCTGATAAATGGGCACTCCGTCCAGATGGACATCTCCTGATACATTTTTTGTTAATAACCTTTTAAGAAAAACTAAAACAAAATGTTGGTCACTTACTGCACAGCTTGTCATCACAGGCATTGGGACAGTCACCACATGCTGGCCCTTCCTTGTAGGGCTCTTCCAGGCCACCCACATTACCACTGCAATGTGGGACAAAACATCACATTACCACTGCAATGTGGGACACAACATCACATTACCACTGCAATGTGGGACACAACATCACATTACCACTGCAATGTGGGACACAACATCACATTACCACCGCAATGTGGGACAAAACATCACATTACCACTGCAATGTGGGACAAAACATCACATTACCACTGCAATGTGGGACACAACATCACATTACCACTGCAATGTGGGACACAACATCACATTAACACCGCAATGAGGGACCCAACATCAAATATTAAACATGATATGATGATATTTTTTGTGTTCCCAAGTCCATCTATACTAGTGGTTTCAAACCTGTTCCGGATCCGGGCCCACTAGAACATCTTGCTAATGTGAGTAGAGTACAGTAGTACTTACGTTGGACAGTACTGACAAACGTAGAAGTATTGGTAAGCGGCGTTGGGGCAGTGGGCCACGGCACATCCCACCTTGTTGGAGCGGTACCACACCACCTGTGCAACACACACAACACTACTTATCACTTTTGTAACCCATTTCTCACCCGGTGCCAAACTGCCTAAGCTGTAATCCTGGGCGCTGCTCTCCCTCTGCCAACCTGGGGAGAGCCCCGAACTGAGCTTGTGCTTCCGTCAATGTATGGGGAGTGACAAGCCGCTTCTTATCACCAGGGGGAGTTACCCAGGTGGAGGTAGTGAATGGAAGGAACACGTTATTCCAAGCGGTTCCCAGGGGGAGGCAGTATAGAGACCAGGACTACTGCATGTTTTTGTGAGGGTACCTCTGCTAGGGGACACGTCAAGGACAAGGGCTAGTTCACATTTAACCTCAAATTAATTAAAGCAAATACTTAGACACTTTTACTCAAGTAAAAGTTTGAAAACAGACATTTTACTTGTAACAGTATCGTTACTGAGGGCTTCCAACGTAAAACAAAAAAAAAAAAAAACGTAAAAGGTCTTATTTGGGATGTTCCTTTAGGCAGGGTGTTTAAGTGTAGGCCTACTTGCTGTACTACATTTCAATTGTATTGACTATACTTGTACTGTTCTCCATTTTTGTCTAATAAAATAATCAATCAATCAATCAAAAACAGTGTATTTGTAAAGCCTACAGTAGCTGTCTGTCTGTCACACTAATCAACAACTGGTCAGTCAGCTGTGTGTGTTTGCGGCGCTCGTCAATGATTGCTGGCCACACACACGCACGCACGCACGCACACACACACACACACACACACGCACACGCACACGCACACACACGCACACACACACACGCACACACACACACACTGTCTCTGCATGCAGCGAAGCGAGCGAGCCACGCATCAAAGCAATCCGGCAGTCAACCTGCGGGTCGAGACCCCCAGAGAGGTCCCCAAAAGTTTTGTCACAATTTAAAGGACAACTTTGTTTTTTTTACCACAAGGGTTCATATTTTAGATAGTCATTAGAGAAAATAAAAGATGAGTGTTAAAATGTTTTCATTTACTTATTTCTATCGTTTTAGTGATTTTAACGATTTAGATTTGCAGCAAAAATTGAACATTGTTCTATGCATATAGCCTAATTTAGGGTGCTCTGCAGTCCTTTAAGGATTTAAGACTGACAGTTGCCACTCGCCATTATGGCTTGTTTTATATTGTGACATTGCAACATTTAAGTCCAGAGTACATACAGTATGTTCCAGTGTACCTGTGTGAAGTGTCCCACCACTCCTCCGTTGACAGATCCCTCCCCGTACTTCCAGTCCTTCACCTCATCATACCAGGCCTGGACAGCATCGTCCCATGTCTTCTCTGCACTGGACATGAACAGGTTCTCCCCACAACCACTGGCTACAGAGAGAGAGAGAGAGAGAGAGAGAGAGAGAGAGAGAGAGAGAGAGAGAGAGAGAGAGAGAGAGAGAGAGAGAGAGAGAACATGAACAGGTTCTGTACTACAGAGGGAGAGAGGACATGTACAGGTTCTCCCCACAACCACTGGCTACAGAGAGAGAGAGAAAGAGATTGATTGATTCCCCCATAATAATAATGAACACAGTATTTTGTCCCTTATCAGTTCAATAAGGGATGTGTCTTCCAAATGAGGGACGATTCCGTATTTCAAGGGATGGTTGGCAACCATAATTACCACACATACTGTACTTGCGTGATGGATTATAAATTAATGTTATGTTAATACTATAACATAAATATTATTATTAATGTTAAGCGGCTCTTACTGCTGATTTTTCGTGCCCCTTTCGGGCTGTGTTCCAAGGTGCATTTGTCAGCCCATTTCTGAGCGTTGGCAGCAGCTTCCTCGCTCCACTCCTGAGAGAATGAAAGGACATGAGAGGATGAGTGTTTCCATAGCCTTTTGGCAACAGTATGCAGCTGTATGTGTTTTTTGCTTTTTTAAACATCCACTGGTGACTTACCATCTTCAGCATGTTTCTGGCGCTAGGCTGCACACCTATAGTAAGTATATTATTATTATTATTAGTAGTAGTAGCAGTAGCAGTAGCAGTAGTAGTAGTAGTAGTATTATTAGTATTAGTATTATGGAGAGAGAGAGAGAGAGAGAGAGAGAGAGAGAGAGAGAGAGAGAGAGAGAGAGAGAGAGAGAGAGAGAGTGTGTGTGTGTGTGTGTGTGTGTGTGTGTGTGTGTGTGTGTGTGTGTGTGTGTGTGTGTGTGTGTGTGTGTGTGCACCTCTTCTCAGCTCGTTGTGTTTGTCCACAATGGTCTTCTTGTCAGCTTCGGACACCCCTACAAATACACCAGAAAACCCAGCAAAAACATTGAGGAACAACTATTACTATATGCAATGTTTGAAAATTACATTTTAATTTCTGGTTCCCATCTTTTCATGGCTTGTTCCCTTGTGTGGTGTTATGTGAATGATCCAGGAATGTGGAAGTGCTGTTATTAAATCCAAGTATAAGAGTGAAGAGTTTGATCTTCATATTTGTACTATGGATTTTCTTACCCTCAGCTTCAGTTCCAGCCAGGAGAGCAAAGAGCACCGTGAGAGCAATGCACACCTTCATCCTCTGTGGAAACCATAAGAATACATCATGTTTAAAGTCCTAGACATATAGATAGATTTAGGATGTAGCAATAACAAAGTGTGTCCATGTATGAAACTATAACTACAACAAAGAGACATAATAGGAACATTTTAATTACAAACTTACTCTATCATTTAACATCAAGGTCTAATTTCAGCAGATGGGAACAGATGGTCCACTGAAAGGAGAAGAAACTTGCCTCTGGTAGTTTGAAGTGTCTCCTTTCAGATGAAATAACTGCTGACGTTGAGTTGTATCGGCTGGTCTTGTGTGGTCTTGTGTGGTCTGTGGTGGCGGTATTTATATCCTTAAATCGTTAACCTCAGTGTTGTTTTTTACCACTAAGATAAACACCTTTGTCATGTGTGTACTTTAGCGTCACATCATATCGTGCCAAGTACAGTAGTGATCAAACAATGGAACTGTGGTCATCATCAGTTTGAACAGGTGAGCTCAGGTCACAGGCGATAATCTACTGTTGCAGATACTCCTTTTGAAATAGCGCACGATTTTCAATTTTCAATTCAAAGGGCTTTATTGGCATGAGAAAACAAATGTTTGCATTGCCAAAGCAGAAGTGTACACAGTATAATACAATCAATATAATACAATCAAAATAAAATAATGTACCATTTGAAGGGGTGGCACAGTTTTCATGTATTACTCAATGCAGACATGATCGTCTTTAAGGTGGTTGTGTTCCATTTGATATCCTCCTATCACAGCAGCTCACACATCTTGCACATTGTCATACTTCACCCAGCAGATATGGGAGTTTTCATCACCACTGTTTTTATTCCAGTTTTTTAAATCTTTATTCTTAAACCTATTCTCTGAAGAACATTGAACCTTGATGTATATGCTAGATAATAAACAATCTTTAACTGATTGATTGATGTATTGCATAATTATTGCATTGGCCCCCTTACTGGAGGCAATTTCAAAAGTTTGCACGTCAAATGTTTGCGTTTTGCTTCAATTCCAGACATGAAAACCTTGAGAAAATGTTGTGTATTGGAGGGGGTTTTGGGGCTCTCTGTGCCCACAGAAAACAGATATGAAAGTCCAGTCCTTTGTCCATCAATAGTTGGTTTTATTGTAGAGACGGGGAGTTCAGGTTAGACAGATGTAGCGTATTGTGAGCCCTCCAACAGACCCCAGCTCCAACAGAGGGCTGACTCCAACAGAACAAAGTACGGAGATTTGGGCTAGCTTTTATAACCAGTGTCTATGCACATGCCTGCATCTTCTAAGTTTGTGCATGAGGTATGTGTGTTAACTTACACATGACCAAATATAGGGATGAGAGAGCTGTACCAATGTGTGTGTGTGTGTGTGTGTGTGTGTGTGTGTGTGTGTGTGCAGGGAGTAGGGGCCGAGTGTGTGCATGTGCACGCACTCTGGATGAAATCCAGATGTCCTGACTCCCTTCACTTGTTTATCCATGGAGGCCCAGGTCGACCTTTCACCCTGCACTCCTAGTGGAATGTCTGGCCTCGCCCTGACTATGTTTTTGTTTGTGTCCAAATGTATCACCATACATATAATGTGTAATGATCTACTTCATATTTCCCCCCTTGAGCGAACGATAGGAGCTCACCCTTGGTAATTGGTCATACATGATACTCAATACCAACAACACAATCGACATACAAACAGGCATGAAAGACTATACAGCAATCGTAAGGTGATTTACATTACATTCACGTGTCTATGCACATGCCTGCATCTTCTAAGTTTGTGCATGAGGTATGTGTGTTAACTTACACATGACCAAATATAGGGATGAGAGAGCTGTACCAATGTGTGTGTGTGTGTGTGTGTGTGTGTGTGTGTGTGTGTGCAGGGAGTAGGGGCCGAGTGTGTGCATGTGCACGCACTCTGGATGAAATCCAGATGTCCTGACTCCCTTCACTTGTTTATCCATGGAGGCCCAGGTCGACCTTTCACCCTGCACTCCTAGTGGAATGTCTGGCCTCGCCCTGACTATGTTTTTGTTTGTGTCCAAATGTATCACCATACATATAATGTGTAATGATCTACTTCAAAAACATCCTGTTCAAAGATAGATAGACAATTATAAATGATTAGCCTGTCTGTGTGTGTGTGTGTGTGTGCGTGTGCGTGTGCGTGTGTGTGTGTGTGTGTGTGTGTGTGTGTGTGTGTGTCAGTCACTGCGTTTTCATAGACAAACACCTAGGTGTGTACTTTATGGTCTCATCATATTGTGCCAAGTACAGTAGATCAACATTGTCAACATATTTATTTTGCAGCATGATCAAACAATGTCCAGAGGAACTGAGTTAGTTTGATTCTTCAAACCCGTCTAGACAGGTGAGTCAGGTGACAATCTACTGTAGCTACTCCGTGGAAATCAACTGGATATAGGGATGCTTATTTGGAGAGAAATGTGTAATATTAACAGCATACCCGAGGGAAGTAGGGGTGCTGGGAGGGCGGCCGCACCCTCTCCCCCAGGTCCCACCGCACCCCCCACCACACCCCCTAAAGGGGGGTTGGGGAAAAATATTGGCCCTCGGCAAGTAGAGGCTCTGACATCAGTGGCGTGAAGTAGGAGCTATTGGCTACTTCTATTTCCAGTACAATTTCAAAATAAACATGTGTTGAATGATCGATTGTATAGAAAAAAAAAAAAAAGAAAGACTCTTGTTTTGAAATGTGCTTCTGGGCACTGTTTAGAGAGGAAATGGCTTTCAAAGGACGTCCCTTTTAACTTGTCTGTGCGCCTGTCTCTCCGTGCGTACTACGTGCGTCTTGGACTCGGTGAAATATAACAACACGGGCATAAAGGAATATAAACAGAACACCAAGACAACACAACCTAGGCTATAAAGGCATTAAACATCGCCCTCTGCTAGTCCTCGCGTCTTCACTGGTCAGTCGTGGCTATATAGACTTGTAATGATGAATGCTATGCTATGCTGCAGTGCTGGCTAATGTACTGTTTGGCTAGTGGCTAATGGCTATGGTGAACCAGTCCAGAACCAGCTGTTTCCTAACACTGGGGTCGGGACCGATGCGTCGGTCGTGTAGCGGACACATTGTATGGGTCTTTAAAATAGCCAATCTAGAAGTTCACAACGCAGTGCGAAGCGACTCGTTGTGAGCTTGTAGATCTGCTATTTTCATTACTACTTGTTTGGTACAGGGTACCCTAACGTTTAATGTCTCTTGGTTCACGGGCTAAAACGTTTGGGAACCATCATGCTTGCTGTTGTAGACAGTGGTGTAAAGGAACTAAGTAGATTAACTGAAAAGCTCTGGGAACTGAATGATTATATGAAACAGGCACGTGTTGTCTGACTGTTGGTACCAATCCAGACTATATCTTGCTGGATGGTGCATGTGGAGATGCAAAGAGAAAGCTGTTCCCGATTGTGTTACATTTAGCTAAAACATAGACTGCGGAAACCCGAATAAAACACGATCAAAACCGCATAAAACCGCTAATTTTAGGTGCGCGCGCGACACACGCGTGCACGAGGAGCGCGTGACAGCACCTCCTACTGTAAATTAGTTCCCGCGGCTATGATTAACAGTACACTAGGGCTGGAGCAGTATGTAGTTATCGCCGTAATAAATATTTCTTTACTGACAGACGGAATGGCAATATGGCAGTATATCTCCCCCAAAACATTGTTTTGAAAGAAATCATAATTGCGGTTACAAACTTGACATCACAGTATGCATTACACGACTGCGGTATGGCAGTATTATGTTATTTGTATATGCCGCTAAATAAATACGTTGACATGTTGATCTACTGTATATGATGACAATATGATGAGACCATGTCAGGACATTTTGCCTTTTTTGCGGCGAACCACAGGCAAAAATAGCTAGACATATGGAGCGACGGCATAAAGAAGAACTGGAGGTGGCTAATGCACTCATGTATGCAAAGAAGTCGAAGGAGAGGAAGGCTCATCTGGCCCTGCTTAGAAAAAAAGGAAATCAGGCAAATAACATTGAAACTATAAAGGAAGGCAAAGGGATAATGGTTCCTTGTAAACAAGAGAGCGATGCGAAGACTAATTTTCGTGATTATGCACATTGTATATAGGGTGCGGTGGTTGTTATAAAAGGAAGTTCATGTGGAAGCATGCTAAACGCTGCAGACTAGCCTGGGAGGTTCGCAGTACAATGTCTGTAAAGACAAGAATCCAGGTTCTCTGTGCTGGTGCTCAACCAGTACCTAATGCTGCGAGGAGGAAGGTATGGAATCTTGTTAATACAATGAAGCAGGATGAAATTTCCCATGCTGTCAAAGGAGACGCATACATTCTGAAGGTTGGAGAAAAAATGTTTAACAAACAGCGTGACACTCCCACACAATCTAATAATGTTCGGCAACTCATGCGAGGACTGGGGGATCTGCTGATCCACGGGAGGACGATGACCCCCGTAAAAGAGGTTAAGGATTATGTCCATCCACAACATTTTATGCACTTTATCGGTGTTGTCTATGCAACAGCTAAGTATGAAGAAGAGACAAACAGATTTGGGAAACCCTCACTGGCATTAAAGCCTAACCCTAACCCTGTTGGATGTGGAAAACAAACCCATGACTGAGAGAAAAATAATTTGGAGCAATCTTGACAAAGTCACTCTGGCACAGGTGATCCGTTTCAATAGAAGAACAAGCCCTGTCAAAGGTGGAAAAAAAGCTCTGCCGTCATTTTGGACTTGTTGAAATCCGAAGCAAACGTGGAAGGAAAGTGCCCGTGATCCTCGCGCCAGCTATGGTCAAATCTCTTGATCTCCTAGTGAAGGAGAGAAGTTCATGTGGAGTGTTGGAAGAAAACCGCTTCTTATTTGCAAGACCAGAGTATGACACAAGCCACAGGGGGTGTGACTGCATCCGTGAGTTGGCTAAGAAGTGTGGGGCGGAAAAACGGGAAGCTTTGACATCCACAAAAATGCGATCGCTACAATCGCTAGAATGTCAAGAGTGCTCAATCTTCACGACACTGAGGAAGATCTGTTGGCAAACTTCCTTGGACATGATATCCGAGTCCACAGGAAGTTTTATCGCCTCCCGGAAGGAACTTTGCAGTTGGCAAAGATAAACAAATTACTCGTGGCATGTGAGCAAGGGAGACTAGCTGACTTCAAGGGTCTGAGTCTCGACCAGATAGTCATCTCCCCTGATGGTAATAAGTTATGAGTTGTAAGGGAAAAGTTGTGAGATGCCTGTATAATTTAAGCTTGCACTTATTGAATTGCATGCCAACTTCATTTGCTTTGCTGTCTTGCAGAGACAACAGAGATTATAGAAGATTCCAACTCAGACGGGTCGGACTCTGATGAGGATCCACCCAGAAACGGTTTGTGTATATTTAAATTGGTATGCTTGATCACAGCAACTCTTTATTATTATTTATTGCGACCATCAGGGAGCAGTTTACTATGAAAACCTCCACCGGCCATCCGTCGGTCGGTCACACGTCACACGTCACACCTTTGCCCTGCTCATATCTCCGCATCAGTATATAGGGCTTGTTTGTTTATTGTATGACATCACGCCACATCATCAGCTGTGGACTCTGTGATGTCATCGTATCGCATCAGTATATAGGGCTTGTTTGTTTATTGTATGACATCACGCCACATCATCAGCTGTGGACTCTGTGATGTCATCGTATCTCCATATATGGCCATCTCCGTATATGGAGATATAAGTCGTCCATGCCCAAGTATGGGCTGGTGAGGTCAGACTTTGTGTGATGCGTAGGTTGATTCAACATTCCAGGCAATGCTCTCTTCCCTGGTGAGAATTGCCCCTTTATATAGGGCTTGTTTGTGTATTGTATGACATCACGCCACATCATCAGCTGTGGACTCTGTGATGTCATCGTATCTCCATATATGGCCATCTCCGTATATGGAGATATAAGTCGTCCATGCCCAAGTATGGGCTGGTGAGGTCAGACTTTGTGTGATGCGTAGGTTATCTCCATATATGGAGATTCAACATTCCAGGTGTAACTATGGCTACCCGTATGACGTGAGAGGTGGAGGTTGTGATATTTGTGGAGATAAGCGACCAACGGTCGCTTATCTCCCGATTAGGGAGTCTTACTGGTTGTTTTACTTGTTTTAATATTTTCATACCCAGATGTGTTACAGATGTGTCAGTGATGTCACAGAAGTTTAGATGAAGGTTACAATACTGTCTGAGGTTAGACAACATACTAACTCCATATTTGGCCATGGCTGCATTGGGAACTTCTTATATGGTTATAGATGTGTCAGAGTGATGTCAGAGTTTTTTCCAGGACAGCCGGACTAACCAGATTGTGCGACCAGTCAATCCACGCCAGGGGAGAAGGCAGAGGTTGGATCAACGCCCTCCACACGTCAAAAGTGTGTGGGAAGTCCTTATGGTTATAGACGTTTCAGAGTGATGTCAGAGGTCTGTGGTTAAGCAACATCTAACTCCATATTTGGCCGTGTTTGTGAGTTGCCACAATAACTACTCTATATCTGCAGTGTGAATGCAGCCCACATCTGCCCTCCAAATAGAACATTGATGCTGACTTTATTTTCTTTGCTGTCTTGCAGGTTCATCTACAGCAATGGAAAGTTACAAGTCTGGCGAATCTGAGTGTGACGATCCGCCCGGAAAAGGTTAGTGTATATTTAAAAATCAAACCTCGGTTCGAAGTGAAGCGGTGAACTTTTATTCTATGTGTTCTAGAGTTATGAACTCTGTGATCTAAACATTCTTTATATATTCTGAATTCTACATTCTTTATATATTCTGAATGAATGAATGATTTTATCTGGAGGGCCGAATTATCATGTTGCTTGACCAATCCTCAAAGTATCCAATCATCAGACCGGGAGAGACACTACACACATATTCTGGACGTACAGGACAGATAAAACCTGTTCATTCTGAACTAAAATGGCCATATATGGACATGGGACACACATTTTGCTTTTTGAAAAAGCCTATTCATTCTGGACTGATATTCTGGACATACGGGACAGATAAAACCTGTTCATTCTGGACTGAAATTACCATATATGGACATGAGGTGACATACATTTTGTTTTCGAAAAAGCCTGTTTATTCTGGACTGAAATTACCATATATGGGCGTGGGCCCCCCCAATCCACTCATTGGAAGCGGTTTTCACCGCTTCAAAAAATTGGTACAGTACTCTTGATCACAGTAACTGTTCCTTTTATTTTTAGTTTGTTTTCTTTACGTTTACATCCCCAGACGTGTTAAGCCTGTCATTATTTTTTGGTAGTGTGGCATAGGATTAACCCCTGTGGGCAATTCTTCTCCACAGTGGGCCAAATGATAGAAAAGAAGAAAAAATATTTATAGAGCTGACTCAATACTGCGTAATATTAGTTTTATAATATACGTAAATGGCACATTTCGATAAGCTGGTAAGAGCATATGTTATGATAAAGCAATGAAAAAGTAAGGTTGCCTTACTAAAATGTCATATCTGTGTCCATTTGCAGTCAGATTGACCCTAAAACCAGATGCATTTTTAGTTTCACATACTGTCTACGCAAGGAAGGTAAAATTAGAAGTCAAAAATTAGAAGTGAGAAAGTACTTTATTTTCTCATTTCCAAGTTACCTTGTCAAGGGTCGGTCAGAGTCAGCCAAAGGCCCTTATAATGCCCAGGTCTGCTATATAGGCTACAAATACAATAACTGTGTTTTCTCTGAATGTTTTTTCCAGGACGACAGTCAATGAAGAGACACACGGTGCAACCAGTGAATCTGCAAAAAGTTCCAAACCAGGGGAGACCAGACCATCATCGCCCTCCACCCGTCAAAAGTTCAGAAGGTGAGCTTGTTGGGGACTCCTTATATGTTTATAGATGTGTCAGCATCATGTCAGAGGCCTGCCAGACTTACAGTCTGATTCAAAATGACATCAGACTTATGACATTGTATAATGTAGCCAACCGCCATAAAATCCCAATAAGATTTAGCCGTGACTCTCGAAACCCATCCCTACGTATACATTTAGCAGTAAATTATGGGGTTGCAGATACGGTGAAATAAGGGCAATCGTTTGATAACCACGCAGAAATAAGTTGCCGTGGGGCATCTTGTTGGAAAGAGTCTTGCTATGAATGTACTGTATTCTTTAATGTTTAGCTATTTTCAACATATAGTTTCTTGTGTTTTAAATGCATACTGCAATTCCTTTGCTAAGGTACCAAACGGGCAAAGAGGAGGTTAAAGCTGTTGAACACTCTTTAGCCCAATTCGCCCTGGATTAACATTACCTGGGGACGTGGGGTAAAGTAATCTTTACCCCACGTCCCCTGTGATTATTATGGCAGATTCGGACGGGATAAGCCATATCTGTAGTTCCTTTACTTTACGGACATTAATCCATTGCGTATAGCGTTTTCTATGGGCTACAGAGCTCCAAGGCACAGCTGTTGTGTGTCATGGTCGGCACTGGAAGATGACGTCAGTGTTTACTGATTTGCGTGTCGCACGTGGTGAAAATGTACTCTAATGTTTTTTAAGTAAAAGTACCAATAAAAATACCACAATATAAAAATGTTACCTGAGTCTGCTTGATGTGTGTTTTGGAAATACTCCAGTAAAGTAACCAAGTACATTTATGTAAGTACTGTACCTACATTTGAGTTAGGCTATTCATACCGGTACTTTACTTTAGTCAATCCAATTTTCAATATTTTAATTTCTACTCCACTACATCTCAGTCCAAACTTTTACTCCACTACATTTATTTTAAAACTTTAGTTAGTTACTTTGTAGATTTTGATTTATACAAAACATACATAAAGCACTTCAGCTGTAGCTTCAAGTGAACATTTTGGCAATTGAAAATAGCTCACATTGTGAGCGTGTAGATCTGCTACTTTTTAAATATTTTTATTTAACACCGGACTTCTACTTGAGTATATCTACTGATACTTTTACTCAAGTAAAGACGTATTTTTCCTAAATAATAGTGGCACAGAGTTCTACAGGGCACCGTGTAGTGCATGGACCGTTCTCATACAGCGCCTACTAGTGATGCGCGGGTCAGGTTTTTTTCATAACCCGCACGACCCACAGCCCACACGAAACATAACCCGCCCGCGCCCGCCCCGCAGAACAATATACAAATCAACGAATCCGCCCGCCCCGCAACCCGCATTTAAAAAAAAGGTGGTATATCATCTCCAGAATAGCTCATCTTTACGGCTCTTCTAAGTACCCAACGTCGCTTTACAGAAAGGTTTACAGTAGCACAATATTGTCATGGGCTAAATAAACAAACGTGTTGTTCAAATTGGGGTTTAGCCTAAAAGACATTCATTCAAAGACGTTCATTCTCTCTGGGGCATCGTCGGGGTAAGAATGGCGTTTCAGGTTTTATGTCAATCATATTTATACAGCGCCTTGCACTTTAAACAGACAGCAAAAGACGGACAATATTACATTCTGTTGGTTATTGATTAATCACCAGATTGGAGAGATGGGATCATGGGAGCGACTCGAGGTGAGCGTGGTTGGTTCATTCAGTCAAAAAATCCGTCTCACTTGCGAAAGTTGTGTTTCAAATCGTATCCGTTGACTGGCTGGTTATATAACTTAACCGACCGACACAAAGTATTTATAAACGGACTTGTGTGGATGACAGAGACACATACGGTAAGTGAGATCCTGATCAGCGACGCGCTGAATTGTTTGTGCTTCTCTGCTGTGCTCACGTTGTGTCAAATGTTGGCAAAATGTGGTTCGCGGGCCCAACAGGAGCGGAATTGGGACGGTCCTCGCACCAAGGAGCGGAGGAGAAACCTCGCTCCTCTCTGGCGCATTTTAAAACTCGCTCGCTCGCTCATGCTCGTATTCAAGCGTTCTATTCTTATTCTTATAGGCCTACTCTTATTAAGAATAAAAGGCAAATAAGAACAGGTGATTATTCTTATTTATTTTTTGCACATGAGAGTGGTGATAACCCGCCCGCCCGCCGCCCGCCTGAAAAAGTCTGAAACCTTGACCCACCCACGGGTTGCGGGGCGGGTTGGCGGGCGGGTGGGGGCACCGGGTCGGCCCGCGCATCACTAGCGCCTACTATATGCGGATGCTACACCACAACTCGTGCCCTATTGAAATCGGAGGCCAGATCTCTCTCGCCTCAAAACCGGAAGAAGTCCTATTCTCCATCTCTTTCACGATCCACGCTTGAGAAGGCAAGACGTGTGTGCAACGCCGAGCGTCTCACAAAGTTTTTTGGAGAATTGCTACGGTAAGTTCATTGTTTGTCGAGAACGCCATCATTAGCTTTAGTGTTTTTAAAAGTTTTTAAATGAATTTATTGGATGTCGTTCACCTACAGCTATGCCTAAAAAGACGAACTGGTCGCGGGCGGAGACGCTGAGTTTGATTGCCATATGGGGTGAACCTGCGTACCAGAGGGACTTTGAAGAAATGGTTCATAACCACACGGTTTGGGAGAAAATACATCAAGAACTTATCCTCCGACATCCCTCAATCGTGCAGTTTGGCGACTGGACTAAAAGCAGGGAGCGTTTAGATTACCTCCGGCGAAGGTAGGTTGGGTAACCAGTCACGTCGCCAAAAATCCAACTCGCCAAATTAAAAAAGTGTGTGGGGCTACTGTTAACTAGCCTAGTTTCATTCAGTGGTGGAAAAAGTACCAATACTGCAATGTAGACATACTATCTGTTATAAGTAAAAGTCGAGAATTCAAAATGTACTAGAGTAAAAGTACAAAAGTATTGGCATCAAAATGTACTTAAAGTACCAAAAGTAACAGTACAAAATGTTTTAAAATGGCAGATCTACAAGCTCACGTGTCGCGATGCGTTGTGAACTTGTAGATCTGCTATTTTCAAATAGCCACAGTATAGAATAGGGCTAAAGTGCATTAATGTATGTTTTATAATATAATCATCTATACAGGGTTCCCACGGTCATGAAATTCCTGGAAATATTTTGAAATTAGATAAATATTTTTCCAGTACTGGAAAAGTTTAGGAATTGATCAAGGGTCCTGGAAAAAATAGCTATGCATTGTCTTTGGTTATTGATTTTGTTAATACCTCTGAAATGACAAATACAACATTGGCCAATGACAAATTCAACAATTGGCCTAATGGTCAAATATTAGAGGCAGAAACTGTGAAAATAGCAGATCTACATGCTCACAACGCTCGCAATGCGTTGCATTTTCTCAATAAAACCGTGTTACAAAATTCCTCTGCTCCTAGTGTTCATCAGGGTTCCAGGGTCCCCAGTTCAAATATGATTATTTCGGGGGTCACTGCCTGAAAAGGTAGAGAACCACTGGCATACACTACCTGTGTTTGGGCATTGCGCATAGGAGTAAGCAACTCGTTATTGAGCTCAATTATTGTTATATAGTCCTGGAAATCGGGTTTAAATATTGTGGAAAAGTTTTGGAAATTAATTGGTAAAGATGTGTGGGAACCCTGTCTATATCTGCAAAGTAACTAAAGTTTTCAAATAATTGTAGCGGAGTAAAAGTACAATATTTGGATCCGAGATGTTGTGGAGAAGAAGTAAAATTATTGGAAATACTAAAGTAATGTACAGGTACCTCAAAATTTTACTTAAGTAAATGTACTTAGTTACTTTACATCACTGGCTAGCCCACCCAGTGGCTACTGTTTCATTTAATGTTGCATGAGTTGTAAAATGGACCCCAATTTAAACAAGCCCAAAAGCTTGATCTGTTCTGTATCTTTTCATATGCAAACCTCTAATAAAATCCTCAATCAAACAGTTACAGAAAATGCCTGCAAGACAATCATAGGACAGGGTCCTCACCCCAAAAATGTCCTTACTACGAGGAACTGGATGCTGTGCTGGGTAAGATTGCATTTTACTGCTTGCATAAGAATTTTGATTGACACAAACATTGACTACTACTATGCCTGGGCTGTTTTAATGTGAGGACAGCAGAATGGACCATGTACAGTTGTACACTATCCTTTTGTTGTTTTTTCGTTTTCAGGATGCCGACCTATGAATAATCCGGGGGAACTTAGAATGGATCGGGGATCCAGTTCCGACGATGACTTTCTAAGTAAATATTCACATAAATAATAATAAATAAATACATATATGAATAATACATGCATAAATACATATATAAATAATACATGAATACATAAATATATAAATATATAAATAAAACATGAATGAATAAATAATAATAATACAAATGTATTTGTGTGTGGGTCTACATATATATTGGGGGTAACCACATGAACCATAACATTGACCATTTTGTCAACTCTTCTAGAGTTGCATACCTGTTATGTATTTTTCACTCGGTACCTGCATTTTCCCTCTGCAATTAACCCATCCTAACTATAAGAAACTATGGTGTATATATTGTCCTCCTTTGTAGGTTCACCTGAGAGGGAAGAGGTTGACAGCGTGCTTGGCCTTTCTCCCACAGCCGAGAGTGATGTGGCAGAGACTTCAGGCCTGTCTTCTGCCGGAGCAGAAGTGGCGAGAAGTGAGCCCCACCCCCTTCTTTCCCCTATCCTTTACATAATGTTTTTACAACTGCGATATTATTGAATGTTTTCTTTGCTTGCTATTATGTCCATGAATTAAATACTGAGGGCTTCCAAAGTAAAAAAGACCATAAAAGGTCTTATTTGGGATGTTCCTTTAGGCAGGGTGTTTAACTGTACTTTTACTGTACTACATTTCAATTGTATTGACTATACTTTTAGGGCTGGGATGCGATTAAACATTTTAATCTAATTAATTACAGGCTCTGTGATTAATTAATCGCAATTAATCACATTTTAATCGCACATCGATATTTGACCTGAGAAGCATTTTTTTTTTCAAGTAAAACACAATTTGTTGTACGAGTGAATCAACGAATGAATTTTTTAAATCTAAATTTCGCATCCACTGGGCCAAGCAAAGCACTCTGATTGGCTACTTCTCCCTTTGCGTTTGTTGTCTCTTCTTGGTTGGTGCATCGCTATGATCGGTATGCCCGAAACTGAAGGTTCTGTGGTGCAAAAACTAAGTGCGATTAAAATGCGTTAATTTTTTTAATCGCGTTAATTTTCTGTAGTTAATTAATCGCAATTAATCAGTTAAAGTCCCAGCCTTAAAAATAATCAATCAAAGCAGGTTCATCGACCCAGTCTTCTACCAGTCGTGCCAGACCAAGTTCCCGGCGCGGCTCAACATCGGCTGCAGAAGATGGGCCCCAGTCTTCAGCCGGTGAACGAACACATTACGGTGAGTTCAAATATATACTGTTAATTTAAGTGATGTTTGGTCTAATTGTTAAAAGGCTCTATATTCTTATGCAGATCGGTACACAGTATCTCTGTAGCCGTTACATGGAACGGGTATTTCTTACATTGATGCTCCTACATATTAGCATGCAAGCACCAGTTAAAGTTACTTTCCATCCCTCATATACTGTGTGCACAGTGCACATCCCATAACCCACACACTGCACATCATTTCGGAGCTCATATCTTTGAACGGGTAAGGGCTAGTCAAACATAATTTTCCAAATGTCTGTCTGTCTGAGTGTCTGTCTGTCACAGCGTTTCTCCTCAGTGGCTGGAGCAATTGATCTGAAATCGCATCACCATTAGCATATGAACACACCTAACATAACTGTGAAGCCCGTTTGTCACTTTCACAAATCATATGCTGTATATTAGCATTTTTATGGTGTATCTATATCTATTCTGCATCTAGCTTGAGGCATATCTATTCTGCATCTAGCATGAGGCAACATGTTTAACCAGCTCTGTGTGTGTGTGTGTGTGTGTGTGTGTGTGTGTGTGGGTGGGTGGGCGGGCGGGCGGGCGCCCGGGTTGGGGCTGGGGGGGGGGGGGGTTCTGTTGTCTGGCCCTGTTACAGATTTTGTCCAAAAATCATGCAGATCGGTACACAGTATCTCTGTAGCCATTAAACGAAACGGGTATTTCTTAACATTGATGCTCCTACATATTATCATGCAAGAACCAGTTAAAGTTACTTTCCATCCCTCATATACTGTGTGCACAGTGCACATCCCATAACCCACACACTGCACATCATTTCAGAGCTCATATCTTTGAACGGGTAAGGACTAGTAGTGATTAATGTCATTACATAGTGTTTGATCAGTAACGGGACTCTCCATGTCAACTCGTGCAGAATCGACACCAGCGTCTTCTGCAAGTCGTGCCAGACCAAGTTCCCGGCGCTCCTCATCGGCTGCAGAAGATGGGCCCCAGTCTTCAGCCAGTGAACGAACTCATAACGGTGGGTTCTAAAATGTACTGTTAAGTGTAATTTGGTCTAATTGTTAAAAGGCTCTATATTCTTATAGTGATTAATGTCATTACATAGTGTTCGATCAGTAACGGGACTCTCCATGTCAACTCGTGCAGAATCGACACCAGCGTCTTCTGCAAGTCGTGCCAGACCAAGTTCCCGGCGCTCCACATCGGCTGCAGAAGATGGGCCCCAGTCTTCAACCCAGTAGTCTACCGGGTCGTCTACCGGTGAACGAACTGGTGGGTTCTAATATATACTGTTAATTTAAGTGATGTTTGTTCTAATTGTTAAATGGCACTATGATAAATTAGTGCGGGGCCTTAAGGGGAGACAATGCTCATTTTGTGCAAATCAGTCTGAAAGCACCACATTTTGCACAGATGTAGCCCAGTAGCGGGGCAGGTAAATGCATTTTTGCACTAAAATACTTCACAAGTGGAAAGAAACCTAAAACTTTTCACAAGTACTCCTTAGGGGTTGTTCCTATGATAAAACACGTTAGACACTGAAAAATCAAAATGGCTGCCATGTTTCCAAGATGGCTGCCTCTGAACAGTACGCCAGCCAGTTAATGTCCGATTTTCATAATATTAGAGTTGTTTTGTAGGTTTTAAAACATCGTGAGTTCATTTATTACTCTTTTAAAGCAGCCAGAATAACTTTTCTGACTTTTGGTTGGGGTCTTTCCTCACCTGGGACCCCCCAAACAGACCCCTGAGCTTATCTGAGTAGTCGCTTTGCTCCTGCTCCAGAGCAATGTTAAATTAGATCATAACTGAAGCATTAAAGTTGTTGTAACTGGGCTCTGAAAGCAAAAATGAGTAGTAGCAAATACCCAGGGGTCTTCCACAGGGGTCCCGGACCCCTAGGGGGTCCTCAGAGTTACTACAGGAGGCCTGCCGAATCTTGATGGGGAAGTTCTTTTTTTTTATATGTATATATATTTTTACATTTGAAACTGTTTTTATTAGTATTCTCAGTATTATTTATAACATGTGTGTGTTAGACAGACAGGTTCACAGGTATTGCAAGAATTAAGGTATTGCAACTTCTCACTTTGGGCGCACAGTCTAACATGTCCATTTATTGCATTGCACTAACACTGACAACACAACACACACACCTCTTTGTTATCGTCACCCCAAAACCCGCACCCTATCCTCTTAAAGAGCTCACGGTCAATTGTACCCAAAGAAATTCACTACTATACATGTCCTCCCTAATAATGTTGACAGTTTCCACTATATCATTTGCAGGGAGGAGAGTGCAAGGCAGGTTATTGTTTGAGCAGCTGCACCGTCCCTTGTAACCTGCTTTGCAAACACATTTGATGAGCTTTGCCTTTGCAGCAGGGATGGCAAGAAACCTGACTGGAACATACCCTCCACTCTCTGAATTCCATCTATTTTTTCAATTGATGGAAGCTCAGGGCAATTTGTCAGGTATGACGAAGTAGGCATCATAATACGATACCTTCATCAAGGGACATGATTTTGAGGAAGTGCAAACACATGAAGAGGCTGATACCCCGATTCCTTATCAAGTCCTTGCCTCCGGTACAAAAAAAGGAAATTGATATATTCGAGTGAGTTCAAGTTGATGTTACAAATGTCAAGGGTTCCTTTGCGTTTTTCAGGTGTTGACTGGGGAAGAACATTTGTTGGAATCACCAAAAAGACATGGGTCAATGCCTACTTGATGATGATGATGATGATGATGACCAAGCCACTAACCGCTTCAAGGACCTTGGCAAGGTCATTGGCCATTCCTCCTGAGCTTATAAATTGTGAGCTTCCATCAACATTGCAGTCCGAACATTTTGCATGCCATGTTTACAGTTCAAAAGGTCCAACAACCCTGGGATTACTCAGATGGGAACTATTTCTGTCAAATAACTTGGAGGGTGAGATGCTACCTCCAACTCGTGCTGCACTGCTACCACATTACCTCCGTGCCAACTCCGTCACAATGCAGGATAAATCATACCTGACAAATTTCCCTGTGCTTCCACCAATCGAAGAAAATAGATGGAATTCAGAGAGTGGAGGGTATATTCCAGGTTTCAGTTTTCTTGCTCTCCCTGCTCCAAAGGCAGTACTTGAGCCCATCAAATGTGTCTGCAAAGCAGGTTGTAAGGGACGGTGCAGCTGCTCAAATAACCTGCCTTTCACTCTATGCTATGGTGGAGACTGTGTCAACACTATTAGGTTGGACATTGAAGATGATGATGAAGACGAATATATCCTGCATGTCTGAAATTACTGTAGTGTAGTGAATCTCTTTGGGCGTAATTAACCATGGGCTCTATAAGAGGATAAGGTGAGGGTTTTGGGGTGACAATAACAAAGAGGTGTGTGTGTGTGTGTGTGTGTGTGTGTGTGTGTGTGTGTGTGTGTGTGTGTGTGTGTGTGTGTGTGTGTGTGTGTGTGTACAAACATTCCCGTGTCATTCCATCCATGTTTCATCTCTGTGATAACTTGGAAATGTTTGCATCTTTGACAGCTAATACACCAGATGTTGTTGTGGTTGATGAAGAGTCCAGGGAAGTGTCTGTATTGGAGATGGCCTGCACCTTTGACCCTAGCCTAGAGGAAGCTTTCATGACCAAGGTCATTAAATACCAACCTCTCCTAAATACGATCTCAGAGCTGGGGTACAGGTGCAGACTATTTGTTTTCATATTTGGCAGCCTAGGACATACCCACAGGCTGGTTGTTAGAGGGTTTCAACAACTTGGAGTGCCTAAAAAAGAGGCAAAAAGGCTGGCAAAGTATTGTTCCGTCTCCGCTATAATCGGCAGCCGCCACATATGGCGGAGACGCTGTTACTTATACCCGTAGAGTACCAAGTGCCTTGCTATTGTATCATGAAGACATAATGCCATGATTTTGTAAATGTTACTCTACTGCTCCTATACTATTTGTGTCCTTGTATGCATCTCCTTTGTGTGGACATAAATAAATGGTTAAAATGTGTGTGTGTGTGTGTGTGTGTGTGTGTGTGTGTGTGTGTGTGTGTGTGTGTGTGTGTGTGTGTGTGTGTGTGTGTGTGTGTGTGTGTTGTCAGTGTGAGTGCAGTGCAATAAATGGAAATGTTGTTCTGCACCCAAAGTGAAAAGTTGCAATACCTTCATTATTGCAATCCCTGCAGTAACAGCTGTCAACCATAACTGTTTTAACACAAAAAACATTATAAATAATACTGAGAATACTAATAAACCATCAAAGTACAATACATAAAACCAGGATACATAAAAACATTCAAAGTTTCAAATGTAAAAAAAAAAAGAAAAAAAAAAGATCTCATCGAGATTTGGCAGGCCCCCTGTAATAGCTCTGAGGACCCCCCCAGGGGTCCCGGACCCCCCGTGGAAGACCTCTGTTATTTGCTACTAGTCATTTTTTATTTCAGAGCATATTTCCGATCTAATTTAACATTGTTCTGGTGCAGGAGCAGAGCGATTACTGAAATAGGCTCAGGGGTCTGTCTGGGGGGTCCCAGGTGAGGAAAGACCCCAACCAAAAGTCAGAAAGGTTATTCTGGCTGCTTTAAAAGTGTAATAAATGAACTCAGGATGTTTTAAAACCTACAAAACAACTCTAATATTATGAAAATTCGATATTAACTGGCTGGCGTACTGTAAAACATATCCGAAAAGGCGGCCATCTTTAAAACTGGCGGACATTTTGAAAATTAAGTGTCTAATGTGATTTTTCTAAAGAATGACCCAAGAGGTACACTCTGTAAAATTGTGGTGCTTCTTTCCAGAACTGAAGTATTGTTCTCCTTAACAGCCCCGCTACAGGGCTTGCTCTAATGATTAAGCTAGAGGGCCCGAGCCGGCGACCTTCGGGGTCGCCACAACGGCCAAATCAAGTTGGGCTCCCATTGGCTTTCTATACAGGAGGAAAATACCCAGAAAAAACCCTGTTTTAAGTAGGATGTTAGGGGTGATTCTGAATCCATTGCAAGCATTTGTTTTGCACAAAAAACTTTCCTTGGGCTAGAAATGGCCCCCAAAAACACCCACAAAACTGTGAAAAGTGATGACTGATCACTAAACCATCGTTTTGTGGAAAGAACGTTTTTTGTGTGTTTATCCACAAAATCACAGAAGCTAATTTAATATTTGTGATAAACAAATATGATTTTGGCAAAAAACAAAGTTACTACAGTTTGTAGGACAGAATAGCAATGGTTACTTGCACTGCTTTAACCTTTTTTTTTACCCCAAAATGTGCCTTTCTCTACAAACTACATTTTAATACTCATGTCATTTTTATTTGTCTCATGTCAATGTTTTAGCCTATCGCCGCAGAAAGGGGAGGAAAACCCAAATAATGGAGGCCCTGGATAAAGGCATGGACAGGCTGATGGAGAATGACCACGAGAAGGAGCGATTTGAGTGGGAAAAAGAGGTGGAGAGAAGACGAATAGACCTGGAGAAACAGCGCCTTGATTTTGAGTTAAAGAGACTGGAGGCTGAGGAGAGACGTTCTCGGGAGAACAGGGAGTTCATGTTCCAGATGTTACAGGCTTTTAGGCCACAACACCCCCCCCACTTTCCACCATATATGGCCCCTCAGTTCCCCCGATTTGATGCAACCCCTCATAATTTACCTTTCATGCCACCTCACCAAGGTCCATCAGCGGAGGCCAATATCCCTTACATTCCGCCTCGCCAAGGTCAAACCCAACAGGCTGAAGCCTTGGACCTCCACCATTATTCCCACCAAGGCACAACCCCACCCCACCATGGCCTGCAGCGGAGTCTATGGACTTTGAGTTCCTAGCCCCTGGCCCACCTGCCCCAACAGCACATCGGGTGCACAATTTCCAAGAATAACACCCTAAGATTTAACACAGGAGATGAAGGTTAAGGCCCATTCCCACTGGACCAGATAAATGGATACAAAATATCTGTATCTTACCATCATATCTGTATTTTACCATCTTGAATGGAGACAAAGGACATTTTCTATCTGTTTATCTGGCCCATTAGGAATGGGCCTTAACCTTCATCTCCTGTGTTAAATCTTAGCATTTCCCTCTCCCTCCCTTCCCTTGTGTCATGTAAAAGTATGTTGTATCCCCTTTATGTTGCACTAAATACGTCTTTGGCTTAAATCAGGGCTATTGAACACCCTTTACATCTGGGTGTTGGTTGACATAATATTTAACCAATGGAAAGTAGTAAAAAGTGCTTGGGACAAAACCTAATTCCACACTTAATGCCAGACCAGCTAACTCCACCCGATAGGCCCTCTTTTTTCATAAATATGTGCTATTGAACACCCTTTGCATCTGTGTTGGTTAAAATAATATAAAAAAGCCCTTCGGTCAAACCTTGCACTAAAACCTTGTGGTCTCAGAGTAAATATGTACGGTAGATGTATCTCTCTCGTGTTGCACTGAAACATATGGTTATACGGTATCTCAGATTATATATGTAGATATATCTCTCATGTTGCACTAAACCTTATGGTTATACCTCAGTATGTATGTAGATATATCTCTCATGTTGCACTAAACCTTATGGTTATACCTCAGTATTTATGTTGATGTGTCTATATCCACATTATCCAGAGAAAGGGATACTTTTTTTTTTTTATTCTTTTCAAATACTTTAACTTTTGGTACAAGTACCTTTTGATGCCAATACGTTTGTACAACTCACATATTCTATTTGGTTCCATTTGTACGCTGTCGAGCTGAAAGCCTTATGTTCATGAGTCACAACAGGACTCACTAAGACCTTAGGAGTTGTGTGGAAAAGGATAAGGTACCCCACCCCCATGGGGAATGGGGAACTTTTTAATGTTCCACAAGGTATATTAATGACAGTTCAATATTGGAAATGGGTGATTTTCCTCGACAGTATTTCAATATTGCAGTATTGACTTGTTTGTCATTTGTAAGACTGACAGCACCAGAATTATTTTCAGTACAGAATAAATGTTTCATTTCAAACTTATGGGTCTGTAAACTTGTTTGGCTCAAAACAACCCATATAGAATTTTAGGTCACTATATTACATTGATAAAACAAGATGTTAGTACTTGAGTCTCAATTGCATTTTTACTAGGGGTGGGCAATATGGTGATAAATATCGTTGGGACGATACGTCTCCATGATACACCTTTTCAGAGATGTCATATATATCGTGATACAATGAGGGACCCTTATACAAAATATATCCGGTGAATTGATACAGAGATTCATTGCAGAATCCATTTAAACCTTTGGTCTGAATCAATAGTTCTCAAACTTTAAAATGTCAAGATCTCCCCTTAACTCTGACAGTGTAGTAATGAAACCAAGTGGACCCATAGGTGTCCATTTTTACACTGACAGTTACATACTTTTGAGGGTACATTTTTCCATATCGCCCAGCCCTAATTTGTACTTGGTTAGAGCTGATTGCAAATGGTCCAAATCTTTGATACAAGTAACTTTAACTTTTGAACCCTAGCATCCCTATACTGAGAACTTTAGTAAAAAAATAAAAAGGTGTCAAGACTAAGTACAGAGTGAAAGGTCAAGTTTATTAAGCAGTGCTGGTTCAAGTGGTTAAATCTGAAAACAAATTGACATGACTCAAATGCACAGACAAGGGTCTGAGAAGGTTGTGGGGGGTCCCTGCTTCTGTCAACTAAAGGGTCCTTGCCCTGAAACATAGCACTTTGAGACACTCTGAGACACTCTTACTGCTGTGTCTCGATGTGGGCTACCAAAGCCTGTCTGATGTGTTCTCCTGGGGAGTGCCCGGGTGCATCGTACTGCTCTGGCTCCGGCTGCTCCAACAGGTCTTCCTCGTACTCCAGGTACTCAACTCCCTGCATTTCGCAGAAGTTGTGCAACACAATACAGGCAGACACAACGTACTTCATTTTTTTTGTGTGCGAGTCATTCCGCTTCATGATGCTCCGCCAGCGACCTTTTAACCGGCCAAATGCATGTTCCACATGGATTCGTGCACGGCTCAAACAGGCGTTGTAGAATTTCTCTGGTCCCCTCACTGTACCATCTGGGAACGGCTTCATGATGCTGCTGGTCAAGCTGTACGCCGAATCGGCAACAATCAGCACAGGTATGTTGACCCCCTGGATGGTTCTGCTGACAGGGGGGAAAAAGGTGCCATCCTGCAACTTGCGGCACAGGCGGGAACACTCAAACACATGTGCGTCGTGACACTTGCCAGGCCAGCCAACATCATAGTCAATGAACCTGTAAGTAGGAATGGAGCTAGTTAGATTTCTATTGATAATGAGCACCTTATCGATCCTGCTTATTGAGCCTGGCTTTTATTGAGCCCACTATTGAGCTTTTTTTTATATATGTTTTGTGCAAAGACATAAGAAGACAAATTCTGAAGAGAACTGTATATCTTATTATTGGACAGTTGTTGTGACTGGGTTTGTGGCTGACCATCTATGAAGATAACAAAAGTAAATATTTTGCCTATCATTAAAACAACCATTCATTAATGTGCAATAAGTGTTATATTTAATGTAGGAATAGTCATGGGACACTATATGCTCCAACAGGCTTGATAAGCCCAAAGCTTATTGATACAGGGTACTCAGTAAATCTGTAATCGAGTATGTAACAGGCTCACGTTTCAAGCTCCTACCTGTACGTGTGGTCTACAAGTCCTTGCAGAAGAATGCTGTACCATCCCTTCCTGTTGTAGTAATCAGTGGGATAGTTTGCTGGGCCAACGATGGGTATGTGCGTCCCGTCCAACGCGCCAGCACACATGGGGAATCCCGTCTTCCTCTCAAAACCTTTGATTGATTGAAAATGTTATTAGACAAAAACGGAGACCAGTACATGTATAGTCAATACAATAGAAATGTAGTACAGTACAAGTACAGTTAACACCCTGCCCATAAGGAACATCCCAAACAAGACCTTTTACTGTCTTTTTAAATATGTTGGAAGTCCTCACCTGCGATGACTGCCTGCACTTCAGGAACAGTTTTTGGCCTCTTCACGAGGACCTTCCTCAGTTGACATAGTGCCTATAGAATAGAATTAATTTTTTATCAGCAAACTGCACTTTATAAAATCACAATAATAAAAACACCAATGTGGATGAAAATCATAAAAAAGCAGAAGCCTGTTTTCCTATTGTGGTCCACTCACCTCACACACCTCCCAGAAGATGTCACAGGCTGTACTGGTTCCAATGCCAAACAGGTTGCCGATATCGTGGAACTCGATCGTGCTGGCTAGCTTGTAGACAGCAACTGCAACCCTTTTCTCAAGGGGAACTGGAGGAGCCAGCATGATAGTCGTTTGGGGATCGATGTAAGGCTGCAACATGTCACACAGGACATAGGAATCCTCCTCGGGCATCCGAAAGTTTTCGTACCAGTCGCTCTCACGAAAGGTCCGAAGCACATCGTTCTCCCAGAACGCTGGACCTCGCTCCCGTGGTGTCTTCTCAATGTACCAGTCATTGGCTAAAACAGAGAGGGAAGGCAATCAGTACCTGTATATTATTGGACATTTATAAGGCACTTGACTTGGTACTTTAAAGTATCAGTAATGAGTTGTGCAATTCAATTCATTTTAGTAAATATAGGCCAACTGGATAGGAACAGTCATATTATCAGCCAACTGAAAGTAGGCTACTAGAAAAACTGTCAAGACTGACACTGATTGACTCACTCAGACAGACAGACAGATCTGTGGTGATATGCAGTACTATGATTGTGCCAGACTGGAGGCGCTAGCGATGCGCTTTTAGGAGTACAATGTTTGCTGAGATGTAGTGGAGTAAAAGTAAAAGTATTGAAACTATGAAATACTCCAGTAAAGTAAAAACAAAACTGTGACTGACTTTAGCCCTATTTGATACATAGACGGTTTGAAAATAGCCGATCTAGAAGCTCATGTTGTGAGCTTGTAGATCTGCTATTGTCAAACATTTTGTACTTTTACTTTTGGTACTTTAAGTACATTTTTACACTTTCATACTTTTACTCAAGTACATTTTGAATTCCCGACTTTTACTTGTAAAAGAGTATTTCTATATTGCAGTATTGATAGTTTTACTGCAGCTGGCAATTTCAAGATTTGAGAAACACTGGTCTAGAACGTCACAGTAGACACTGTGACAGACAGTGGACACTGGTAATTTTAACCTAACAGTTCAGCAAATAACAGCTGACATTAACAACACATTAACAGTGAAAATTAAGCAGATGTGATTTAATAAGAACACATTCCAATGTCAAAGCAAAACTTCAATGCAGACAGACAGAAGGAGGAGGAGAAAAATATACAGAGAAACGTCTTATTTCAATCACTCGCTTTTTTCCCGTCTTTCCGACGGCGCCCCAGAAATTAATGGAGGCTCGTATTTTTTTTTATATTGAATACAGGATATTATTAGAGAATTTACAGTATGCTACATAGGAATCCCTACTGACACACTATTTAGGAGTCACATGATTCGAAAGTGCTATTCTTACTTTATTGTCAATAGGATGAGCTAACGATAATAGCATATTCTGTTGATAGATAACTTACCGCATGCTGCTAGGAGAATTACACCTCTCAACATTTTTCGAGACTTCGCTCTTCTTGCATTGTATTTGCTGCGAATGGGTCCCCATTCTAAAGCTGTGCCTGTGTAGTAGGCAGGTGATACTGAAGCGCCCAAAAGGCTGTCCAAAAAACTGAAAGCCTCCTCCATGTTGTTGTCCACGGGTCACGACTCACGACAGGAAAGAAAGCGCAAAAAGGGAGGGAGGTTGAGTTAACTTGTGTGGGTAAAGGCGCTAAAAACAAAGACTTGTTTAAAAAAGTGTGTGTGTGTGTGTGTGTGTGTGTGTGTGTGTGTGTGTGTGTGTGTGTGTGTGTGTGTGTGCGCGCGCGCCGCCCGTCCATCGCCTGGGAAAACAAAAACATTGCTTGAAAAAAGGTGATTTTACCCCGATAACGGAGATACCCCGATTACGGAGATTCGCGCTGGATTAGTTTTATCAGAGGACGTCTGTAAAGTGATTATTATGGTAGGTAAAACGGCCTGTAATCTTTACCCCCTGTCATCCGTGATTATTACAGACATGGACGATTCGCACGGGATTAAAAAAACAGAGGACCTCAGTGATCTTTCCACTTTACCTGGGGTCCTCAGGTAATGTTAATCCCGTCCGAATTGGGCTTTTGATGATGTTCCGAACTGGGAGGATACCAGGAAAGCAGGACTGCGAGAGATGCATCGCTGCGTCTCCTCAAGCATTATCTGAAAGGGACTGGAAAGCAGTGAAGTTCTTTGTTTACAACAGAATTGTTTCCGACCAAAGGATGTAGACTTCTCTGTGTCTGACTTTTTTTTCTTTGATTGTTTTGTTATCCTGACACCGCCATGTCAAGTCTCTCGCTTCCTCTCAGTTGCCAGTTCTCATTATTGTCTGTAATCAGGCCAATGATGGTGGTGTCATTTTTCCAATTCCCCTCCCCTGCTGCTGTAAGATTGGACTCTTTACAGCCACACACTATGGTGGTCATTGAGGACACTGCAAGCAGGCCCCAAAGTTAACCTTAAAGACTTGAAAAATTACAGATGAATAGCAATTTAATCATACTGTAACCCTAACCAGAGGACTGAAGTGATAGGTTCTTGGAATGTTATTCATATGTCTATATACCCATGCTTCTCTGTGTTTGACCTTTTGCTTGTGATTGGTATTTTTCGATTGCCTTCCTGCTTTGGATTGTTTGCAGGGCTTTGACCCACAGCCTGCCTCACTAAGCTGTAAGCTCTGCAATACACATTAGGGCCTTTTCCAAAAAAAGAACCTGGTTAGTTTCTGTAAACCGGCCGGGAACAGACTTGCGTTTCCACCAGATTGAACCAGAACCGTTGTCCCCATTTCAGTTCCACGGTTCACTGCAAAAACAAGGAATTTGTGGTTACAATCCCGAACCGACTTTTACAGTTCGGAACCAACTTGGTTCTCGGTGGAAACACTCACCACTGGTTCATCCCCAAAGAACCAAACCAGTTCTTTGCCGTAGAAAAGGCCTTATTGTATTTCAGTCGGGTTGTACAAATGTGCAGGATAACGTTTTGATGGAACTGCAGTTGCGTTTTTTGGAGTAGATGTCACAGTCCACCATTCAGGCCAATAAATATATCCATTCATAATGACAGTTGTGAGATGTTTTGATGCCATGTTAATGTGTACAGTATATAAAACGGACATCGCAGTAGACATCAGATATAACAATCTTGAAATATTTTTATACTAGGTTTATGCAGTAAAAATTCTGTGCTACACAAGAGGAATGTATATGTATGTTTTATTTTAACATTTTAGTTTTGTGCTTTACATTTTGATGCTAATACCTTGTACATAAGTATTTTACTCAAGTAACATCTTGAAGGCCTTCACAGGCCTTTGGTGCTATTGGTACTTTTACTAAAACATTTGATTACTTTTTACACCACTGCTAAACTGTACTGCCATTTGAGGCATTGATTTCTAATTTCTACATTAATGCTTTTACTCCTAGGTCTAGATAGGGCTGTGTTGCGACCCTCTGATATGGCCATGGAGTAGTGGTGCGCGGGTCAGCTTTTTTTCATAACCCGCACGACCCACAGCCCGCACGAAACGTAACCCGCCCGCGCCCGCGCGGCAGAACAATATATAAATCAACGAATCCGCCCGCCCCGCAACCCGCATAAAAAAAATAGCTCATCTTTATATAGGTCCTACGGCTCTCTAAGTACCCAAAGTCGCTTTACAGAAAGGTCTACAGTAGCACAATATTGTCATGGGCTAAATAAACAAACGTGTTGTTCAAATTGGGGTTTAGCCTAAAAGACATTCATTCAAAGACGTTCAGTCTCTCTGGGGCATCGTCGGGGTAAGAATGGCGTTTCAGGTTTTATGTCAATCATATTTATAGGTACAGCGCTTCGCACTTTAAACAGACAGCAAAAGACGGACAATATTAAATCCTGTTGGTTATTGATTAATCACCAGATTGGAGAGATGGGAGCGACTGGAGTCTCGAGGTGAGCGTGGTTGGGTCAGTCAAAAAATCTGTCTCACTTGCGAAAGTTGTGTTTCAAATCGTATCCGTTGACTGGCTGGTTATATAACTTAACCGACACAAAGTATTTATAAACAGACTTGTGTGGATGACAGAGACATATAAGTGAAATCCTGATCAGCGACATGCGCTGAATTGTTTTTGCATCTTCTCTGCTGTGCTCACGTTGTGTCAAATGTTGGCAAACTGTGGTTCGCGGCCCCAACAGGAGCGGAATTGGGACGGTCCTCACACCAAGGAGCGGAGGAGAAACCTCGCTCCTCTCTGGCGCATTTTAAAACTCGCTCGCTCGTCGTGCTCGTATTCAAACGTAGTATTCTTATTCTTATAGGCCTACTCTTATTAAGAATAAAGGGCAAATAAGAACAGGTGATTATTCTTATTTATGTTTTGCACATGAGAGTGGTGATAACCCGCCCGCCCGCCGCCCGCCAATGGAGTCTGAAAACCTTGACCCACCCACCCGCATGCGGGCGGGTTGGTGGGCGGGTGGGGGGACCGGGTCGATCCGCGCATCACTACCATGGAGATTTTGCAATATGTTTTTCCCCCCCAAGACAAAATACATCTGGAGGATAGAATAAAACTATAAGTGAACTATAGCTGTTTTTATTTGTATCACATTAAAAACGGGTGATTCATTCTATACAGTATATTTGATTAAGCTCATAAGAGACAATACATTGAAGTTAACAAAAAGTTTTAGCTTTTTTCCCCCCTTTTTTAGATGGTCCTAACAAGTACAGTAAAAATGACAATGGCTGCGTTTCCCAAAGCGCAGGTCGTACGAGGGCCTTCGCTCGGCTGCGGTCCTTACGATTATGGCGTTTCTCAAATGCGCTTGTTGCGCCTCTCGTAAAACAGCCTTCGCACGCCAGTGGCTGGCCAGAGCCTTGTATTAGAGAGTTCTGCCAACTCTGGCCCCATGTGAACGGAGATGATGCAACTTTCTCCTTGAATGGCTCTGGGCTTCGATTGATAGGACGTCAGCAGCTGCGCTCCGAAATGAATTTCAGCGGCTTGTGTGATTGTATCGGGCCGGCCCATCAATAAAACATACAACACTGAAAATTAACACACTTTTAGCGCTGTTGGTAGGCTAACTGACCGCACAAACCCCTTGTTTTAATTTGAAACTACATGCAAAGCTGCAAAGCGCTGTTGCCTGTTGGTAGGCCTATAACTGACTGCACAAATTGACTTAACTGCCCGTCTTAAATATATATATATTTTTTATTTTATAGGCTAGGCCTACAGTATTGTAGACTAGAGTATTGGTTCTCAAAATGAGCTCTGTATCGTTTATATCGATCTACTGAAGCGGGAGTCGAACCCGAGGCTCTCAGTCACTAGTCCAACTCACAACTCGTCATGCTAATCTGCCTGTGTTCAGTTTCAAAGGCTGTTGTCCGCCCCCTCTTGGCTGTAATAATTATAGGGCTACAATTAGTTATATTAACCAATGGACCCTCATCTTCCTAGCCTGATTTCAGACTCAGCGCTGGAGAACCAGTCCGCTCAAAGAGTGGGCTGAAGCCAGGCGATCATCATCCTACACTCTCAAAATGTGAGTTGCATTTTGGAACAATTTGGTTCCTAACTTCAAACGTCCAAACTAAAATATAACAGCCGTGCGCCTCTTTACCTCAGTGTTGGCACGACGCACAAGGGGCTAAAGAGGCAGGGCTGTTATCCTATATTTTAGTTTGGAAGTTTGCAAGTTAGGAACCTAATGGTTCCAATTTGTAGGCTAACTCTCAGAGTGTAGGATGATGAGTGCCTGGCTCCAGCCGACTGTCTGAGCGGACTGATTCTCGCTGAGTCGTGTTGGCAAGGGGGGTTGTGTGTTGGACTAGCGACGGGATGATCCGAGTTCTATCACCGCTTCCACGCATCGCTGCATGCCTTTTAGCTGGGGACAGGGGACCCCCACTGGTCCACGGACCCACTTAACAAATGAGACAGCCTATAAGCGTGTTCTTTTTTATGTAAATGTGTGTTGTGGTGCGCTATTTCTCAGTATATCAAAGCAAGCGACACGCATAACATAAAACATAGTTCACCTTTGTATTTTTTATTTATTTATTATATAGCCTAAATATAATAGTTCACTTGTTTATTTTGTATAGCAGGTGTGTAGAATAGCCTACTCTATCATCCACAAGACTTAGATTATTTTTAAATAGTTATACTTAGTTATATAGTGCTCAGTTTTCTATGAAGGGTGCTTACGGGTGCCCCGGCGCACCCTTAAAAAAAACATCGTACAGACACGTCTGCAGCACCCGTGGGAAACTTGCGGGAAAGGTGTTTGCTTCTAAAATCCTCCTTACGATGGCCATTCGTATGAGGTGTGCATTCAACCGTCATCACAGCTATTTGGTTCCATTGTACGAGACGACCGGTTTCCTGAAAGCCCTCGTTGCTCTTGATTGACAGATGCCTGCGCAGGCTGCGAAGGACGATTTTGGTCTCTACGACCATGCCTGAGCTTACGAGCACTCAAAATCGCTTTGGGAAACGCGGCCAATGTCTAGAATGTTCCCTTCTTTAAATCTGAGGTGATTGTATTAAAATAGATTTTTTTTTCATGTTCAGGAGTGTAATGCATATGTTTCTACAATGTCTAGAAAGAGTGGTCCTAAAAAGTTCAGCATTAGTCAGAGGTCCTAAGTAGGTAACATTTGTGAGAATGTGTTTGAGAGTGTGTGTGTGTGTGTGTGTGTGTGTGTGTGTGTGTGTGTGTGTGTGTGTGTGTGCGTGCGTGCGTGCGTGCGTGCGTGCGTGCGTGCGTGCGTGTGTATGTAATGTAAATATTATAGTTTACTCTCTAAATAAGCCTCCCAATATTCAATTGATTCCAACAGTCTAGCTACCTCACCTGACTCACCTGTCTAGGCGGGTTTGAAGAATCAAACAAACGCAAATCCTACATTGTTTGATCATGCTGCAAAATAAATATGTTGACAATGGTCACAATATGATGTGACCATAAAGTACATACCTGGGTGTTTGTCTATGAAAATGCTGTGTGACACACACACACACACACACACACACACACACACACACACACACACACACACACACACACACACACACACACACACACACACACACACACACACACACACAACCCTAAGGCTAATCATTTATAATTGTCTATCTATCTTTGAACAGGATGTTTTCTCATGGTTTTCATGTCTCAGTGCATTTGATGTCTTGTGTTTATCTTGCTCATAGCATGACATACTGTGGTATCTTCCTTTCCTCAGTCGAATATTCGTCTGAGGAAGAAGAATCAGGCGGGGAGGTCTTCTTTGTCCTTTTCCCCTCTTTCCCGGGGGGTGGGGGCAGTGTTCGAGTTATCCCCAGAGAGCTATGGGGGCCCTCATATTTGGGTGATATCTCGCCGGCGCACAGCGCCTTATAAAGTCGTCTAAAATGGATATGGTATAAAGTCGTCTAAAACGGGTTTGCTTTATTAAATCATATTTTTCCTTTCACAATATTATTTTGGGTGTCTTTGGGGCTATAATGAAAGGCTAATTGAATTAATTCATAGTTAAACAATGTTAGGGAACTCCAAGACTGACTGCTTTACAAGCATTGTGATAGAGAATAAAATCTAATATAAGAGGTAGCAAGTGAATTGTAAACAAGCTGTTTTCCCCCCTTTCCATTTGCAAATAGGCCTACATTTATAGACTGAACATTTAGTGGAGCCTATAATGATTATAATTTTAATAATGATTACATAGCCTACTTTTATTCTCATAATTATTAATGTGGGTGTGCAAGCGTGGTTTGGGTAACAGCATGTGTACAGTATGTGTGTCCACTAAACACAAACAGTGCTGTGTTGCTCAAATTAACTTCACCTTGTAAAATGAAGACAATGCGATGTATTCTCCTCCACTCCCCTCTCCTCAGCTCACTTCACGGAGCTACAAAGCTAAACTTTCTTCTCTCTTCCTCACTGTGCAAAATCGTGTCAAAACTCTCATTTATCTCACTAGCGCCCCCGCTACAAACAGTGCAGGCGGCTGGCGGTATTGCACCGATGTTAACTGCACTCTGTTCACTGTTAACTGGGAAAATCCCTGGTGTTATGAAAATTCGATATTTGCCGGCAATGTATGGTGGGAATACGTTTATCTATTTGGACATTTAGGTATGTATGTGGGACTGTCAGTCAAAAAAAAAGAAAAAAAAAAAAGAAAAAAGAGACCCCATAGGGGTTTTTGACTATGGGGTCCCAGACTTTATCTATTGGGGCTAAGCCCCCATTGGCCCCCACATAACTCGAACCCTGGGTGGGGGGCATTTTCTTTGGCACCTTCTTGTCTGCAGTGTCATCTGAGGGGGGCGGGGACCTTTTCCTGCTCTTCTTTGTTGTGGTCAGTGTTGGGGAACTTAAAGTTACATGTAACTGAGTTACATTTTGCTGTAACTTGCTGGTAACTGAGTTACATTCATATTTCTGTAATTCGTCAAGTAACAAAGATACTTTTTGGGTCATTTTTGGCTCAAGTTACAAGTTACAAGAAGTTACAAGCAAAGTTATAATTTTACATTTAAGTTTTGTTAAGATTGATGATCAAATGTCATGTAACAGTTTAATTAATATGTATATCAAAGGTGTAGCTATCACTATAAAGGGCACCAGTCTTTAAAAAAAAAATGTACAGTTAAGTTACACAATTGAGAGATGTGATCAAATTGAAGATCAAATGTCATACATTATCTTCAACAGATCCTCTTTTTTGTGGAATTTTATTTTAGGAACACAGATGTTTACTAAAGAAAATGTCAACCTTTTTGAAATAAAATATAAAACTCAGTTGAGAGGCATATTTCTGCTGGCATATGACTTTTTTGTAGGATATTATACTTTGTTTCATGTACACCAAATGTACATTCTCAATTTAACAATTAAAAAAAAATCAAGTTACCTCAAGTTACTTTTTCTATGTAATTTGAATATATTTCTCCAGGGGTATAACTTTAACTTGATCAAGTTACTGCCATGGTGAGTTACTTGTAAGTTGTAACTGTACAAGTTACGCTTTCAAAGTAACTTCCCCAACACTCGTTGTGGTTTCCTCTTGTTCTATAATATACATATATTAAAGTAACTGTTATCTGAAAAAAGAAACATGTTTGTGGATTATCTCTGACATTAAGGTATGGAAACGCACTCACTGTTGCTTGCTTCTTTAAAAAGAGAAGAAAGGCCCTGTTCGAGCCCTCTCTGCTCGACGTACTCCAAAATTTGCTTTACAGCAATGCAATGAACTTTGATGGTGGATCCCGCAAACCTCTCTCCCTGATCCTTAACCCATCTGTAAACAATACAAGTTTCAACAATTAAAAAAAGGGTAATAAAAAATCATATTTTGTAATGATAGCTGTGGGAACTGTACCTCTACTTGTTCATTTGGTTTGTCCTTTAGGGCCCTCTGGTTCAAATTCTCTGTCCTCCTTCCTTCAGACCCCGCGTTTGTCAGGAGTTTCTCTCTGAACCCCTCCACGACTGGACTGTAGACAGGACCAACATTTTTCAGTTATTTATTTCTATTTAGTGTGTGTGTGTGTGTGTGTGTGTGTGTGTGTGTGTGTGTGTGTGTGTGTGTGTGTGTAAAGTAAATATTATAGTTTACTCTCTAAATAAGCCTCCCAATATTCAATTGATTCCAACAGTCTAGCTACCTCACCTGACTCACCTGTCTAGGCGGGTTTGAAGAATCAAACAAACGCAAATCCTACATTGTTTGATCTAGCTGCAAAATAAATATGTTGACAATGGTCACAATATGATGTGACCATAAAGTACATACCTGGGTGTTTGTCTACGAAAATGCTGTGTGTGACACACACACACACACACACACACACACACACACACACACACACACACACACACACACACACACACACACACACACACACACACACACACACACACACACATTCTCACATAGGTTACCTACTTAGGACCTCTGACTAATGCTGAACTTTTTAGGACCACTCTTTCTAGACATTGTAGAAACATATGCATTACACTCCTGAACATGAAAAAAAAATCTATTTTAATACAATCACCTCAAATTTAAAGAAGGGAACATTCTAGACATTGTCATTTTTACTGTACTTGTTAGGACCGTCTAAAAAAGGGGGAAAAAAAGCTAAAACGTTTTGTTAACTTCAATGTATTGTCTCTTATGAGCTTAAAGTTGCTGCAGTTAATCAAATATACACTGTAAAATAATTCGCTGTAAAATTACAGTAAATTACTGGCTACTAATTGCATTACTTTCACAGTAATTTTCACAGTAAATATTGCGCAGTAAATTACTGTAATTTCACAGCTGTGAAATGTTAGTAATTTACTGTGATTTAGCAGTATGTATTGCAGTTATTTACTGTAATATTACAGTAGTTGCCTGTATTTTTACACTATTACTGTGAATGTAAGGCAGCTCAGTAGGCAGTAATTTACTGTACATTTACAGTAAATTGTATCTAATACAGTAAAATATTGTAAATTTGAATTTATAGGCCCATTCCCACTGGGCCAGATAACAGATAAAAAAAAGCTCTTTCTCCAGATATTTTTCCATTCAAAGTGGATGGTAGATACAGATAAAAAATATCTGCCACAGATATTTCTTTTATCTGTGACAGATATTTTTTTATCTGTATCTAACTATCTATCATCCACTTTGAATGGAAAAATATCTGAAGAAAGAGATTTCTTTATCTGTTATCTGGCTCAGTGGGAATGGGTCTTAACTGTGATTTTACCATACATACAACAAACACGCTAAAACAAAAACAAACAAAAAAATACAACTTCATTCATTTAAACTTTTTATTGTACAATTCCAACACAGTGCAACATTTCAAATGGACAAAGAAGAACCACACCAGTCTCTCTCAAAGCCTTTTACTCATTAGAAGTGTTAAGTCTACAAACACTCCTGGAGTTTGGTCTGGTGTCTGGAGGCACTTTTTTTTAACCAGTTTGAAAACTGGTTGTCATAGACTTTAGTTATTTAGGAGGCTGCAACACTGTTTTCCTGTGAAACTCTGACTAGGAGTGATTTTGTGGACTAAAAAACTTCACCTGACTTTGTATCAGCATGGTGGTGAGTAGATACAACATTTTCCCTTTTGGGTGAACTGTTCCTTTAACTGCAAAATAACTCATCTACTCACCCTCATGCCAGTTGGAACAGAGGTGAAATTTGTCCATATAACACAAATGGAGGTTGCCTTCACAACTTGGGAAGAAATGGTGACTGGTTCTCTCTGGCAACCCTCCTGTGTGTTATATGAACACACTTCAGCAGGCACGAAGTATGTGAAGTACACCTCAACATTGTACTCAGTCACATAAGTCCTGAAGGTATAAGGCAACACAGCAGTGGTAAAAACAAAGCAACCTAATGATTACAGTATGCACCTTGCTAACGTGCAGGCCGAGACAGAAGAGGCGAGCATTGCTGAATGAAGTGACAGGGCATCAGCAAAGAATATTGGCAATTTTACATATCCAGATAAGAATAATGGCTGGTGGAGTTGAACAAACAAGAGTAGGGCATCTGAAACACGTATGAGTGTGTCTCATATTCGAGTCCTGAATACCATCGACCATTCAAAGTCCACAAGTTTTTTTCAAATGCGTATGAGTGTGTCTCATATTGGAGTCCTGAATACCATCGACCATTCAAAGTCCACAAGTTGTCTCAAAAGTGTGCTCACGTGTGGGTTGATACCGCCACGCTTCTTCGATTTGGAGCCTCTCTCCCATGAAGCACCTGTAAACAATAAGACAAGACAACAACTTTTAGTTTCACATAGACATATATTGCATCGTTTATACAAGGCACATGCAGCAGTTCCCCTTTCCCTTAAGTAAACCCTACACCAGGGGTTCCCAAACTTTTTTGTCTCAGGGTACCCCATAAATATCTTTTTAATCCGAAGCACCCCTACATTATAATTTTCACTCCCAGCACCTTATATTTATAGCATATCATCGTTGTCGGGTGGAAACCTTGTCCAAAACCGTTAGTTTTGTATTTATCATCCATAAAATGTACTAAACTAGTGAAAAGTGATTATGTTGAGAGGATAACGTTGCGATAATAGCCATTTTGGTTAGAACTGTACTTAAATGATACTAAATATCTGTCCAAATAAATACATTCCAAATATTATCAAATGATCTCGCGGCACCCCTGGACTGCCGTCGCAGAACCCCAGGGTGCCCCGTTACCCACTTTGAAAACCCCTGCCCTACACACCACGGAAAGAAAGTAGTACTGAGAGTAAGTAACATTCAAGTATCAATGTTGCAATCAATCCAGTACAATGTTTCAATACAATTTCAGTGTTACAATACCTCCAATCCAGAGTACACACACCATCCTCAGGAGCAGATTGAAGTTGTAGTAGATCGCGAAAACCACAGCTATCCAATAATGATCCCATCGTGTTGTCCCATCACCACTTGTTCTTCAATGGACAGCATCCAGGCCATAGACTTCATTAAATCACCTGAACAGAGATACCCATTATGTGATATTGTAGAGGTGAAATGCTAATTGAACAAGAGTAGAATTTCAATGATCAGCAACATCACAAACTGTGACACAACTCACTTTATTTTGATTTAACGGGCATTTAGGACAATTCTCAAATTAGGGTCAGATTCAGCAATGTTTTTTTGTCTGGGATTTTGAAGGGTTTTTGAAGGTAAGACAGATATATAAGCCAGATTTAGTCACTTTACTTACACTATTTTTACAACCAGGTTGATGAATCGTCTGGGGACCCCCAGGGGTCCTTGAGGGAGTTCTAGGGGGTCCCCAGCTAAATGATAATTAGGAACTAAATGGACCCTTATTGGGTATGTAACTCAGAACCAAATGACCCTAACATGTCAATTTTGTTCCCATTTGTACACTCAGAATTACATTAACATAGATTTTACAATATACTGTAGATTGGGGTCTCAGAGATTGATATGCTATTAAATGGGGGGTCTGTAGCCTAATCTTCTCTTATGGGGGTCCCTGGCATTGCTTTTCAAATGGGGTCTACTGGCTTGTCAATTCGGGGGTCCTTGACACGAAAAGGTTTGAGAACCACTGCTGTAGATCAAGACACTGATCAGTTTATGTGAAAAGTAGCTTATGATCATGTAGGTTATAATATAAAATCCAGATATCAACAGTACCTTGAACAATCAAGCAGGGGGTGCTTGGTAATTTCTCTGTCCTCTGCACATCGGCGGCTGCGGCACACGCCTGTAAAATAAATAAGACAAGACAACAACCACCTCAATGACCATGCCCAAGAGATCTCAAGCTGACACCAAACTCTCTCCAGGACCTCTAAAACCTTATCTAGAACCTCAATCAATTTGTCAATCACATTAGATCTACTTTGTATTATTCTATGCCAAATTCTATTAACAATGTTAAATTCAGTATAATTAATTTTCATTAGCCTATAAGTATAATACCTTTGGATAAACTGCAGAGTGCACGTGCCATCCTCAGGATACTGCAGACATCATGTGGTCCCATCACTTGTTCTTCAATGGACAGCATCCTTCCAGGCCCAAGGTTTCATTGTATCACCTGAACAGAGATACCCATCGTGTGATATTGTTAAGAGGTGAAATGCTAAATGCATTCCACAATCTACACACACACACACACACACACACACACACACACACACACACACACACACACACACACAATGTATTTATGCCCACAGAGTGGCGTATCACTCTGTGGCATGTACTGTTTTGGTACATAAAAAAAAATGAAATCTTTCCAAAATGTTCAGTTTATTTTACTTTAATATTATTTGATGAAGATAAAAAATAAAATCTCTATTCAGACACATTCCAGTATTTTCTGACTTACATTATTTTCTAGGTACGCTTACATTATGATATTAAGGGGGAAAAAATCACCCTATGTCACCCTAATGACCATAATGTCTCACATGTGGAGGAAAGGGGAGGGGCGAGGAGATTCCATCAAAGTCAAAACAAAGTTTTAATGTAGGCAATTAAATATATAGATGTAATCCATGCATAAGGATTTAAGGACATTATACTTATGATGGGATTTCTGACAGAAATTGAATTTATGCTCCTACTGCAGTGGACAGCACAACGTCAGGTATGCTAATAATCAATCATTAATCTGATGGTGTCATGCACCCGTCGAATATAGACCATCTACAGCAGTGGTTCTCAAACTTTTTCACGTCAACAAACCCCAATTTAATACTTATCTGCCAGTGGACGTCCATTTGAAAAGATATACGAACACGCCAGGGACCCCCATAAGAGAAGATTTTTAAGGCTCTGTAGTGATTCCATTTTAATTTCAAGGACCCCCAGGACACCCATTTAATGGCATTTCTATCTCTGAGATGATATATGTTAATTTAACTCTCAGAATGTACAAATAGAACAAATGGACCTGTTTTAGCCAGGGACCCCCTGGAACTCCCTGAAGGACTCCTGAGGGGTCCCGGACCCCACTTTGAAAACCAATGATCTACAGACTCCTGTGTCGTGACGCTTGGCTTGTGTTGTGGATCGGTTGCTTTTACAACAGCAACTTTTAGCCACACTGGAGCATAAAACCTCCCCCGCGGTGCAAATATTATCATTGATATAGTTGAGAACCAAATGGACCCGGCGTAACGCGTAAGGATACAACAACTGACACAAGGATTGTCTGTGGTTCTCAAAGTGGTGTCCGGTCATTATCGCGTCTGGGTGATGGAGTTCCAGGTGGTCCACAGCTAAATGATAGGAACCAAATGGACCCGCATTCTTCCCCGCGCGTCGGCTGTATTGAACCGGCGGGGCGAACGTTCCCTACCGCTAGTAAGCAGCCAACATATGACACTAAGCCCCGCTGACGTGAGCCTGTGTCCACACAGAAACCACACAATGGACCCGCGTAACTCGTGCGTCGTGGGAGAGCTCCCCGCGCGTCGGTCGTATTGAACCGACAGGGCGAACATTGCGTAGCCGACTTACATAACACTAAAGCCCCATGGACGTGAGCCTGTGAGTGGCACAAACCACACACACACCGGCTTGGCTTACAAGCTCACAGCGCGGCACCGAGTGCCGCCGCTGTGAGCTTGTATATCTGTTATTTAGTTAATTATAACGGTGTGTGAGGGAAACACACATTTAAAATGTTATTACAGACATGAAAAACTTTCGGCGGCAGTGCTGCACACAATTTGCTGGAGCAAGACTGATAGCACAACTATAAGGTGGAGGAGAGAAAACTGACTTACCTTAGCAGAGCACTGTTATGAACTTCACACGACTTCTGAAAGCTCCTTTGAATTGAAATTGACTTCATAATTTCATAATTCCATCTTCACCATCAGTTCACTGCTTCTCCCTCTCACAATGGATGAAAATTTGAAATGAAATCCCACAATGCAGCGCGGTTCAAGTCATTTGTTGTGATATCACAATAACATTCTGAACACAATGTTTTATTGTGAGATATATTGTAAAGTGTTGTGTAATCCTGATAACAATTTAGAGTACAGTCATTCGTTGTGTTATCACAGAGGATGGTGTGATTACACAGTAATATTCAGAATACAGTATTATATTGTGAAATAATAATGTAAAGTATTGTGAGATCCTGGTAATAATTAACAGTGTACTGTATAGAATGAATCACCCGTTTTTAATGTGATACAAATAAAAACATATTAAAAACATATTGCAAAATCTCCATGGCCATATCAGAGGGTCGCAACACAGCCCTATCTAGACCTAGGAGTAAAAGCATTAATGTAGAAATTAGAAATCAATGCCTCAAATGGCAGTACAGTTTAGCAGTGGTGTATAAAGTAATCAAATGTTTTAGTAAAAGTAGCACCAAAGGCCTGTGTTCAAGATTTTACTTGAGTAAAAGACTTATGTACAAGGTATTAGCATCAAAATGTAAAGCACAAAACTAAAATGTTAAAATAAAACATGTTATACATTCCTCTTGTGTAGCACTTGTTTACTTTTTTGAATTTTGACTGCATAAACCTCGTATAAAAATATTTCAAGATTGTTATATCTGATGTCTACTGCAATGTCCATTTTATATACTGTACACATTAACATGGAATCAAAACATCTCACAACTGTCATTTAAAGAAGGAAGCATACTCTGGAGCGTGAATGGATATATTTATTGGCCTGAATGGTGGACTGCGACATATACTCCAAAAAACGCAACTGCAGTTCCATCCAGGCCTGGAATTTCGTCATTTTAGGGGCAAGGCCACTTGGCCTTTAGTGTTGTCAAATATTTGAGGGCACAAAGGCCAAGTGCCAGGGCAGAAGGCCATCCATTAAAACAGTGATCCATGTCATAATTAATTTAAATAATAGTATAAGTAGAATAGTATAGTATAAACAAAAACTGTTGACATTTTAGTCTAGTTTTAGTCATCATGACAATTATTTTACCCATTATTGGACAAAGATTGCCATGTACATTCACACAGCATCCTTTTGATGAAAAAAATAAAAAACTATTATAGGAATACAGTACAAGACAACACCTGTCCTGGTTATATAACCAATGTCTAGTAGTTCAACCAACTGATCTCAGTACATTACAGTAGTACACTACATACAGTACAGTAAGACAACACCAGGCAGTAGACAATGTCCAGTTCATCCAACTGAACCCACAACCCAGTAGCCACAGCCTAACATTACTAAACAACACCTGCAGAGGTTGCAGAACCACCAGTCCAGTATAGGTAAATAAACAAGTACCCCTACCCCCCCCCCCCCCCCACACACACACACACACACACACATAAACAGACACACACAAAAACGCGCGCATGTGCATACGCACGCATGCAAGCACATACACGCGAGCGTCGCGTGCACGCGCATACACGCGCATACACGTGCACGCGGACTATGGATTTAACATTTTTTGTATGGATTCGGTTTGGCTAATGCTAGAGTTCAGGTACGTGTACACACAGCCGACCAACTTGTTGTTCACTCACATTCTCTCTCCACACATCTGGGCGAGGGGATTATTTCCATCACATCATCATCGGCTGGTCCCAGTTCTAGCTTGTCCAATAAGCCTTATTATTCCTTTATTTTGTCGCATGTTGGACGTAGGATTGATAACGAACATGTTGCAAACATGCTCCATGCCTCTGTGACAGATAAACATCGTCACCTAGTAGTTTAGTAACTTTCACTGCTGTGAGCGCAGCAGCCAGCATGTCCATTCAACTCTCTCTCTCTCTCTGCGCGCGTGTGTGCGTGTGCGCGCGCTGCTGCCTTGCCACACACCGCAGGTCAGAAAGCAGCAGCTGTTTGACCGCGGCGTGATGCGCATCACAGGACATATTTCGAAATGAGAAAATAAAGTACTTTCTGACTTCAACTTCTAATTTTACCTTCCTTGCATCAACAGTATGTGTTGGTGAGGGTTAAAGGGAAGGACTGTATTAAACTATCTGGCTGGTCCAGATACCCCACTTCACCCAGGGGTGTCGGTTAGAACACACTGGACAGACCACTTTTCGCAATAAGGGTTTTACTTAGTCTTCAAGGAGCACAGTACAGTACAACATCACGTGTGTGTGTCTGTAATAATAAAACAAATACAATAATCAAATAACATCATCTTGTCTCATCATGACAAAAGGCATTATGCTTGCATTACTGTATATAAGACAAAGGCATGATGCTGGCATACTGGGCTACATCATGAAATGCTGTATACACAATGAAATGAAACCTATGACAATGCTAATATAAGCAGCACATATCTACATAAACATAATATCAATTATATGATCTGACAAGGGCCTAGTGCCTGCACACATTACTGTATACCTCATCATCATCATATATGTAATGGAAATAAAGTATAGACAATGCTCAACAAGCAGCAGTACATTAATCAATATGAATTATACACATCTTCACATGAACTATGCAATAACTTGGCCTAATGCCCACAATCACATCCATGAAATATGTGCTCACTGTCAGGTAGATATAGAACATAAAATACAGGGCATTACTAAACCAGAATATAACCCAACTAAATACCACTCTTGGCTACATACAGTACATCAGCGCATCATACTGTCTGTCAAACCAAGCGCATCACAACGTGTGAAAACAGCGTACATCAAAGGGCACATACTGTGGCTGAAATGAACAGATAAACAGAGACTTACATCGTCATGGACGCACACAACGTGTAAGGGTTGAAGAGAACGTCTTTATGACAAACTAAACTGAATTGCACTCTCTGCCTCGTACGGGGAACAGTCTGTTTGACACTGACGCTGCGCTCTGGCAGATCAAAAGGCAGTCCGCTGATTGCTCCGTGCAGGTGTGTGCGCGCACCCGCCGCTCCACGCACACGCTCAACGAGCACGCACGCACAGGCACGCACCTCGTTGAGAGCCAGCCTTTTGTACAGCCGCCCCCAAATAATGGAAGCTATTTGCTCCAACAAAAGGCTACACCCTTGGGGAGGTTGTTGGTCGGTAAAAGCGTCCTTGGTGGTGCGCCATTTCTGTCTGGCTTGCAGTCCAGGTAAGTCTAGTGCTGGCACCGGTGTCTGCTGTGGAGCTCTGTATCTGGTTAGACGACTTGAGGAAGGGATCCGTTGAGCCGCCCCATCGAGCCGCCCCATCAAATGGAGACTTGGGGTAACAGGGTCCAGATCTCCTGATGTTTGAAGTCTCCCGCCGACTCTGATGATCTCATCAGACTTGTCGAACTCTGGGGGTAGAGTGAGAAGGCGACTACTAGTTGGAATAGGCTCTTTTAATCTCAAGAGACACAGCTCATCCGGGAAGCTGTCTCTCTGGGCTTGCTGTAAGGTGAGGGTCCCTGCTTTCTGGGACTCGGCAGCTGCAGGGCTACTATGCTGGTCTGCCGCCCTGTGAAGCACCCGCGCAGGAACGTCAAGGAGCTCCCTCCCGGTGTCACACTTGTCTGCATCTGCAACTTGCGGATCTGTCACTGCGGATGTAACACCGCAGAAACTTGACTCCTCGGCCGAGGCTGTTGGCTTCACTGGCCACTTGACCGGGGCTGTCATAGTCAAGAGGCACTGCTGTGGCCGTGACTGTTGTTCCACTATTCCAGTGGGGCCTTGTAGCGTCCACCCCAATCTCGTTCTGATGGCTGCTGGTCCCCCCGGCGGACCCAACCGCACCGGCCTGTCGGGGGTGATGAGATGTGGGTGGTCGGCTCCAATGAGGATAAGTGGGCTGACATTCTCGAACTGCTGTAAGGGAAGACCTGCAAGGTGTTTGTACTTCTTCTGCAGACTGTTTACAGGATAAGAATAATCAGCCAGTCCTAGATGAGTTGCCGTAAAGGCTCCACTGATACGGTAACTTCTCTTAGGCTGTGAGGAAGGGGAAACTCTGAAGGATACTGAGGCGCCTTTGAGCGTTTGAACATCCTGACGGATGGTTCTAAGGGCGAGACTCTCTGGCGTGCCCTGTAGGCCAAGCTTCTCTGCTGCTGCCGGAAGGAGCATTGTACGCTCGGCCCCGTCATCAAATATGGCGTAAGTATCTAGTGTGCGTTTACCGTGACGCAGGATCACTCTGATGACCTTGAGCAGTACGCGGTTGCGGCCTGTCGGTCGATCGAGGTAGAGTACCTCCGTGGCTGTATTAACAGAGGTTGCTCTCTGGTCTGTTGGCTCCTCCCTAGGAGTCCTGATGTTGACCTCATGCAGGACTGGCAAATGTCTGCCCTGGCAGATGCCACAGGACTTTTTGAGGGTACACTGTGCCGCCCGATGGGATCTTCCGCAGCGCCAGCATTTGTGGTTGGAGCGAATCCACTCAGTGATTTGGGCCGTAGTGAGGCTCTGGATGGCTGAACACTGGTTCAGGTAATGTGCATCATTGTCACAGTAGGGACAATACTTTGCTTTGCCGTTCTTCTTCCCTGCAGGGGCGGGGGAATCAGCACCTTCAGCTCCATGAAGAACAGATGTTGGACGCATTCCCTGACATCTCTCTGACTTGTAGGTCAACTGACTATCAAAGTCTTGGCACCAAGACTCAGATTGGAGCCACACAGCAAAGTCCTGAAGTGAGTACATGGCACCTGGGCGGTGGATCATTGAGCGACGGAACGCTGATCTCATTTCAGGGGGCAGCTTACTGAGCAGGCGTACTACATGAGACCCACAGCCTAGCTCACTCTTGCCTTCTTGGCCAAGGGTCTTCAGCAGTCCCACCAACGACTGAACCTGCAAGGCGAACCTCTCAAAGGCAGCAGCATCACCGCGGCGGATGTCAGGGGAATCCATGACGCTGGCAATCTTCTTCAGCGCCACTTGGTGCGGCTGCCCATACCTTTCATTCAGAGCTGCCATGGTGTCCGTATATGGAGTTGGAGAGTGGAGATATGAATCCGCTACTAGACTCGCCTCCTCCAGCTTGAGGTGATCTGTTAGTATCTGGTACTTGAAGAGCTCTGTTGCATCAGCTGGCAACAAGTTCTCTAGCGCGATCTTCAATTTGGCAAACTGACTTGGGTCGCGCTGACTGAAGTTCGGTATAGTAGGCCTGGGCCCCCGATAGGTTGACTCAGCGTGAGAGGGTCCACTGTAGGACTGCCCGATGGATGCCTGTCCTGAACCAGGCATCTGGGCCTGTGATTGTTGCCTGGAGGCTGTCTGTTGGGGGGAGGCCGAATGTACGGTAGGCCTATGGGTCTGCTGACTTGTATTGGGTCGAACTGGTGTGGACCTGGCCTGTGGATGATACTGAAGAGAGTCCAAAGAACCCCGGGGTGGACCTACGTTGTATGGATGGCGTGTGAGAGAAGACAGAGGGACATTTGCTGATGGTATGCCACCAGCTGCAGTGTTGCGTGGAGCATCCAGGTGCTGTGTCACCCTATCTGTAGGGTTGACGATCTTGTGGCCTTGTAGCTGCTCTTCAGCCTTAGCCCGATGTGATAGTGATACTCTGTGCAACGACTCTGCCCTTTCCTCCTCTTCATCCTCTTCGTCTTCTTCCTCCTCTGCTGAAGACAATAAAGGTCCAGGTGAAGGACAGTTGGTAGACCGTTTAGTTGGCTCCTTGTTGGACTGTGTATGGTGGCTACCACTAACTGCTAGGCGGCCTACAGTCTCCATGAGCCACTTCATGTCGTCCTTCAGTGATTTCAGCTGTGCAACGTCTTGCTGGATTGCCAGCTGAGATCTGTGAAGTTGCATGTTCTCCTCGCGCATAACCTCCAACTCCCCGTCGTGGCTGTATGAGCCATGGGACTCTCGTTCGTCCCTGTCATGCTGAAGTTGGGAAGGAGTGGCCTGACGACAGCTGGGAGTGGTCGACCTGGCTGTTCTCTCCTCCATCTGTTGGTGCTCATCTTCATACTGTACTGTGCTCAATGGATGATTATCCTGTGGTGCATGGCTTGGATAGCCCACTACATATTCATCCAGGTGACGTGGTCGATGTGAATCCCTCTTCGGTCGGGTATCACCTCTGTACTGATCCATCCTTGTCCTGAATTAAAGCGTGGATCCGGCTCGAAGGACCTCAATGTTGGTGAGGGTTAAAGGGAAGGACTGTATTAAACTATCTGGCTGGTCCAGATACCCCACTTCACCCAGGGGTGTCGGTTAGAACACACTGGACAGACCACTTTTCGCAATAAGGGTTTTACTTAGTCTTCAAGGAGCACAGTACAGTACAACATCACGTGTGTGTGTCTGTAATAATAAAACAAATACAATAATCAAATAACATCATCTTGTCTCATCATGACAAAAGGCATTATGCTTGCATTACTGTATATGGGTCAGTGACGTGACGCCCCAAAAAATGTGTTTTTAAAAAAACTTTAAATTGCAGGCATAAAAGTTATTTACTTTTGTTCTACTCACTCTCAACCTTATGGAAATACATTTTGTTTTTAGATATTTTATTGGAATCAGACTTTATTCAGCAGTTTGTTGTACTTGTGCCTAAAATCGTCATATGGTGTGACATGAAAATAATTGTTCATAAAATGAAAATGGAGTACATCTTTCTTAAGTTACTCACTTTATCAAAGTCCTTTATCATAACTAACCAGTGATCCACTATAGTTTTTTGAAAATTAATTATATCTGTATATTTTTTTCATAATCGACACTCTGTGTGAGGCCCATGTTCATGATCTTACAACATATTTTAAATGTATTCTGTCAAAACTTTCTCTAAAATTACACAAATATTTGTGACTCTTCCTGATAATATTCTCTATGTAATCCAAAAACATTTTTTTGGTTTAATCATTAATAAAGGTATGATTTTTCACTATTTGGAATGTCACACCAAATGATTTAGTGTCACACCGTATGATCATATCTTCATGTGTCAAAGCAAACTGTGTTTTAACCTACCTATTAGTGAGTACTGAACTTTACTGATTGATTAAACAATTACCCAGGATAACATGGCCTTAATATTTCTGAACAGGATATTATTGTAGGGCTTTAACATGGGATAAGAAAGAATTGTAGTAGTAGATGGATGATGAGGATGTGCACAGGAATGCTACGCACACCTAAGTCTTCTGCCGGCCCACGGCAGAAGGATCCTAAAGAGACAATAAGGCGCATAGCCACACTTGGAGCCAAGGCAACATTTTATTAACACCAATTAGTGGAAACAGAACTCAGCATTCAGGTAAATTGCTTTTTTCCGAAGTCTCCTGAAATTGAACACAGCATTTTGTGTTGAACAAATGTAATTAGGAATCATGACATTACACCACATCTCCACTAGCTAAAGAGTGCTGGGTTGCGCAACTCCGAAAATAGCTGATCTACAAGCTCTCGCAGCACAACGTGTTGAGAGCTTGTAGATCAGCTATTTTCGCTAGTTTTGTCTCGGGTCCTACCTTAACACTGTCCACTGTCCAGTCCAGAGAGTGAAAGTACAAAAGTATTAGATCAGATTAGATTATACATTTAGACTGTATTGTACATCAGCCAGTCGTATTTGGTGAGGGTAGCAAACCGGCTGCCTTGTTGCGGTTCTGCTATGCCACAGACAACCTCCTGCTCTTCGTAGAAAATGCAGTCTCGCCCCTTTGGCTCCTCTCTCCTTGCTGGGTCATTGTTTAGTTTCTCCCTGTACTTTCTCGTTCTCTCAGCACTTGTCATTTTCCAGCTGACAAAAGAAAATGGAATGTATAGTTTAAGACAAAGAGAAAATATTGTTTAGATTGAAACAATATGTTAAGGTTTCTGTGAAGGGGTTTCTGCTCTGTCTGATGAATTTGAAGTATCACTGAATGAAGCTAAATTTCATTTTATGTAAAAATGTTTAAAACAAATGTTTAAATGTACAAAAGAAACATGGAACTTTGTTATTTATTGTTATATCTGTAGTTAAATACAGTATAAATCATATGGTGTGACAATCAAGTCATATGGCGTGACAAGCAGACATGTCACACCATTATGATTAAGTGTCACACCATATTACGTTTTCTGCATTTAGGTTTACCTTGAGGCTACTATGTACACATTAGCATGCTAACAGCATGCTAGCTATAACACAGCAACCTAGATCTACATGGAAATATGACCAAAACTTCAAATAACTTAAGCTTTTTTAATGAAAAGGTGTCACACCAACAGACATCCAAAGTGGTGAGTTTGTCAAAGTTTCAACAAGATGGCATTTCATGAAAATGTTAAAATCATAACTCACCTCAGACACCTGTCTTGCAGTTGTGCTGGGAGTGCTGAATAGCCTTACAGAAGAAGGACCTCTCTAGCCAATAGGTGTCCAAATAATTGCCTGTTTAATTTGTCCAAACTAGTGTCACACCAAATGATTTTGGTTTGGGGGACAAAATGTTTTTGATCAGAAATGACTGAAAACATTATGCTTTGACTTTGAAAAGATATAGGCTCACAAATAGACTTTTTTTTAGCCTAAATTCATTTTCCAATGATTTTTAGCAATTATTTTTCTTAGTTTTATTCAAGTTCCCACTTTGAGAAACAAGGTCAGGACAGTCACACCATATGAGTTTTGTCATGTTTGGTTGAAAATTCTGAAGAAATGAGGAATGAAATGTTTTAATCTTGAGTAAGTTCACTTAAAGCTTAATGTCCTGCACAATATTCAGAAGGTTTTTGACAAATATATTTTTTATTTATACATGTTTGACACCGAGGACAGCGAAAACGTTACGTCACGTCACCCACCCATATAAGACAAAGGCATGATGCTGGCATACTGGGCTACATCATGAAATGCTGTATACACAATGAAATGAAACCTATGACAATGCTAATATAAGCAGCACATATCTACATAAACATAATATCAATTATATGATCTGACAAGGGCCTAGTGCCTGCACACATTACTGTATACCTCATCATCATCATATATGTAATGGAAATAAAGTATAGACAATGCTCAACAAGCAGCAGTACATTAATCAATATGAATTATACACATCTTCACATGAACTATGCAATAACTTGGCCTAATGCCCACAATCACATCCATGAAATATGTGCTCACTGTCAGGTAGATATAGAACATAAAATACAGGGCATTACTAAACCAGAATATAACCCAACTAAATACCACTCTTGGCTACATACAGTACATCAGCGCATCATACTGTCTGTCAAACCAAGCGCATCACAACGTGTGAAAACAGCGTACATCAAAGGGCACATACTGTGGCTGAAATGAACAGATAAACAGAGACTTACATCGTCATGGACGCACACAACGTGTAAGGGTTGAAGAGAACGTCTTTATGACAAACTAAACTGAATTGCACTCTCTGCCTCGTACGGGGAACAGTCTGTTTGACACTGACGCTGCGCTCTGGCAGATCAAAAGGCAGTCCGCTGATTGCTCCGTGCAGGTGTGTGCGCGCACCCGCCGCTCCACGCACACGCTCAACGAGCACGCACGCACAGGCACGCACCTCGTTGAGAGCCAGCCTTTTGTACAGTATGTGAAACTAAAAATGCATCTGGTTTTAGGGTCAATCTGACTGCAAATGGACACAGATATGACCGATCCCCAAGTTATCATCCCATAGATTGGGATAAAATCAGCAGCACATCATCCCATAGCTATGGCCGGTTTGGGCCCAAACGGCCCAGCTAGTTGGGGCGTTGGATCGTTTATTAGCCTTTCCTAAGGCTGATAGAATGTGCTGTTTGGGGCAGATCAGCCTTCCTTATGGACAATGCGGTCACGTGACCGAAATTTCATCATGTTGGCGGTGGTTCGATTCTACTTGATTTTCTGAAATGATTCCCCCCCCCCCCCCCCCTTTTTAATCCCAAAAGCTTTCCTGTGGCATTTTCGTGCCGATGTCTTTATTAGTATCAATAAAAATCTAGTCTGGTAGGATTTACCTTGAAACATGGGCTGCATATTGTTGTAGTGTTTTTGGTTGGTTTCTGTTCTGAATGTTTTGAAGGTTTGCACAGGGCTCTACTTCCTGTATTGTGCCAGCTCAGATTCTGAGCCTGGGACAACTTCCTGCCCAGGAATATCATAGTTTTGGCCCAGAGGTTCTTCTCGCCCCCCTAGTGGCGAAAAAAAGAACCTCTGGGAACTCAGATTGATAAAAATCTAACCCAAACGTTTTATAACCACAAATGTGACGTGGTTAAATCCCTCTGGGTGATTCCCGCACCGCCCCACGGGATCAATAAAGGAATCTAAATATCAATCAGTCAATTCTGTACAACACGTCTTTTTAATATACTTTTTTTTTTAATCGTTTTCGTACTTGTCAGCGTGTATTATGACATTCCTGATTAAATTTCCAAGGGACTGAGAGTGTAGCGGTTATTTCTGGTGGCTATAAGGCCATCTACTTCTTACCAAATGCAAATGGTGAAGTGGGTTCGAATCCGGGAGGGGAAAGACTATGTGCGGTCATTTAATGATTTGAGCTCACACGGATTATGTCTTTTCTTCAATTGAAGATTATTATTTTTATAATGTCAGTCCAAACCATTATTTATTAATTAATAACTTTTATTCTCAATTTACCATATTGTTAAATGGTGCATTGATCTACTATTAGTGAGCTTGTAGAACCCCCGGAGCTCCAGGGACCCCCAGGGACGTTATAGTTAGGGTTAGGGTTAGGTAATAGGGTCTTTTCTAACAACCGGGCAGTGCCCGTCTGCCCGATTATTGATCCGTAAGGCTGATAGAGACGTACCACATATCAAATGAAAGGTAATGAGGAGCTATGAATATAGGACTTGGTTGCAAATGGCTCCGCCCCTTCCTGTGGATGCAACGCCCCTAAAAAGGTGCGCTGAATCTGAATATACAGGTTTTATTTCAATCGAGTAACAGGAAGTGACTCAAATAGCCACTTCCTGGTGTGTTTTAGGTAGTTCCGGGTCAGTAGGTGTTCCGATATATTTTTTTTATCAAAACTACACCTAATTTTAAGCCTCAGGTCGACACTCAGTAAACCAATATTTCTATTGTGATTTTATAGTAATTAAATGAATGCTAACCCTAGCGTCGCACAGGGAATGTCGCACAGAAATGAAACACATATCAAAGCGTGCGTCTCAATGCGCTCTAAAACATACTAAAAGATGAGCCCATGAGATGCATCGGTAAGCGACCCAACACTAACCCTAGTTAGCCTAGGGTTAGCCTTTTAGCCTTAATAACTCAAAGACGATAAAACCTCAGATATGTTGTAGTGCTCTCCGAGACGAACATTTTGATATCTCAAATGTTCCTCTACGGCCCTCTTTTCCCTGGGATTTACAATTTCACAAGGCTCATAGAGTGTATACCACTTAGAGCTTCACAGGAGTGTTTGTGCGAGGAGAGTTATATAGGCTTGTTCGTCTCTGCGAGACGAACACACTGATGTGTGTATCATCTCTCTACGACGTTCCTGTACGGAGTAAAACGTACCCCTAGTTGGAATTAGGGTTAGCCCCCTAGGGATCGCTCACCTTGTAATCATATTGTCAACCAACTAAGTCTTCATCATCATAATATGTAAGATGATGATCATCCAGCTAGTAGCTCTCAGAGCTTTTCTGCAGGCTTGTCTCCAAAGTAACACGTACACAAAGGTGCCCTAAACTCCTAAACTCCAGTCTATGCAGGTTATCATGTTAGCACTATGGTGACAAGATATCTTAAACATAATCATAATTCACTGCTCTGACGTTATTTTATGGCCACCTTTGTAACCAGGTGTGTGACTAACACCAACACAGACAACATGCATTCCACTGCAATTCCAACTTAAAAACATCTGTGTTTCTCTTTTAATTGTGGATAAAAAAGGGCCTTCATTTTACATGGTCTAACCCTGTGAAACCTGACCCATTAAGGACTAGTCAGAAAATTCAATTTTTTTGAATTTGAACACTTTATTAGGCCCTAAAACAAAATCCAAAAGTTTTTTTCAAAAAACCTGCATTTATATGATTTTTTTTATTGTATCACATTTGATACAATAGGGTTATACAAGTCGGTTATTACACTATTACACTTATTGAGCTACTACACTATTACACTTATTGAGCTATTTCACAATTACACTTATTACACTATTACACTATTACACTTATTACCCTTATTACACTATTTCACTTATTGCGCTATTAGACTATTTCACTTATTGGGCCATTACACTATTACACTTATTACACTATTACACGTATTGTGCTATTACACTTATTACACCTAGACACTGTTACACTATTGCACTTATTACAAACCAAAAACTATGCACATGTCCTCCCTGTCATCTACCATGTCCTCCCTGTCATGAACCATGTCCACCCTGTCATGAACCATGTCCACCCTGTCATGAACCATGTCCACCCTGTCATGAACCATGTCCACCCTGTCATGATGTCCATTATCCTAAGAAAGAAATGTATTTAATTATTTATTTGGTTGAATGTTACACAAAAATAAAATAAAAAATGATGGCTGAAAGCCAAAGAATTTGATTTAGCTTACCTCACAATGATAACAAAAATTGTCTAGAACATAGTGGATATTGCACCAATATCAGCTGTACAATGATAACATTATATTGCATTAGTATTACAGAAAAATAAGCTATCACTATATATCAAATTTATAACTGTAATATGATTATTCAAATCATCAAAGTATAGTGGATAATGAACTTTAGTAGGAATGAGCACAATTCCAAATGCCACCATGATTATGTTGAGGTTGAGGTAAATGCAGAGTCCTGTCTGTGCCAGTTGTATCATATCTGATACATCCCAGCTGGACCATACCATTTGCACTGCAAGCAGACCCAAAATGCCAAAATGCAGAGTCCTGTGCCTGTTGTATCATGGCAGATGGTATGACCCAAAATGCCAAAATGCAGAGTCCTGTGCCTGTTGTATCAAATATGATACATACGTTATACATTACGGTAAACAACAAACTAAAATGCTAAATTTTGAAAACTCCTTAGTTCATTCAAGTTATGCAACCCTTATTTCGAAATATTAGGACAGATATACAAGGAAAACCTACCAGAACATCCTCCAAAGCAAAATGTTTGGCCTGTGCAGTCAGCTGTTGCTAATTAGTTGGTGGCAGGCTTTCTGGGTCATACCATCTGAGCCTCTGTAAGTGCTTGCAGTGCAAATGGTATGGTCCAGGTGCATTCTGGGATGTATCAGATATGATACAACAGGGTTTTGGACCAATTATTGGTTACACTGACCCTATATTGCATAATTTAAATGGTGTATCATATATGATACGTACGGCAAAATATTAAAATGGAAACATTAAATTATGAATCATTAAATCCCTCTAAAATCAGTGGTTCTCAAACTTTTTCATGTCAAGGACACCCAAAAACCTACATTTGGCCGCAGACCCCCCTCTCAACATATGTTGAGTTACATGTTTGCTTTGAAAAATATATATTCAAAGATTTGCAAAAGAATTCACGATTTTACAAAAATAGCAGATCTACAAGCTCACATATCTGTACAATCAAATGATTGCTTCAATAGATAATGTATAGAATAATTCCAGCTCATAATGTTTTAAATGTATAAGAACAGTAAGGTTCAGGATTGGCTACCTTCAGAGGGTTGAGTGCTCTTGGATGATGTTCCAACGGAGGCAGAGAGGCCAGCTCCAGACGTACCGGTGTTGTCCATCTCATTGGGAGCGCTCCCCACTGCCTCCCCTCTTCTGGCTGAGGAAGAGGAGGTGGGCAAAAAAAGGTCTTCGGCTGTTGGAGAATGTACCGTCTCCCCCTTTCTACCCTCGTCTCCTTGGGACATACTGTGCTGGGAGGCATCATCGGTCAGGGCAGTTGCTTGGGCCAGCGGGTGCTGGGACAGGGACCCAGGTTCAGAGGCCTGCGAAGTGTGACCCTGGGGTAGAAAGTGAAATCTCTCCATATCTGGAGATGCTCTGGAGGAAAGAAAGAGTAAAGGAAAGAAGAAAGAATAAATATTGTTTTGTAATTTGTATTCTATAATAACATATTAACTCATCCCCTGCTTATGTCGAGTTTGACGAGCTATATTTATGGGTCCACTCTGCTTATGTCGAGTATGACGAGTTTGTAATTGGACAGGTGCATGTGATAAATTATAATTGTATCTACCCCCTGACCAAGTCTGAGGCTCCTGTGATGTAAAACAATGAAAATATCACAAATCAAAGTTGGCTTGTTTGATAAAAGCAGCAAAATAACCCCATTTGTTTGAGAAAAACAGCAAAATAACCCCATTTTCCCACAGTAAAGATTGCATGAACAAACAGACCTAATTACCTGGTGAGACCTGACGTGACTCACACACAGACACTTCACAGACACTTCAAAGGCTTAGCCCGCCCTCTGCAGTGGCGTCAGTTCAGAAAAAGGTAAGGTATGGCAACATGACTGGTGTCACCAGTCATGTTGCCATACCTTAGCAACAGGCATGATGAAAATTAAATTTTTATCATGTCCCCCTGTAGCCAAGGTATGTCAGCTGCATACCCCTGCCATACCCAATTGACGCCCCTGGCCCTCTGGTGCCTCAAAAGATAAACAACACGCTCACACAAACGAATACAAACCCACATGAAAGAGATTACTATACAAAGAGAAATCATTTGGTACCTTTGCAATGCATTTGCCAGTTGAAGCCGAGCCGTGCAGACGTGTAAAGCAAGCAGCAGCAGAGCAAACCATTTGAAAGACAGTTTATAGTTCCTTTGAGTCTTCTCTTCTGTTAGCCTTTTTTTTTTTTTTTTTTTTAGAAAAAAGCAAAAAAAAACTAAAAAAAAACTTAAAAAAAAGACCGCGGGCGCCTCTGAACCGGACTCTGGGTTCATCTGGACAACAGGGCCGTGGGTCTCCCAGTCAACGAGCCCGTGAATCGCACAGCCAACGTGGGCGCGGGTCTACCAGTCAACGAGGCCGTGGGTCTCGCAGTCAGCGAAGACGTGGGTCTCCGACCCCGGGTAGTTCTGGCCGTGGGCGACATGGAGCTGTACCTGGACAGCGAAGCAGAGCTCCGGTACAGTCAACGCTGGACGCGTTTCTGCTCGCGTCTATCCCGGCTCCAGTTACAGAAGACGAGCTGGAAGACGAACCACAAGTGGCGGATTGGCACACACCGCCGCCGGCTGTGACGCCGGAACAGTTGTCTTCGCTGGGGCTGAGGAGACGCAGAACCCCCGTACCGATACCCAGGGGGGTGCTTGAAAGCCCTTACGATTCACATAGGTAAGTTTATAATCCGTTGGCCTTGTGTCAGTGAACTGTAGCCTACTTTGTTCCTTTTGTAAACTTTTCTAACTAACTAAATCATTCAATCCATTCAGATCCTTGTCAACGTCGGATTCAGACAGCGGCTCGGAGTGGACGCCTTCGAGACAATCACACATGCGCCCCGGAGATCGCTTGATTCATCGTCGAGGCCTGGACCATGCCCCAGGCTCAGCCCCCCGTCCCCAGCAGACCCCCGGACCACAGCGGCATCGTCATGCACCAGATCCCCGGGGCCCAGCCAGCATCCATCGCCTTGCCCATCTCCCACACACTCGCAAGAAGCGTCACCCAACCAAACGCTGCTACATGTGTTACAACCACAACGTTTGTCGGCCAAAACTGCGGAGTGAAACTGCATTTCAATGCATTGTGTGCTTGGTGCCCCTGCACCGCAAATTCTGCTTCCAGCGGTACCACGAAGTCCATGAAGTAACCGGCCAAACCTGTGCGAGGTGAGAGACATTATATTTGTACAAAAAAGGAAAAAAAAGACTAAAAAAAAAAAAAAAAAAAAAAAACGTGTGTGTAAACTGTAAAGAACAGACATTATTTGTACAAAAAAGACTAAAAAAAACGTGTGTGTAAACTGTAAAGAACAGAGACATTTTGTGCACAAAGAGCAAGATTCATTGTGTGTAACTGTAAACTGTAAAGAAAAAGAGACATTTTGTGTGCAAAGAGCAAGATTCACTGTGTGTAGAATAAACTGTAAAGAAAGATAAATTTTGTGTGCAAAGAGAAGATTCATTGTGTGTAGATGAACTTGGTTCCATTTGAGAGAGAGGGGTTCATTTGGGTCCATTATGGTTCCATTACAGAGGGAAAGGGGGGGAAAAGGTCCATTTGGTTCCATTTGTGTGTCTGTACACTTGTACACATGTGTGTGTCTGGGTCTAAAAAGGTCTTATGTAATCTGTGGAAAAATGCATGTGATTTTGAGAAACAATTGAGAATGCTTTTATTATTTTATTTTATTTTTTGGAAGACATACTGTATCCATCCATCTGATCTGTCACTGAAGTTACTGTATCTGATCTGTCACTGCAGTCACTGAATAAAGTCAGTTGAAAAGGGACATTTTTGTTTTGTCTCCAGTTTGTTGTGAAAGGCCTCCAGGCCTCCAGGCCTTGATTTAGGTGAAACAGGGGTTTTGAATTGAATAGAACTAGTACAGTACATGAAAAACAACTTGATTATGTTTCTAAAATACATTAGAGGTTCCCCCCTTTCATCTGAGCTATTGTGTGGCAATGTTCAAGTCAGTTTTCTGCTTGAAAAGACAGCATTCACAAAAATGCATTTATCTCAATTTGATGTTTCAAAAGGGCTTGATTTGAGTATTCTTTTTTTTTTAAATGGCTGTAACTAAAGAATGGTAAATGCGAAATGCATCAAATATTTTTCTAAAAAAACTAGAGACTTCCCTCTTTCATTTCCATTGGGGCATGACATTGTCATGCCAATACTGAATATTTGGTGGGTCCTTGAACATCTTCAAAAATGGCTAAAATGCCTGGCAGGGAATCCTCAAGGTCAAGGTTCAGAAATGGCAGTAGATGAGTTAATAACAATCAGTATAATCAATTCCTTGAATTCTGAGACAGATTAGGGTTATTAAGACCATCTGTTTTGTTATATAATGAGAAACAGTAGTTCACCTTAAAGGAGCAAAGTCCATGTTGCTTTGATGGAACAGAGAATATTCTGTGATGTTCTGTAGCACTCCAGAGGTTGATGGCAACAGAGGAAGAACTGGTGACATGTGGCTGTCCTGAAACGCTAATATTGAAAATGGAAAGGACACACAAATATGTCAAAGGTATATACTTTCAGAGCCACCACCTTATTATAAATTATTCTATGACACATACAGAGCTCAGAAATGAGACACACATCATCGCGTTCGTCTCGGTGAGCAGATCAAGAATCGAAAGATTTTCACACAACGGGACCAGCACCAACGGACTTGGCGTCAAAAAGTAAGTCGGAATAAGTGTCTTTTATCCGACAACATTTTTAATCATGTTTGTGGCTTGCGAATTTCGTGTCTTTTTCGCAAACGGAAAGGGTTAAAATTGTCAGAGAGACACGAAACCAATTCCATTGGATCGGGCATCCTTCAAATATGAAAAGTGTGTCCTGCAGGAAACAAAGAGATTTTTCTTTATTTTTTTATTGATTTTACGGACAAAACTCCCGGTTAGAGTGTCTTTGTCGCAATTTTAAAGGGTTTAAAGTGTCGGAGAGACACGAAACCAATTCCATTGGATCGGCCATCCTTCAAATATGAAAAGTGTGTCCTGCCTGAAACAGAAGGATTTTTTTTGAATTTTTTATTGATTTTAAGGACAGAAGGCCCGTTTTGAATCCTTAAACAACCTTTTTGCTTGACCTTTCGAGTTAGGAGTGTCGTAGAGAGACAAGACCGGGTTCATTGGATTCAACGTCAAAAAGTGAGTCAGAATAAGTGTATTTCATCTGGAAAAAGGTTTAATTCTGCTTACGCAGTTGAAATAGGGGCTTTTTTAGACCCCGAAATCGTGATTTTACCCCTTTGATCATAAAAAAGCAAATGAAACTCTAGGTCAGGATTTGCAATGAGACCCTATGTGGAAGCTGGTTCAAATCTGGTGCTGTTGCATTGTTTGAAGGAAGCCAAACCGAAATAGGTTTTACTCTTATGTACCTGTACATCAGTGGTCATTCGGTAATTTATTTGGTCCCTGGGGGTCCCTGGAGCTCTGGGAGGTGTGGAGGCTGTGGATTGGCAGGCAAGGAGTGTGTGTGCAAAGTGTGGCATGGATAGGGGCAACGGTGGTGGAGATATGAGTAGGGCAAAAGTGTGACGTGACGTCACGTGACGGACGGACGGACGGACGGACGGACGGACGGACGGACGGACGGACGGACGGACGGACGGACGGACGGACGGACGTGACGGACGGACGGACGGACGGACGGACGGACGGACGGACAGGCGGTGGAGGTTTTGATAGTAACTGTGACCTGACGGTCACAACAATTGACTCTACATGGTTCTCATCGTCTTCTCTAATATTCTCTGTATCGTTGATCGATTTGGTCATGTTTGCACTATTTGGCGGCGGTGGCAGGGGGTCCCTGGGGGTCCCTGGGGGTCCGTGGAGGTCCGGGGGTCCTGAAGGTTGTGGTTTGGCAGGCAAGGAGTGTGTGTGTAAAATTTCACATGGATAGGGGCAACGATGGCGGAGATATGAGTAGGGTAAAAGTGTGACGTGACGTGACGTGACGTGACGTGACGTGACAGACTGGTGGACGGACTGACGGACGGACAGACAGCCGGTGGAGGTTTTGATAGTAACCTGACGGTCACAATAATATACGTACTTGATACTTTTTTCACTCTCTACCAAATCTATTTGCCAAAAATAGCTGATCTACAAGCTCACAGATAGTAGATCAATGCACCATTTAACAATATGGTAAATTGAGAATAAAAGTTATTAAGCCTTAAGCCTATCCTATAATTATGACCAACCGTTAACTAACACTAAAGTACGATTTGTTGCTTCATAAATAATGGTTTGGACTGACATTATACAAATAATAATCTTCAATTGTGTCCCAATCTCACGGAGAGCTAGTCATCTCGGGTATTGTCATTATTCCCTACAACCAATATGACGTTTTTTATTTTTGTTCTCTCTAAAAAGATAATGCCACAACAGCATCTCATAATATCTAGGCTACATTTCACTTAAACGCCAGAGCTTAACTCTGCATGTAAATAAGACTTTTTTTAATTAATGTGAGAGATTGGGACAATTCTGTTGGTCCTCCCAGCCATGTAGCTACAATGCATTGTTTATTTTTAATCAAGCCTCAGTTTGTCAGCCCTTTGTAGTCAAATGGGGTAAAATCGGGACTCCATTACCTAGCGTTGCAACCCACAGTATTTATCCCGTTAATGTAGTGCCACGTATGTTCCAAATGAACCACGTTAAGTTGTTACAATGATTTAATCTATTATTTATTTATTTATTTATTATTGCGCTGTTTCTGGCGCTTTTCTTCTTCTCGAGTTTGGAAAAAAAGGATCCGTTTCGTTTCCTGCCTGAGCCGGATGCGAGCCGAGTAGTCCTTTGTTGTCACTGCTAGCTTAGCATTGACTCAGTGTCATGATCGTAAACTATCTAGTTTTAACGTTCTAACGTTTTCTTTTTGGACAATAAAAACATTGACAGCCAAGGGGAAAAAAATCCATGAAGGACACGGAATGCAATCGTTCACTCGCCGTTGGAAAATTGACTTATTAGACCATTCTGGATGAGTGGCTAACGGCTAACGCTAACGTTAGCTAGCGCTAGCTGCAGGCTAACGCAGGCATGGTATACATGCCTGCGCTAGCCTGCAGCTAGCGCTAGCTAACGTTAGCCGTATACACAATTACACATGGAATAAAACGGCGACCCAACTCTATTGTTGCTCTTCTACAAGCTCACAACGCGAGGAGGTTAAGTCTGTCAGAACCGTCAGATTATCCTTCTGACTGAAACACTGATTATGTTACATTTAGCACAGTTAGCAGTGTTGCGCACATAATAAATTCACTTCAACCTGGTTTAGGTTTAGGTTTAGGTTTAGGTTTATTAGTCACATGCATATCCATACAGGTACAGACATACAATGAAATGCTTGTGCCAGGAGCACTCTCAGCCTTATTACACACAAAAACATCAACCCACAACAACAAGACAACAACAAGTCACCCAAGACAACCCAAAAACAACAAAAACCATACAGTGTAACAGTGTACAGTTTAAAAACTGCGTACAGTGCACATGACTACCTAGGTCTCGCTTTCATCTCTTCGTTAAGCAACCTGATTGCTTGAGCATAAAAACTATTACTGAGACGGGTGGTGTGCGATGAGATGCTCTGATAACGTTTTTTGGATGGGAGGAGATAGAACAGGGAATGGGCGGGATGACTGCTGTCCTTTAAGATGTTCTATGTCTGTGTGGAGCAGTTAAACCTATTTGCTACGTACGTCTACAAAAACGTTCATATTTCAAAGATAAAGTGCTTACTGTCTCACAGATGTCACAGTATGGTACGCTCAAGCAGAATTACCTGTATCTTTCGTATTGTTTAATAAACAGCATTTTAATCCGATCAGATGCCATTTTCTGTTGTTTTTCAGCCATCGGTTGCGAGGTGTACTGCACTTAGATACATTAATACCTTTTTAAGGAAACGACGACCGATCGGATTAAAATGCTCCTCGTTAAATAATACGATCATTACGGGACATTCTGCTGGAGCGTACCCTATGGTGACATCACCATAGGGTAGCCTTCACTAAGCAATTTATCTTTGTAATCTGACCGTTTGTGTAGACGTACGTAGCAAATTGGTTAAACTGCTCAACAGCAGATTGTGTTGAATTCACGGTTGGCGCAGCGTAGCGTCTTTACATTTAGCCCAATAATGCTATATAGGAAGAATCTTATTTACCTAAGTAAAAGTATATGCCCACTGCAATTTAGATATACTCTGTTACAAGTAGAAGTCCGGTATTAAATAAACATATGTTTTTTAATACTACAATAACAACTGAAGTGGTTAATGTATGTTTTGGACTATTAAAATCAAAATCTTCAAAGCAATAACTAAAGTTTAAAACATACATAAACCACTTTAGCCCTATGTTATACCAAGGCTATTTGAAAATAGCCGATCTACAAGCTCACAACGCATTGCGGTGCGACGCGTTGTGAGCTTGTAGATCTGCTATTTTCAAACATTTTGTACTTTTACTTTTGGTACTTTAAGTACATTTGGATACCAATACTTTTGTACTTTTACTCAAGTACATTTTTTATTCTGGACTTTTACTTGTAACAGAGTGATTCTACATTGCAGAATTGATACTTTTACTTAATTATAAAACTGTAGGTACTTTTTCCACCACTGTGTAAACGTTTGTGTTCTCATGCCAATAAAGCTTCTTTGAATTGAAGATTGCTCCCCATGTGGCGGAGTCAGGTCATTGCAGGTTAGAAATTTATTTAAAACTTGAATATCTCAAAAGTACTATTTCAGCATGGCATCATTCTATAAGCCATATCTTCAAAACTGTTGGGTCAATCTCCACAACCAATATATCATTTTGTAGCTATGATCCCCAGCTTTCAAATTAAACGAAAACATGAAAATGAAAAAAATTGCAATGACTGGCTCTCAGTGAGATTGGGACACAATTGAAGAAAAGATCCATGTGAGCTCAAATCATTAAATGACCGCACGCAGTCTTTCCCCTCCCAGATTCGAACCCACTTCACCATTTGCATTTGGTAAGAAGTAGATGGCCTTATAGCCACCAGCACTAACCGCTACACTATCAGTCCCTTGGAAATTTAATCAGGAATGTCATAATACAGGCTGACAAGTACGAAAACGATTTAAAAAAAAGAAAGTATATTAAAAAGACGTGTTGTACAGAATTGACTGATTGATATAATTCCTTTATTGATCCCGTGGGGCGGTGCGGGAATCACCCAGAGGAATTTAACCACGTCACATTTGTGGTTATAAAACATTTGGGTTAGATTTTGATACTAATAAAGACATCGGCACGAAAATGCCACAGGAAAGCTTTTGGGATTAAAAAGGGGGGGGGAATCATTTCAGAAAATCAAGTAGATTCGAACCACCGCCAACATGATGACATTTCGGTCACGTGACCGCATTGTCCATAAGGAAGGCTGATCTGCCCCAAACAGCACATTCTATCAGCCTTAGGAAAGGCTAATAAACGATCCAACGCCCCAACTAGCTGGGCCGTTTGGGCCCAAACCGGCCATGGCTATGGGATGATGTGCTGCTGATTTTATCCCAATCTATGGGATGATAACTTGGGGATCGGGTGCCTATTCAGACTCCACCTTAGCCCATAGCACTTACCGTAGCACTTGCATACCCCCAATGACCATACACGTAATTTAGATAACATAAAAAATATAACATTTTTAAAATGTTATATTTTATGAGGTTTTTACTGAATAACTATTTATTGGTCTAACTATTTATCTTAGATTAGCCTACTATTTCTATCCATTTGATGTAGTCCTATTGATGTTGATGTACTGATGTATTTACCTTGCTTATTGTAAATGGCTCTGGATTAAGAGCGTCTGCTAAATGCTTAAAATGTAAATTGGAAAATTGTCCTGTCTGTTGAATGAATAAAACACCATGGCTCAGGGCATCATGTGTCATATTATTTTGCACGAGCAAACAAAGTCTTGGGAACACAAATATTTTAATTAATAATAATGAAATGATTATAGCAATTATTTTCTAGTCTTTGTCATGATGTGACATTACACACCCTTGGGCTTGGGTTGGGTTGTTAAATAGCTGAGGATAAAGTGACTGCGTTTGAATTAACCAGTGGTTAACATGAGTATCTCCAGCATAAAACGGACAGACTGAAAGGGTCTTCATTTAATCCTTTGAAGTCGAAGAGGCTCAGCGTTCAAAAAAAGGTTGAGAAGTCTTTCTAAGCAGTGGCGTCAGTTCAGCAAAAGCTAGGGTATGGCAAAGATGGGAGTCCTCATGGAAAAGAGGCATTACATTTTGTATAACACGGTTCTATTGTGAAAATAGCAGATCTACATGCTCACAACGCCTCACGCTGCGAGGCGTTGTGAGCATGTAGATCAGCTATTTTCACAATGTCTGTTGTTCAAGTGCAGCTAAACTTGGCATTTTAGTAAACGTGCCACAATTAACAATAATGCATTGCACCTGTGCAGCTGACCTGTGGAACCTAGGAATATACCATTCTGTCAAGCTGGGGAGAATACAAGTGTGGAGAATATAATTATAATACCTTGTTAAAGTGACCATTTTGTTAAATGTTGCATTTGTAGTTATTTTACTGTAATTTAACAACATAATAACCAGCGCAGATAGACAAAGAGACATTCATGGATTTATATTTAAAAGTAACTTTTATTTTCCCCCCTGGACCCAGGGTATGGCAGCTGCATACCCCTGCCATACGTGCGTGCGTAGCGGTACGGTTTTACTGTACTTTTCCCTCCAAATAAGCCTCCCAATATCCCATTCATTTCAATGAAGCAGCTACATGTCACCTGACTCGGCTGTTTAGACAGGCCTGTCAGAATGATTGCATAATGGCCTAAAAGCAAAGCAATTTTGTATGAAAATGAATCATCACATTGTACAGTAAAATGTCATGATCGGGACAGAACTACTTTAGTTGTGTTTGAAGGATAAAACAAACTGACGTTGACCACAGTTCCTCTGGGCATTGTTTGATTATGCTGCAAAATATTGACGTTGGCATATTCTAATACTTTGTTTGGCACAATATGATGTTTATCTATGAAAAGACTGTGTGTGTGTGTGTGTGTGTGTGTGTGTGTGTGTGTGTGTGTGTGTGTGTGTGTGTGTGTGTGTGTGTGTGTACACACACACACACACACACACACACAATATATTTACATCACTTGTGGGGACATTACGTAGACTTCCATTCATTGTTATGCAAGTCCTGTGGCCTTACCCTAACCTCTATCCCTAAACCTAACCCTAAACTTAACCCTGACCCTAAACCTAACCGTTGTGGGGACCTACTATTTTGTCCCCACACTGTCAGAGGTCCCCTGCAGGTGACTAACATGCGTTAGTCCCCATAAGTATAGCTAGACGCACACGCACGCACGCACGCACGCACGCACGCACGCACGCACGCACGCACGCACGCACACACACACACACACACACACACACACACACACACACACACACACACACACACAGCTAAATTCAAAGATCCACATGAGTGGAAAAAGCAGCACACCAAAGTGAAAGTACAAGACAAGCTCAGATAATAAGTTCCATTTATTCTGAACGTTCAGAATAAATGGAACTTATTATCTGAGCTTGTCTTGTACTTTCACTTTGGTGTGCTGCTTTTTCCACTCATGTGGATCTTTGAATTCAGTTGTACCCAGAGCTAAGCACCCACTGCCCAAATCAGTGGCAGCAATCAGAGGAAGCGCACCTGTTTTCATCTCCTGACACACACACAGCTATTTGCAACCCCCTCCCTCAATAAACACCCGAGGCAGTTAGTACAGTATATTAGTACAGCGAGGGCAGATAGACGTCACAGTTCACATCACTGACAAGGTTCTTCTCAGCTCTGAGGACTTACCCCAAACTACTGAAGGTGAGCTCAATACTGACAAGCAGTGGCGGCTCCAGAAATTCTTGACTGAGGGGGCTATGGGGGAGCTGGCTTTTTTTTTAGAGCGGGGGTTAATTAATTTAGGCAACAAACAATAATGAATAGTACTAATATGACAAACGTGATTCCCTCGCTCCAGGTTATGGATAACTGAACAGACCAGATCATTGGTAGTTTCCAGCTCCAAATCTGAGGACTGTAGGTGATCGGATAGGGTTTTTGTGAGGCTGAAGATGCTTTCCAGCATAATAAGTATGATTTTATAGCATGGTTTACATAGAAGTCAGTCAATTGTCTTTCACATATTCATATATATTTTATCTATTTATTCCTTAAATATTTTTCATCTAGCCCCCCCCCCCCCCATCTAGCCCCCCCCCCCCCCCCCCCCTGGAGGCGCCCCTGCTGACAAGATACTTGTGCAATGACTTATGACAGCGATTCTCATTGTGGGCTGGTGCACCGCCCCATTTAATTGGCAAAACATTCAGATGTTAAAACTCACTCACAGCCATTTACAATATGCTTTTGCGCCTATACTGCCAGGAATATTATACATTTTTCAGAGTCACAGTAGATCTCCCTCATATGCATGACATTTTGGTAGGCTGTAGTCTATATAGTGTACACTAGATGTCGCCAACGATTAAGGTCTCTGGCGATTGCTAGAAGGCCTCAAATTAGCAACCAGTCCATCCACTTAGCATTAGCGTTAGCATGGAACGGCGCGGGACCCGTGCACGCCATACGCGCGCCTGATGGTCTTAAAAAATTATCGACTATGTGCCTTAGATGCCCAATAGACGCACAGACACTTCAAACCGGATCAAAATCCGACGTTTTGATCGTGAGATAGACCATCGCAATATCATTGCTGAAGCTTAAATGAACCTAGAATGGTCATTTAGGCTATAGCTCTAAAAATGTCAAAAAAATACCCAAAAAATCAGAAAATGATCAGAAAGGCGACGTTTGGCGATCTGGCTGCCTCAGCCCTCCCCAAAATGGCGATTTTTGGCGATTTGGCTGTGAATCAGTCAAAGATCAGAAATATGTACAAAAACATCATAGTAGGACTATTTTGTTTTGTGAATTTACGGATGGATAACATACAGTATGCTTTGGCCCATCCATCTGAGTGCTTAACATGGCAGCCTATAAGCTACCGTCTTAAGTAGATACCGGTAGATACCTTTATTATCCCAAGGGGGAAATTCAGTTGTCCAGTTGTAGCACAGCAGTATACAGTTATTTACAAAGTTACAGAGAAGTAAGAAAAAAGATAGATAAGAGGAAAAAACAAGAGCAGTACAGTACCAATGAAGAGAAGGTGCATCAATAGAGGGGGCGAATAATATATAAGTATATACATAAAGTGTCTTACAAAAAGAGACCGTAACAGTCAATGCTAGTTAGTGCAACAAGTATCTCACTGACATTGTTAAACAAAGCAGAATACTCAGAAACTACCAACACAACCTAATAGTGCAAAGTCAAGAATCAGTGCGAAAAAACAAACAAAAAAAAGCAGCTCAGAGAAGAAGAAAAACTAGGGAGCGTGTCACCGCAAGACGCACATGAGCACTCTCCCTGGAAGGTCCTTAGGGGTCAAAGTCAATACAGCAACAGTTCCATCAGTCTAGGTTAGGAAGGAAGTCCTTTTCAATCGTCCGTTATGTGTCTTGTTGTACAGCTTAAGGGCGGCCGGTACAAAAGATTTGGCAAGATAGGTGTGTTTTTGAGATTTTCAAGTGGGCCCTGATCCAGAAAAGCTAAGTTTGAGAGCCACTGTATTATGAGAATTGCATTCAAATGTTCTTCTGTCACACTGTCGCAGATCCAACGCCATGCAGAGTCATACAACTACTGACAGCTTTTGTTTAACATTCTCACAGAAAATGAAGATCGCGATCCTCCTCCTCGCTGTGTTGGCCGTTGCAGCTGTGCAAAATGCGAAAGCTGCGGATGAGCCAGGTAACTATTTGCATAAGATGTCATTTAATGTGATGTAATATCAAGCCATTCCACTGTGACTTAACACCTGATTTTTGGCGATTTGGCTGTGAATCAGTCAAAGATCAGAAATATGTACAAAAACATCATAGTAGGACTATTTTGTTTTGTGAATTTACGGATGGATAACATACAGTATGCTTTGGCCCATCCATCTGAGTGCTTAACATGGCAGCCTATAAGCTACCGTCTTAAGTAGATACCGGTAGATACCTTTATTATCCCAAGGGGGAAATTCAGTTGTCCAGTTGTAGCACAGCAGTATACAGTTATTTACAAAGTTACAGAGAAGTAAGAAAAAAGATAGATAAGAGGAAAAAACAAGAGCAGTACAGTACCAATGAAGAGAAGGTGCATCAATAGAGGGGGCGAATAATATATAAGTATATACATAAAGTGTCTTACAAAAAGAGACCGTAACAGTCAATGCTAGTTAGTGCAACAAGTATCTCACTGACATTGTTAAACAAAGCAGAATACTCAGAAACTACCAACACAACCTAATAGTGCAAAGTCAAGAATCAGTGCGAAAAAACAAACAAAAAAAAGCAGCTCAGAGAAGAAGAAAAACTAGGGAGCGTGTCACCGCAAGACGCACATGAGCACTCTCCCTGGAAGGTCCTTAGGGGTCAAAGTCAATACAGCAACAGTTCCATCAGTCTAGGTTAGGAAGGAAGTCCTTTTCAATCGTCCGTTATGTGTCTTGTTGTACAGCTTAAGGGCGGCCGGTACAAAAGATTTGGCAAGATAGGTGTGTTTTTGAGATTTTCAAGTGGGCCCTGATCCAGAAAAGCTAAGTTTGAGAGCCACTGTATTATGAGAATTGCATTCAAATGTTCTTCTGTCACACTGTCGCAGATCCAACGCCATGCAGAGTCATACAACTACTGACAGCTTTTGTTTAACATTCTCACAGAAAATGAAGATCGCGATCCTCCTCCTCGCTGTGTTGGCCGTTGCAGCTGTGCAAAATGCGAAAGCTGCGGATGAGCCAGGTAACTATTTGCATAAGATGTCATTTAATGTGATGTAATATCAAGCCATTCCACTGTGACTTAACACTTCCTCTGTCATATACATACATAGCATATTTATATATATATATATATTTATATATATATATATAGGCCTATATATATATATATATATATATATATATATATATATATATATATATATATATATATATATATATATATTTACATTGCCTCTTCTGTTCAAATGGCCAATAGTTTTGTGTCTCCCATTCAAATAACCAAATATTGGAATATTGGATCAGGAATGTGACAAAAACCAAACACATAAATCTCCATGAGTTCAATTATTCATGGAGTTATCGACCAAAAGATTGTGTGCATCACCTGTTTTGCACCTTGCATTGACTTGTGTTGAGGATAAAGATGTAATTGTTGAGGATACAGATTTTACCCATGCACAAAGGCAAATCGAGGGACAGCGAATGCATTTTCCGGCAGCGGCACGTGCCCCGACGTCGCCGGACCTGCCGACTATAGCCGCGGTAATGATTCCTATGCCGCGGCAATTATACCTAATCCGTGGCACAGCCGGACAGACCGTCAATGGAGCTGAGTCTGCCGCTTTTGCCGAACCTATCCCCCAATCCCCCCCCCACACACACACACACACACACACACACCACCCACACACACACACGCAGGCACGCACGCGCACGCATGGACACCCACGCACGCAAGCACCATGATCAGCGTGCTCATATCAATAATGTATAAATAAATGAATAAAGTATTAAAACAGTCATGTCTGCTCCGGTGGTTGCTTACCGACCTTCCGGATCTGCGGGGGCCTCCCGGTAGCCCCCGGAGCCGCCGGTAGCCTCCGCCGGACCGCCGCCGCCTCCCGGAGCCGCCGTCACCTGCCGGGCCTCACCGGCAGCCGCCGGTAGCCGCCGTCACCTGCCGGGCCCGCCGGGCCTCACTGGCAGCCACCGATAGCCGCCGTCACCTGCCGGGCCTCACCGGCAGCCACCGATAGCCGCCGTCACCTGCCGGGCCTCACCGGCAGCCGCCGATAGCCGCCGTCACCTGCCGGGCCTCACCGGCAGCCGCCGATAGCCGCCGTCACCTGCCACTTCTATACCCGATCCGCCGGTCCATCTGCCGGTGCATCGGCGGCGGCCGCAGTGCTGCCAGAGATGGGTCTGTCTGTCTGTCTGTCTGTCTGTCTGTCTGTCTGTCTGTCTGTACCACCCTTTCCTTAGTAGCCTAGTAGTAGACCTAATAATAATAATCTGTGTCTATCAATGTCCCTCCTTCCACCTCGCCTCTCCACTTCTATCTATCCATTTTACGCACAACTGTTTTGCGCTGCACACGCATCTATCCCGCCACACACACACACACACACACACACACACACACACACACACACACACTGACAAGCGCTGTGGGATTACTTGATTATTTTTAAACCAACACCACTTTCTATTATCTGTATTTCTTTTGTTACAATCCCCCCTTCGTTTTTACCACTCCCTAGTCCCAAATATACAGTAGGCTTATGCCTTATTGTATTCATTTTTATTGTAGGCTATAATAGTTAACGGACGGTTCCAACGAGGGGTCGCGCGATCCTATACGGCCGGAGACGGTCGTTTTACTTTTCAGCCAAAGTATAGCCAATCAAGCTACGCGCGGCGGGCAACAGAGTGTCTCCTTTATTAAATAAAATAAACGTTTTCATCTGTATGTCTCATATGTGTAGGCCTATTCGAAACCAAACAGCACTTTTTTGTCTCCAATTAATTATGTGCATTTAGATTCGGTTTTAACCCAGTCCCAGCTCTCAAGCAATTTCAATATAGCCTATCTGAAGTTATGATTTGATAAACCACTCAATAAAATGCTATAACCTATGCTGAAATGTGGTATAACTCTGTACTTCTCACTTCTACAAGCTCTCAACGCATCACAGACGCCTGTGAACTGGGATATTTACTTAGCCCTATAGGACCAGGTGATACAGCTAATTGCCTATATCCGGTCACCATTGATGCACATTGACAAACAATTGTATTGATGGGCCAATTGACTTCAAAGGAGTGGGATGATGGCGCGCCACCGCAGACATGATTAGACCACCTCTCTCTCTCTCTCTCTCTCTCTCTCTCTCTCTGTGTTATTTGTCTCTATTTCCTAAATAAATAAGCAGCAGCAGTTAACAAAAATATTTGTGATGCTGGCGCTGTCAATTAAAGGATCAGATTGTTGTAATACAGTACTTTTACCAATAGATGGCACTGTTACTCTAGGCTAGGCTACTGCCTCATACCCTTTACATGGTGAACCACTTCCGGTGTCACGTCGTTCTGTTCCTTTGTTGATCTGCGCAGCATGTGAACGCAACTGCTAATAAAACTCAGTCTCTTTATGCTACCAACTCAGTCTAATTCATTAGGTTATGGGCCCAGATCGTCGCTAAAAAGCTGTTAAACACTGAATATTGTGTGAAGATAAACAGTATTGTGGGAATTCACAATGGAGGACAAGCTGTTTATTGACAGGCTGAGCGGACCAGAGAATTGGGCAACATGGAAGTTTCAGTTGGAACACTTGCTAAAGGCTAAAGGACTATGGGGCATGGTAATGGAGACAGATGTGCTACCTGGAGATGCTAACGAAGCAGCACAGGCTGAGTTCACTAAAAGGAGAGAGAAGGCATTCTCTATGTTAGTGCTGAATGTAAGTACACCCCAGTTATATTTGATAACAAGCTGCCAGACTCCCAAAGAGGGCGTGGACCACGCTGAAAGGCCATTTTGAGAGAGATACTTTGGCAAATAAATTGTTTCTGAAGAAGAAATATTTCAGATGTGAAATGAAAGAAGGAGATTCTATAACTGAGCACTTAAAACAAATGAAGGAGCTAACTGATCAGCTAACAGCAATAGGAGCTGTAATTGAAGAGGAGGACCAAATTGTAACACTTTTGGGAAGCTTGCCAACAAGTTATGCTACAATTGTCACTGCACTAGAAACAAAGATTGACAAGTTGACACTGAAGTTTGTACAGCAAGCATTAATCAATGAAGAGCAAAAGCGACTGGTGCTATGTCAGGTGGGGCAGCAGCCATGTCATCACAGTTTAAAGGAAATGTGCAGGATGGCTCTAAATCAGTGGGAGCAGCAGGACCAAGCACATGGAGATGCTATAAATGTGGAAAAGAAGGTCATTTTAAGCGTGATTGTTCAAGCTTTAAAAATAAACCTAAAAAGAAAACACACAAAGCCAAAAATGTGATGTGTGAGGATGAAGAAGACAGACCACAACAAGTTGAATGGTTAATTGACTCTGGAGCATCAAAGCACATGACATGTGATAAAGAGATTCTCCAGGAATACCAGCAATTTTCAAAGACACAGTCTGTGAAACTTGGATGACGGCAGGGTGGTTGACGCCCTAGGAGTTGGGAATGTGAACATGAAAATGACTTTCAAGTTAAGTGATATAAAAAATGTCACAATGTATGATGTGCTGCATGTTCCAAAGCTGTCTGGGAATTTAATCTCAGTGGGAGCTGCTACCAAAAAAGGAAATACAGTGCAGTTCAAGAGGTCTAGATGCTACATACGTGGAAAAAATGGAGCTCTGAGAGGAATGGGAACACAAAGAGCTGATGGACTATATCAGCTGGATGTGGAAGGAAGTGAATCTGTCTGTCACAGTGCATCAGTAGCTGCTAGCCTGTGGCACCAGCGCCTTGGTCACACTACCAAGCTGAAGGAACTTAAAGGTCTGGTGAACGGAGTGGACTTCTCTGCAGAAAAAGAGATTCCCTTCTGTGAAGGATGTGTGGAAGGCAAACTGGCTAGAAAGCCATTCAAGCCGATTGGAGAAATCCGTTCCAAACGCAAGATGCAGCTGATTCATAGTGATGTCTGTGGTCCCATGCAGACTGAATCTATAAGTGGAGCAAAATATTTTGTGACTTTCATAGATGACTACTCAAGATGCTGCAAGGTATACTTCATGAAACAGAAGAATGAAGTACTATGCAAATTCAAGGAATTTGAGAGAACATTCTCAAATGAGTGTGGGCTGAGTGTCTCAAAGCTGAGAACAGACAATGGTGGTGAGTACACCTCAAAGGAGTTTCAAGAATATTTGAAGGCTCAAGGCATCCACCATGAAATGACTGTACCTCACTCGCCACAGCAAAATGGTGTTGCAGAAAGGAAAAACAGGACACTAGTTGAAGCAGCAAGGAGCATGCTGTCACATGCTAAGTTACCGAAGGTGTTCTGGGCAGAGGCTGTAGCCACCGCAGCCTACATACAGAACAGGCTGCCTACTTCTGTTCTGAAAGGAGAGACACCGTACCAGAGATGGTGTGGAAAAAAACCTGATGTGAGTCACATGAAGGTGTTTGGCTGTATTGCTTATGCACATATCCCAGATGAAGAGAGAAGGAAACTGGACAAAAAGGCTGTAAAGCTTCGTTTCGTGGGATATGCAAACAATGCCAAGGGCTATCGCCTGTATGATGAAGAGAAAAGGAGGATTCTAATCCGCCGTGATGTCATCTTTGATGAATCAAACTTCAACTGGAAGCAGGAAGTGAAAGTACCCTGCACAGAGAACGAGATAACCATGGAAACAGATGAGAGTGAGACACAAAATGATGAGGTCACTGTCGAGAGCACTGCCAGAACAAGCGGCAGAATCAGAAATGCTCCAAGAAGATTTGGATATGATGAGTTTGCTGATGTAGTGACTGTTGATCATTATGCCAATATGTGTCGTGTGACAGAGCCACTGTCAATGAAGGAGGCAATGAAGAGTCCAAATGCAAAAGAATGGCAGGAGGCCGCTGACTTGGAATATGAGTCACTGCTGGAAAATGAGACATGGGACTTAGTGGATTTGCCAAGAGACAGAAAGGCAGTAGGATCAAGGTGGGTGTTCAAAGTCAAGCATCATAGTGATGGAAGATTGGAACGATACAAGTGCAGGCTCGTTGCCAAAGGCTACTCACAGTTGTATGGTGCTGACTATGATGAAACATTTTCACCAGTGGTACGATTCAGCTCTATTCGTACATTACTGTCCTTTGCTACTCAAAACAGTCTACAGGTGCACCAGATGGATGTTGTAACTGCATTCCTTAATGGACACCTGGAAGAGGAAATCTACATGGAGCAACCAGAGGGCTACATAAAACCCGGGCAGGAACATCTGGTGTGCAAACTGAAGAGATCAATCTATGGACTGAAGCAGTCTCCTCGCTTTTGGAGCAAGGCTTTCACAGAGTTCATGATGGAAATTGGATTCAAACAGAGCACATCAGACCCGTGTGTGTTTGTCAGATCAAGACAAGAGCTTGAAATACTTGCTGTCTACGTTGATGATTTGATTCTGATAACGGAGTCAACTGAGAGCATGAACGAGCTCAAAATGGCACTCAAGGAGCGCTACAAGATGAAAGACATGTGTGAGCTGTCCTACATCCTGGGCATCTCTGTGATCCAAGATAAGGAAAAGAACTGTGTCATTCTTCATCAGAAGCATTACATTGAAGCCATACTTCAGAAATATGGAATGGATAATGCCAATCCTGTAGCAACCCCTGCAGAAGCCAACGTCAAGTTGAGGAAAAGTGATGGTGTCAGCAACATACCTATCAGTCAATGGTGGGAAGTCTGCTGTATGCTGCTATGGCCACGAGGCCAGACATAGCTCAAGCAGTGAGTGCTGTGTCAAAGTTCAACTCAAATCCGGATGCTTCACATCTGACTGCTGTGAAGAGGATACTTCGATACTTGAAAGGAACTGTGAACCTTGCTCTCAAGTATGAGCAGTCAGACTCAGGAGCTTTAATCGGATACTCAGATGCTGACTGGGCTGGAGATCAGGACGATCGCCGCTCAACAACAGGCAACATCTTTCTACTGAGTGGAGGAGCAGTGAGCTGGCTCAGCAAGAAACAGGCAACAGTTGCACTTTCAACGGCAGAAGCTGAATACATGGCACTCAGTCAAGCAACTCAAGAAGGAATCTGGCTGAGACGACTACTGAGTGATCTTGGAGTGGAGGCTACGTCTACAGTGATCCTGGAGGATAACCAAGGAGCCATCGCAATCGCGAAGAATCCTGTGAATCACTCCAGAACCAGACACATAGACATTCGCTACCACTATACATCCGCGAATGTGTGCAGAATGGACTAACTGCAATATTGTCCAACTAATGACATGAAAGCGGATATCTTTACCAAGCCACTGACCCGACAGAGGTTTGAATGTCTCAGGGGAGAGATTGGACTTTTCCCTGTTTAAATGAGTGACTGATTGTTTGTGCTTGACAGGTGTACGAAGAACGCTGCCTGATCAAAGCAATTCTAATAAAAACAAAACAATGTGAAAAAGAGTTCCAGAGTAACCAATGTAAAAAAGATTAAAAAAAGGAGAAAAAATCTTTGTGAAAAAGAGTTCCAGACAAACACAATGTAAAAACAAGTTTTTGAAAGAAAATAAATGTTTATTGTTGTTTACAGATATTTTTTGGTCTTGACATTTGTTATAAAGGAGAGCACGGCTCTGACATATTATTTAAGGGGACTTATTTAAGGGACTTGATACTATTGAAAAAGTTAGTGGGAGTGTTGTAATACAGTACTTTTACCAATAGATGGCACTGTTACTCTAGGCTAGGCTACTGCCTCATACCCTTTACATGGTGAACCACTTCCGGTGTCACGTCGTTCTGTTCCTTTGTTTGTTCTGCGCAGCATGTGAACGCAACTGCTAATAAAACTCAGTCTCTTTATGCTACCAACTCAGTCTAATTCATTACAGATCGCTTAAGCTGTTGCTTTCCACAGGGTAGAAGCAAATGGTTCAACCCTCTCAATAGATTCACTTGGTTAAATAAAGGTTTAATTAATCAAAAGATCAATTAACCCATTTCAAAGCGTCATTATAATTTGGCAGCATATATACTGCATGGATGACATAATTTCACCTGTTGGCATGTCACATAACAATGCCTAAGTTCTGCTTGCATGCGCTTCTCATTAGAATTCAGACCGACGATGTATTGCTCCTATAGGCGTGGAGAGCGCTGTCCATGGTGCTGAAATGCTATGGTCATTGTATGTAAATGGTCCATTTGGGTTAAATGAACGTTGATTTTACGATATGGATTGCAGGTCCCAGAGATAAAAATGCCATTAAATTGGGCATGTCAAACTGGGGGTCCTATAAATGAAAACGTTTGCTATAGCCTTACGGTGGTCCCTGGCATAAGCACTGCTATACAGAATGGAAACAACACTCAACAAGAGAGGCTTAGAAGATCCAGACAAAAGCGATCTGATCCTTTAATTGACAGCCCCAGCATCACATTTTGTTAACTGCTGCTGCTTATTTATTTAGGAAATAGAAACACTAGTGTGTGTGTGTGTGTGTGTGTGTGTGTGTGTGTGTGTGTGTGTGTGTGTGTGTGTGTGTGTGTGTGTGTGTGTGTGCAGAAGGAACGAATACAGTCCCTGTGTGTGTGTGTGTGTGTGTGTGTGTGTGTGTGTGTGTGTGTGTGTGTGTGTGTGTGTGTGTGTGTGTGTGTGTGTTTGAAAGAGAAAGAGAGAGAGCGCACAGATGCAGTTGTCTGGGAGTGATGACTGATGATGCCATTGGATACCCTGCCTATCTGTCAAAGAGCACAAAACTTTATATGTACATAGTCGGATTTGATACTTAACTTTACACATAAACCGTGTGTAAAGTCATGTCAGTGCCATTGTGTTGTCTGAAAAAAAGCGGGCTCCATGCATTTTCTTTTTTCTTTCCCAGTGATCCCAGTTCACAGGCCTATGTGATGCGTTGAGCGCTTGTAGAAGTGAGAAGTACAGATTTATACCACATTGATTTCAGCATAGGTTATAGCATTTTATTGAGTGGTTTATCAAATCATAACTTCAGATAGATATTGAAGATATAGATATAGATATCGGCGAGACGGACGGACGGGTGGGTGTTCGTTGCTGTCCGTGGGTCGTTCCCGGGCGCGCTAAGGCCAAAACCGAGGCGCCCATCCGTTAACTATTATAGCCTACAATAAAATGAATACAATAAGGCATAAGCCTATACTGTACGGGGGGGGGGGGGGGGGGGGGGGGGGGAATTGTAACAAAAGAAATACAGATAATAGAAAGTGGTGTTGGTTTAAAAATAATCGAGTAATCCCACAGCGCTTGTCAGTGTGTGTGTGTGTGTGTGTGTGTGTGTGTGTGTGTGTGTGTGTGTGTGTGTGTGTGTGTGTGTGTGTGGCGGGATAGATGCGTGTGCAGCGCAAAACAGCTGTGCGTAAAATGGATAGATAGAAGTTGAGAGGCGAGGTGGAAGGAGGGACATTGCAACCTTAGGTCTACTACTAGGCTACTAAGGAAAGGGTGGTACAGACAGACAGACAGACAGACAGACAGACAGACAGACCCATCTCTGGCAGCACTGCGGCCGCCGCCGATGCACCGGCAGATGGACCGGCGGATCGGGTATAGAAGCGGCAGGTGACGGCGGCTATCGGCGGCTGCCGGTGAGGCCCGGCAGGTGACGGCGGCTATCGGCGGCTGCCGGTGAGGCCCGGCAGGTGACGGCGGCTATCGGCGGCTGCCGGTGAGGCCCGGCGGGCCCGGCAGGTGACGGCGGCTACCGGCGGCTGCCGGTGAGGCCCGGCAGGTGACGGCGGCTACCGGCGGCTCCGGGAGGCGGCGGCGGTCCGGCGGAGGCTACCGGCGGCTCCGGGGGCTACCGGGAGGCCCCAGCAGATCCGGAAGGTCGGTAAGCGACCACCGGAGCAGACATGACTGTTTTAATACTTTATTCATTTATTTATACATTATTGATATGAGCACGCTGATCATGGTGCGTGCGTGTGTGTGTGTGCATGCGTGCGTGCTGCTGATCATGGTGCGTGCATGTGTGTGGAAGGTCGGTAAGCAACCACCGGAGCAGACATGACTGTTTTAATACTTTATTCATTTATTTATACATTATTGATATGAGCACGCTGATCATGGTGCGTGCGTGTGTGTGTGTGTGTGCATGCGTGCGTGCTGCTGATCATGGTGCGTGCATGTGTGTGTGCATGCGTGCGTGCGCGTGCGTGCGTGCCTGCGTGCGCGTGTGTGTGTGTGTGTGTGTGTGTGTGGGGGGGGGGGTTTGGGGATAGGTTCGGCAACAGCGGCTGACGCAGCTCCATAGTCGGTGTGTCCAGCGTTGCCACGGATTAGGTATAATTGCCACGGCATAGGAATCATTGCCGCACTGTTGTCGGCAGGTCCGGCGACGCCGCGGCAAGTGCCGCTGCCGGGAAGTGTATTCGCTCCTTCTGGGCAAATCACCAACACCAGTGGTGGACAAAGTACTTTGGGTCAAAGTATAGATACTACGGTCAAACATTACCCAACTTAATGTAAACATTGTTTTAAAATGTGCACTTGAGTTAGAGTACGGGAGTACTCAACTGTTCAAAAGTACAAATGACAAATTGTGCCTTATAACTGTATCAATGCCTTTTTGTATTGACGACATGTTCCAAAGAATATTCAAAGAGGTTCCAAGGGTAGTCCAATAAATATGCTAAAAATGTCAGTCCAAGGGCATTCTAATAATATACAGCAACGATACAGCCTTTATTAATCTACACTGTAAACAAAACTCTGCTTCTTCTTCTTGCTGCTGTAGCTGCTGTAAAGGCAGCATACCTCCCTGAGGCTGGAGAGGATCTGGCAGAGACCCAAGGGCACGAGGGAGAGGATGATAAGGATAAGGAGTACTATGAGGCGTACGCGCACTACGCGGGGTGGTGAGGTGAGGACAGACAGAAATTCCCCAAGCCTTATCATTAGACCTAAACGGTCCATTTAAAAAAAAATCCTGTAGAATACATTTGAGAATACAATATTTTGACTCATTAAAGCAGCAGAAAACGGCATACACTTGAATAATAATAATAATAATTTGCATTTAGTTCTGCTTCTGTATTCATGTGTCCCTGCTCTCCTTCCACAGCTCCAGAGGGAAATCATCATGTCATCATTAATACAAGACAATGTTTCTTCATTATTTGGTCAATCGAGGCATATTTGTGACCCTCAAATAAAAGGCATAGCATTCATCTCGTTGCCTGCCTCCTTTTTTTTCCTTTTGTGCTGAAAATAATAATAATAAAGGAAACTCAAACCTGATTCATGATCAACTAGAAGCAGTGCTCTTCTGAGCACAGGTCTCCACCAGGCCACACAAATCGGCCTGTTATAGCGCCACCATGAGGCTGATTTAAAAAATGTGGGGCAGAGGTTCTGAATTAGCATCCAGGGAGTGTGTGTGCTCAGTTTGGCAGCGATCGGGCCAACGGCGCCGGAGATTCGCTGGTAACAACCAGGCCACACAAATCGGCCTGTTATAGCGCCACCATGAGGCTGATTTGAAAAATGTGGGGCAGAGGTTCTAAATTGGCATCCAGGGAGTGTGTGTGCTCAGTTTGGCAGCGATCGGGCCAACGGTGACTGAGATTAGCTGCTCACAAACTGCGAGGACGCACGCACGCACGGACGGACGGACGGACGCACGGACGGACGGACGGACGGAGGGGAAAACATACTCTCCCTCAGCCTTCGGCTGGTGGAGACAATAATCATAGCGAAATAAATAGTTCATTCTGAAATGGGACATTCTGCATAATGAATGAGTACATTTACTTTAGCTACTTTTACTATATTTCCATGCTAATGCTTTGGGCATTTCCTTTTAACAAACACTCTATACTAGGTATTGGCTACCTTTTACTCAAGTCCACAATCTGAGTACTTCTCCCCTTGCTGCTGGTGTTTATGGTCTGGAACACAGAGGGGAGGTCAGAGCTCTACCAGGCTGGGTTATCCTGCCCGGGAATGGGTTATCCTGCCCAGGACTGGGTTATCCTGCCCAGGCTGGGTTATCCTGCCCAGGCTGGGTTATCCTGCCCAGGCTGGGTTATCCTGCCCAGGACTGGGTTATCCTGCCCAGTGTCCATAGACATACATATAGTGGGTAAAGATGCCTCACTGGCCAGTCAACCAGGGCGTCATTTGGGGCATCAGGCGATGCCAATTGCCACCCCTATGTGTTCACATTTAACCTTAAATTCAGTTATTTCATGCATAAAGTGTCCAACTCTGTATTGTTTTAGCAGATGAATCTGATTTCATCGCAATCAATGCCCGTCCATTTACACATGCAGTGGCGTCAGTTCAGCAAAAGCTAGGGTATGGCAAAGATGGGAGTCCTCATGGAAAAGAGGCATTACATTTTGTATAACACGGTTCTATTGTGAAAATAGCAGGTACATGCTCACAACGCCTCGCAGCATGTATTTTTCAGTGTTTTACCTGTTTTTCTACAGTTTCTTGGACTGGATAAGGCAGCCTGGAACGGTTGTTCAAGTGCAGCTAAACTTGGCATGTTAGTAAACGTGCCACAATTAACAATAATGCATTGCACCTGTGCAGCTGACCTACGGAACCTGGGAATATACCATTCTGTCAAGATGGGGAGAATACAAGTGTGGAGAATATAATTATAATACCTTGTTAAAGTGACCATTTTGTTAAATGTTGCATTTGTAGTTATTTTACTGTAATTTAACAACATAATAACCAGCACGGATAGACAAAGAGACATTCATGGATTTATATTTAAATGTAACTTTTATTCTCCCCCCTGGACCCAAGGTATGGCAGCTGCATACCCCTGCCATACCCAATTGACGCCCCTGTACACATGACACCTGTTATAATTTAGACAAGCCTTTTCTTATATGCAACCATTCATTCATGAACCACGTTCAACGAGGGATCCCTATTTTGGGAATGTCATAATACACTATCAAAATGTTCTCTTTTCGACCCCAAACAATGGTGAAAATAGTTGATCTACACGTTCTCAACGTGTCACCAAGCGACGCGTTTGAGTCCCTGTAGATCCACTATTTTCACTATTTTAGAAATGGGGCTGTGGGAACTTATTTTATGCAACTGCTATGTCTTTCTGAAATTACGCCTCTGCAGTCAAATCAAATCAAATCAAACTTTATTTATATAGCACATTTACATCAACCAGATTGAACCAAAGTGCTGAACAAGTATACATTTACACAGTCAACACCATCCCCTTATTACAGGGGTCTTCAACGTTTTCAGGTCAAGGACCCCTTAGTTGAGAGAGAAATTAAGCAGGGACCCCCACAACCTGTTCATAGATTCCATATAGTTTTATTGTTTGACAGCACGGTCATCAGTGTATTTTGGATTCATGTTGATGTGTGTTTTCAGATATTTAACCACTTGCACCGTCAATACTTAATAAACTTGACCTTTCACTCTGTACTTAGTCTGCTCTTTTCCCCTCTACACCAGACCTCTTAGCCGAAAATAGCTGATCTACAAGCTTGTAGATATATATTTCTTTTGTGTTACTGTTACTATCTAAGATAAGGTGTTTTGGTACAGTGGGTTACAACATTTAGCGTCGCCAAGTCTAAAATGACACCTAGAGGTGTCAAGAGGTGCCTAGAGGTACCTCTGTCAAACACGCCTCCAAATTCTTAGCCGCGCCCCCTAGAAATGTGATATTTTATTTCAACGTGTAGTGTGGCTGTTCAGCCACGGGGTGGCGATTCTTCAATATGAGTCGACTATTCGAGTCTATTACTTGTTGGTTACTTGTTATCTCTACCTGCATTGTGAGCTTGTAAATAGTTTCTTTTCAAGTTATTTTTGCACTCAAATTGTAATTATTTGTTTAACCCATTTAGGCCTAGGATTATTGACTGCTTTAACTATTGAAAAATAGCAAATATACAAGCACATGTAGATCTGCTATTTTTTTTAAATCATAGTTTTTTTTGCAAGTCTTTGAATATATCTACTTAAAAGCGAACATTTGTAACTCAAATATTTGCTTCTGGGGGGTCCCTGGAATAACATATTTTGAGATGGGGGGTCCGTGGCCAAATACCTGTAATTTTGGGGGTCCTTCACATGAAAAGGTTTGAGAACAGCATGATTTCGATTTTAGAGGAAGGATTTAGAAGTCGGGTCAAAGATCGGGTCAAAGATATTCAAAGACTTGCACTCATTTTCACAATTTTTCAAAAATAGCAGATCTACAAGCTCACAACACCTCACACTGCAAAGTGTTGTGAGCTTGCAGATTGGCTATTTTCGGCAAATACTTTAGGTGTGGAGGGGAAAAAAGAGCATACTAAGCAGTAAGCACAGAGGTTGAGGTACAAAGGGTTGTGGGGGTCCCTGCTTCATCTCTCTCTCAACTAAGGGGTCCTTGATCACGTTGAAGATCCCTTTGCAAAACAACTCTTTGCCATCAAATCTCTTAACATGTTCACAAAATGGAACTCGTGTTTTCATTTGGTAAACACAGCCATATTTTCACATGACACACACATGCATTCATTGAATAAACACAACTAGCTTTTGGCTGAACACTACCAAGCATGAACAGAACACTGAAGAGCAAAATTGAAAACACAATTGTCGAAATGGAACACACTGAATGAATGTCAATTACTCTGGTAAATGAACCAATTCCCTTTTTGTAAAATGACCCAGTGTATGCCCACTTCTCTCATAGACAAACATAAAACAGCACACAAATATGCAGACAAAACATTTTATTGACTGTAGGTCTAAACGTTTACCCCCAAACACTCCAAACAAGCCCACAACGCGTTGTGTGCTTGTAGATCGGCTGTTTTCAATAGTTTTGTGCGACAGTCTTGTATGATGTAGCATGGCTTTTCTTTACCAAAAGCCGTACACATTTGAAACTTGGAGATACAAGTTTTCTGCCCGACAGTGACGATATTTTAGTGATTATGTTGCGAGGAAAACGTTGAGCCATTACATAATAGCCATTTTGGTTAGAACTGACTGAAAATAACTTTGTACTTTATATAATAAATAATATTTTTTCAAGTGTCCAAATAAATTCAAAATATTATCAAATGATCTCGCGGCACCCCTGGACTGCCGTCGTGGCACCCCAGGGTGCCCCATCACCCACTTTGAAAACCCCTGGCCTAGAGTGCCGCATGAAGCCCTGACAGGCCTCAAAGCCCACATCTCCATAAGCCTCCTCCATGGCCTGAAGCAGTGGGACCTGGCTCTGAATTGCTCGCCTGACCCGAAAGTTTAGAGATTTGAATATTTGTGTGTTGTGGATTGATGCTATGAGATTTTATGTGAGAAGTGTGTGCAAACCTGAAAAGTGTGTCTTGTGTTTTGACAACAAGGTGATGTGAAATTTACATCAGAGTGTAAAGAAGTAAAGTCAGAGTCTAATATGATAAGGAAATCTAAAGTAGTAACAAATTGAGTCAAGCGATTGGGGACAGAAGTAAAGGTTGTGAAAATTGTGCCAAATTTAAAAAAAATGTGTTTTAGCAATCGAAAAAAAAACTGTAAGCTGATTTTGATACTATATACTGTATGTATATATATATTCTAGGGCTGGGAGAGAGAGAGAGAGAGAGAGAGAGAGAGAGAGAGAGAGAGAGAGAGAGAGAGAGAGAGAGAGAGAGAGAGAGAGAGAGAGAGGGGGAGAAGTCATTGGTTCACACACTGTCCCAAAACAACATAAACGTGACATAATAATAATAAGCTAAATATAAGGAAACGAAAAAGACACAACTTTTGTTCACATGTTCAATTGAAATTGTTCTTTATTTGGAAACAAGGCAGTAGGCAACATTTTTCCAATAGCCTCATAAAGTTGTTCATAAAGATGTATTAGTTGTCCCAGACACCTGGACAAACATTTGATTGTGGTTTAATAATAATAATGTAATGCCATCATGGTCATAAATGTAGGCCTAATGCCTGTAGAAATCCTTCTCCATTCCTCCTCTTCTGGTAAATGTCAACGTCTCAGAAGAAGATGTGACAGCGAGGAGGTTTTTGAGAACCAAGCCTCTGACATGACCAATCGCTTTTGCTTTTGTGAAAGGGTCCCTTTCTAATTACAGAGTGAAAGGTCAAGTTAAAATGTCAAACTATTATTTACCACACTGTTTTTCAATACTTTTCGGTAATCATGACATTTTGTGAGAAAACATACGTTTACATTGCCAAAGCAAGTGTCAAAAAATTAAATAAAAACAGTCTATAAGGGAGAACATCACATGGAACATATACAGTAGGACGGTTGGAGGGGGAGCAGCTGACCATATAGGCGACCCTCTAGACAAGCTAATTGCTTCCAATACACAAGTATCTGTGCCAAACATGTTGAACCAGTTCTATTGTCCGCCCGTGTTGAATTGACGGCACACGCAGGCTTCATTGGTGTACTGAGTACATTTACTCGAGTAGGCTATTTTTATTCCACTACAATCTTTTGAAAACAGTTAGATACTTTGCAAATTTCGATTATTAGGCTATAAAGGCATACAACCACTTCAGCCCTACATTTAGGCCATTTGAAAATACAAGCTCACAATATTGCTTAATCTGCTCAAATATTTGTATAATCTACAAATGGTAGGCTACATTTGTGAAATGACTAGACTATAGGCTCCGTTTTCTTTATACAGCCTACATTTTGATACCAAAACGTCATTACTCAAGCCAATTAAGGCTTATATTTTGAACATGGGATTTCTAAAAGAGTATTTCTACTTTTACTTAAGGAAAACATGTGAGTACTTTTTTTCATCACTGACGGCCTTGCTGATCCCGCCCATAGACGATCGCGCCTCGATCGGCTTGCTCACTCAGCAGCAGAGCAGTTGAGTTCTAACTTCATCTAACTTTCACTAATAATTAATATTGAAATAAGAACAGCAGGATAACAAGTAGACTATTGTGACATTTACATTTGAAAGTTCCTGGTTTGTATATAAAGAAGTTACCTCAAGAGTCACCAGCCAATCGTCATTACTCACAAACAATTACAAAATAATTGGTTCACACACTGTCCCAAAAATAACACAAACGTGACATAATAATAATAAGCTAAATATAAGGAAACGAAAAAGACACAACTTAACCAAAACGAGACCTTTCCTATAATAATAATAATAACAGTGCAGGGACCCTGACGACACTCTCCCACGCCAAATACATTTCCTCATTATGGGGCCGTGGTATTCCATTTGGACATGATTTGGAACAGAGCGACAGAGAGATGGCGAGAGAAAGCGAGCGAGCGAGGATTACGTTTTGTTCTTCTGGTTTAAGTTCATCATGGCTCGGTCAATGTCTATAGCATATTGGCTATAAAACATTTATTGGTTTATAGACAAAACAAGACAGACAGACAGACAGACAGACAGACAGACAGACAGACAGACAGACAGACAGACAGACAGAATAAACAGTCCAGTGTCAGTCCACTGTTAGACTGAAATAAATCATGTCCATTATGAGCTTGCAGATCGGCTATTTCGCTTTTTTTCTCCAGTGCGTCCAGCCTCCTCTTAAGGCACGCATGTTGCTTTCATCATCATCATATCAGTTCACACAGCTGCAGTATGTTAGATTGAGTAGACCTCACCACATGAAAGGCAGAGGCACGCATGGACTTTTAATAGCCTAATCATAAGCTAAATGCTCGGGTCTCTCTGAACCTCGGAAATAAACGGATTTCAGGACAATGTCACAGGTCTAAAAAAAAACAAAAAAAGAATCCGAACGGGACGGAACTGGACAAGACCATTACGGGGCCACTCGGGTTTGGTTTTGTAATTTGGCATAACAAATATATTTCTATTGAATATATTATAGGCTTGACCATTTCTCTCTCTCTCTCTCTCTTCTGTTGGATAATTAGAGAAAGCGCATATATCTGACATGGCCGAACAAGGAACGCTGTCTGTCAGACAGACCCATGATGTTTACCAGGATAAGAAATAACACTAGAAAAGTTGTTATTTTGATAGAGAAATAGCCCATCCCCGTAGATAATGTCCAGAAATATGCTCCATAGGCTATAAATGTTCCGACCTTCATCTTCCAGGTGACTTTTGTTGGTGTTTCACTTCACCTCGCTAAAAACCTCCTTTTGCGGGACTCATTGAAATATGCGAACAGACGATAATAATATGGATTTGGGAGCATAGCCTAATTACAAAGCATGTCTCATTAAAAACAATATATATTTTATAGTTGAAGGGTAAATACACAGTATAGGCCTATGTAGGCTGGGAACATGACACAGTTAAGTTGAGATTTTTTTTTATTATTTTGGAGGTGGGGGTAGAATACTGTATAGGCTACAGTAGAGCTACATCACGAGTAGACATACAGCCTTTGCAGACAGCCAGGATGTGGAGGCGGGCTTTGACGCTGGGTGACGCCCTGCTCACATTGAAAGGGACAAAGCCGACGTGTGATATCGGCTGAGTGCCAGGAATGCAGTTTGGCCAGTGCTCTCATAACTGTATGCTCAATCCCTCAGGCGCCCCCTGGACTACATGATTATAAATGTTTATAATTGAGAACTGAGAGGTGCAGTAATCAATGATATATAGACACTGTGAAGTAATGACCACCAAATTGAATTTGTAAATACTAAAGTAAAATACAAATACCTCAACATTGAACTCAAGTAATTCTTAGAACTTAGGTAATACATCATTACACCAACACCAATTACATCAAATGCAAAGAAATAGTAGAATTAGTTGGCTAATCTAAGAAAAACATGGGTAGACACATGTTTTCAAACCAACAAGGAAACAAAGACAGACAAGCGAACAGCAGAGCTTTTCCATAATGAAACATGCTCTCTCTGAAACAGTGGAACTGTTATTAAGTGCTGGTAATAAGCTCATTGTCATGTGAACTGTTAACTTTATAATTATCCGTTTTAGTCCCATAGCCAGTTTTAAATGGACCCTTACAAATACAAATGAGACATTTAATTAACATTTAATGAAAAAGTCCTATGCCAAAATGTATTCTTACACCATTTAAAGTATAATTACTCTCTAGTATCTACAGTAGTCTCTTCTGTGGTTCATTTCAATTCATTTCAATCCCCAGCAAAATAGTTAAACTAATTGCTCTGCTATGCCATCTAGTGTCACTTGACTGTATTGCAGAAGATAAGCTGAAAGGACGGCCTCCTATTTTTAGACACTCCCATCTCCAGAGAGACCGGTGGGTGTCCAGAGGTACCTACAGATACCTGAGGCGACTCAATTTTCTGTGAACCACTGTATATGAAAACCACGTATCCTATATCATAACCTAACCTAAAAGTGCTCCTCGGAGCACATGTCTCTGCCAGGCCAGGTACTGTAGGTTATTGTGAGGCAGCAATGTTCAGAATCCAGTCATGATAAGATTATATACTACATTTCAGCTACAATTCAGGACATATGAATAAAACATTGCCACAGTGAGGCTGAGTTGAAAAAGATATGGCGGTCGAACGTGAACGAACCGTTCTTTATTTCCGCTTGATGAAGTTGCTGTTGAACGCTCATTTTGGCATTCATGAACGGCGCTCGTTGGCTCATTCGGGCCGCGCCCTTGTATTCACTTTATATGTAATCGCGCCGCTCGAACGCATCTTCGCTTTACAGTAAATGTTTATTTAGCGCCGGGCAGTGCTGTATGCGTCTTCTTCTCCTCCTCGTCCAACAGTAACACACTTCCAAGTAAAGGCTGACTTAAAATTCGCCGTACACATGTACAATTCGTCGCACACATACAAGCTCACAACGTGCCGCTGCTATTTTCTGCATATGGAAACTTGCAGGATGTGGGATATTTAGAGACGTTTGCCTTCACAATAAAAGCTTATCAGCATTAGACAATGACAGTGGGAAAGGATAAAGGATTCAGTGGCATTTTACATTGCAAAGGGGTACAGGAAGAGTGTGCAGTGGGCACATATTTAAACATTGTGGGCACCTCAATGTTAAATTGGATGAAATCATTTTGCCAAATAATAGCTCGCAGCAACGCATTAAAAAAAAAAAAAACATGAACTGAACTTTTAGTTCAAAAATCTGAATTATGAATGATGAACTGAACTAGTTCATTTTAGAAATGGTGAACTGAACTTTTAACTAGTTCATTATAAAAAGTGAACTTTCCCAACACTGCCAATGTCCCGACAGGAGAGCAAAGAGCACAGTGCAAGGACGTGCTGGCCATTGGGAAAAGCGGGACAACTCCCGAACGGCCGGTTCATTCCCGGTTGGTCCAGGCCGGCCATTAGGGAAAAAAAAGAAAAAAAAAATGTCTGTTCCTGTTTGGCGAAGGGCACTTCCTGTTGCACCAATTAAGGTCAAGGACTCCTAATCAAGTAATATGAGGCCACCCACGCGTCTGTACGACAAACGGTTCTTGAGATATAGAGGCACTTCCTGTTTGGCGAAGGGCACTTCCTGTTTGGTGAAGGAAGCACCAATTAAGGTTAAGGACTCTTAATCAAGTCCAGTGCGGTATCCACTACACGACACCGTCCGTCCGTGCGTCCGTCCGAGCGTCCGTCCGTCCGCCCGCCCGACGTGACGTGGGTAGAGCTGCGAGGGCCCGGTCATCACTGCTGAAGGACTCTTAATCAAGTCATATGACACCACCCACACGTGTACGACAAACGGTTCATGAGATATAGAGGTACTTCCTGTTTGGCAAAGGGCACTTCCTGTTTGGCGAAGGAAGCACCAATTAAGGTTAAGGACTCTTAACCAGTAAGACTCCCTAATCGGGAGATAAGCGACCATCTCCACAAATAGGCCAAAAAATGTGTTTTACCAATTATCAAGACATACGGGCAGTTGACAGTTTGCCATGGTTACTCATTGAAGTTGAATCTCCATATATGGAGATAACCTACGCATCACACTAAGTCTGACCTCACCAGCCCATATTTGGGCATGAGCAACTTATGTCTCAATATATGGAGATATGATGACATCACACAGTCCTCAGCCGATGATGTGGCGTGATGTCATACAATACACAAACGAGCCCTACAGTATAAAGGGGCAATTCTTGCCAGGAAAGAAGCATTTCTTCGACTCAGACCTTATCGCCAGGGTTGGCTTATAGCAGCTGTCGGTAGGACCATATATGGATTCTGTTAGTGTGGATCTCCTAACAGGGCATCATCTGGGATACAATCCCTTTTATGCCCATATATGGAGATCCCTAACAGAATCCCTTTCATGCCCATATATGGAGATCCCTAACAGAATCCCTTTTATGCCCATATATGGAGATCCCTAACAGCATCCCTTTTATGCCCATATATGGAGATCACTAACAGCTAACAGAATCCCTTTTATGCCCATATATGGAGATCCCTAACAGAATCCCTTTTATGCCCATATATGGAGATCCCTAACAGAATCCCTTTTATGCCCATATATGGAGATCCCTAACAGAATCCCTTTTATGCCCATATATGGAGATCCCTAACAGAATCCCTTTTATGCCCATATATGGAGATCCCTAACAGAATCCCTTTTATGCCCATATATGGAGATCCCTAACAGAATCCCTTGTATGCCCATATATGGAGATCCCTAACAGAATCCCTTTTATGCCCATATATGGAGATCCCTAACAGAATCCCTTTTATGCCCATATATTATGGAGAAATCCCTGCTCTGAGTATCTGACATCAGTGTGATGTCACCTGTTTATGCCCATATATGGAGATCCCTGCTCTGCGTATCTGGTTGCTATGGTAAACAGTTGGTTGCTAGGGTAAAAAAACATGGTTGCTATGGTAAACAGTTGGTTGCTAGGGTAAACAGTTGGTTGCTAGGGTAAAACCATGGTTGCTAAGGTGGTTGCTGACGTACACTAACAAACCAGCAACAACAGACTGTTGCCACAGCAACGTACACAAAGGTTTGTGTACACATGTGGTGTGATGTCATACTGATGCGGAGATATGAGCAGGGCAAAGGTGTGACGTGTGACCGACCGACCAACGGACGGCCGGTGGAGGTTTTCATAGTAAACTGCTCCCTGACGGTCGCAATCAAGTCTTATGACACAACCCCCGCGTCTGTACGACAAACGGTTCATGAGATATAGAGGCACTTTCTGTTTGGCGAAGGGCACTTCCTGTTGCACCAATTAAGGTCAAGGACTCCTAATCAAGTAATATGAGGCCACCCACGCGTCTGTACGACAAACGGTTCTTGAGATATAGAGGCACTTCCTGTTTGGCGAAGGGCACTTCCTGTTTGGTGAAGGAAGCACCAATTAAGGTTAAGGACTCTTAATCAAGTCCAGTGCGGTATCCACTACACGACACCGTCCGTCCGAGCGTCCGTCCGTCCGCCCGCCCGTCCGCCCGTCCGCCCGTCCATCCACCCGTCCGCCCGTCCGTCCGTCCGTCCGTCCGTCCGAGCGTCCGTCCGAGCGTCCGTCCGTCCGTGCGTCCGCTCCCACTCACGCTCACAGCCCGTCCGTACACATCAGCCTCCGCTCACACATCAGCTCCCGCTCACACATCAGCTCCCGCTCAGTCCCCGTCCGTGTCCGCTTGCTCCGTCCTTGTCATGATCTGAAATGGAGTATATATATATATATATATATATATATATAGAGAGAGAGAGAGAGAGAGAGAGAGAGAGATCTCTATAGCGCGCAATGAGTGCCTCTCCAACTCTTTTTCCCGGGCCGAATCAGGGGACCAGCATGTCCCTGGCACAGTGAGAGCAATGTTCACCTTCATCCTCTGTGAAAACCACAAGAATAAGAATACTAACAACTAACAACTACAACCTATATTACAACTAACTACTGTACAACAATGAGAAAGGAAATATGAAATGAATAATATTGACATCAGAAGCAGCAACACCTTATATGAAAGAAAATAAAATGTACTCTATCAGGCTATTCGTCATCAACCTCCCCCAAATTTCAGCAGATGGAAGCAGATTAAAAGCAGAAATAAACGTGTTAATAAATACCGTCAGTGGTTTGTGTGTCTCAGTGTGTTTTCATAGATAAACACCCAGGGCATGTGTGTATTTACACATCACATCATATTGTGCCAAATAAATATGCCAACATCTTAAGTTGCAGCATAATCAAACAATGCCCAGAGCAACTGTGGTCAACACCAGTTTGTTTTATCCTTCAAACACGTCTAACTAGTTCTGTCCTTATCATGACATTTTGCTTGATGGTTAATTGTCATACAAATAACTAGCCTACAGCCCCCTGCGGGGGCCTGGCCCCTTTCTGTGTGTGCCTGTTAGTCCCCCTTGGTGTGAAGCAGACAGACTGTGATGTTGCTCTCTCTGGAAGTGCCCCCGGACTGGGAGTGCGCTGCTTGGTGACGCCCATTTGTGATGTAAATCGCATCACAGGACAAAGCCGCCTACAGGCCAAAATTTGGGAAAATATTTTAAACATTTGGGGATTATGAGAAGTAGAGACACATCTGAAGGTGATAAAGTTGATGTTGGGCAAGGTACATGCGTTATTGATTTTTGTATTATGTTTTTTAGACAATTGAACAACTGCTGAACGTGGAGTTACAGACGGACAAACGGACAAACATACACACTATTTTTTGGGGCGATTCTAATTAAGGTTGTGGGATGGTGGTGAGGCTCTTATGTAATATTTTTGACAGTTTCTTTTTTTGACACAACACAACTCATTTAGCAGTGAACACACTATTTGACATTACTGTGTACTAAAGATATTTATTTATCTATTTATTTATTTGTGTACTGTAAGTAGGCTATGGATCCCCAGGAGTTTGCTAACCCCTGATTTAGAACTCCTGCTCTATCTATAGTGCAATGTGTCTTATTGTACATTGATGGCTGTTAGGAACGGACTGCAGAACTTAATGTATTACTTACAATTAGGGACTCAACTCCAACAACAAACACTGTTTCTTTTATATATTTCAGCTCAGAATAACCACACCAACTTAGATTTACCGTAACATTTATTGCAATCTTATTATCGTATGCAATGATATTGCATTTAGTGTGGCGGTGTAGCTCTGCTGTACAGGAGTACAGGAAATTACCCAACTATTACTTTTACTATAAAGAAAAGGAGGCAGATAATATGATAGCCATAGGTTTGCATAATAAGGAATAGCATTGCATGTGGATTTAATCATGTTTCTTGTGATGCGTGTGGAGAGGGCGTGGCCAGGTGTTTAGATTTCTTGATCCCAGGACTGCTGGACTTATCTCTTATAGTCATAGTCATCATAGTCTGAGAGAGAGAGAGAGAGAGAGAGAGAGAGAGAGAGAGAGAGAGAGGAAATGTCTTAAAAGTGATCAATAAAATAACTGTCATGAACGTAAGTGCTCAAAGTTACCTGGAGCGACAAAACATTTTGGGATGTGGGAGCAGAACTCCCATCGTTTCTCTGGGTCGGTGGTGTAGCACCATGGCATCTCCTCACCGTCTGGATTACGGCAGTTGTTGCTGTCCAGGCCTCTGACAAAAATATGTAGGTAGGTACAGTAGGTAGTTAGTAGACTGGAAGATGGACAGACGGACGGACAGATACATGGCTATAGGTACAGTAGATGGGGTTTTTTTTTGGGGGGGGGGGGGGTCTTCTTACTTGTCTGGGTGGTTTTCTGGTGTGCGGTCGTGTTTGTGAGGTGTCTGTGCCGACCAGCTCTGGCAGGTACGCATGGAGGCCGTAAAGGCAACCTCCCCCCGATAGCTTCTGCCGTCGCAAGTGTAGCAGATCAGCTCTGGGACGATGGCAAGTGGAAAGGACAGGGAGAAGCAGATGGATGAGTAAACACAAGGACCAGTGTTTCGGTAGAGAAGCCCTCCAACAGGTCCCCTGCTTGCACTACTTTCATATTGGACTGTTGATCTCAGGGGCGTCAATTGGGTATGGCAGGGGTATGCAGCTGCCATACCCTGGGTCCAGGGGGGAAAATAAAAGTTCCTTTTAACTATAAATCCATGAATGTCTCTTTGTCTATCTGTGCTGGTTATTATGTTGTTAAATTACACAACAATTACTACAAATGCAAAGTTTAACAAAATTATATTCTCCACACTTGTATTCTCCCCATCTTGACAATGAGATGAGATGAGATGAGATATACTTTATTAATCCCCGAGGGGAAATTGAGGCATTACAGCAGCATAGTGTACACAAAACAAATAAACAACTAGACAAAAAAGACACAGACAAACATTTGATGGACACCAATCACACACAAGTCAGCCCATGACTATGCACGAGGGAGAAAGTTCTTAAACATGTAAGTTATGCAGTCTAATGGCAGTGGGCAGGAAAGAGAGTCTATACCGCTCTGTGTGCATTTTCGGGGGGAAAGTGAGCCTCTGACTGAAGGTGCTCTTCCTGTCCTGCAGATCACCATAGAGAGGATGGGAGGGGTTAACCATGATGGCGTTTAGTTTGTCCCTTATCCTCCTCTCTGCTACTGACTGCAGCCCTTCCATTTGGAGGCCAACTACTGAGCTGGCCTTCTTAATGGTTTTGTTGAGCTTGTTCAGCTCCCAGGCCTTAATGCCACCTCCCCAGCAAACTACTGCATAGAGCAGAATGCTGGCTAACACAGACTGGTAAAACATGTGCAGCAGCCTGCTGCACACATTAAAGGACCTTAGTCTCCTCAGGAGGTACAGTCTGCTCTGTCCCTTTTTATAGACAGCCTCCGTATTGTCTCTCCAGTCCAGTTCCTTGTTCAGGTGGACACCTAGGAATTTGTAAGAGTCCACAATCTCCACCTCTTCCCCCTGGATGGTGATGGGCACTGGGGTCCTCTTGTTGCTCCGTCTTGCATCGATCACCAGTTCTTTTGTCTTCCTAATATTCAGCAGTAGGTGATTCTGCTCAGCCCATCTGACGAAGTCCATCACCACACCTCTGTACTCCTCATCCTTGTCGTCAGTGATACATCCAACGATGGAGGAGTCATCTGAGAACTTCTGAAGATGGCATGTTCTGGATTTGAAGCAAAAGTCAGAGGTGTAGATGGTGAACAGGAAGGGTGACAGCACTGTTCCCTGGGGTACTCCGGTGCTTCCCATCAGTACATCAGACTGGCAGCCTTGTAGCCGGACACTCTGTGGCCTCTGGGTTAGATAGTCAGTTATCCAGGCTACCATGTTGTGGTCTACCTGCATGGTTGTCAGCTTCTCAGCAAGCAGGGGGGGCTGGATGGTATTAAACGCACTGGAGAAATCAAAAAACATAATTCTCACCATGCTCCCCTTGTTCTCCATGTGTGCGTAGGCCCTCTGCAACATGTAGATGATGGCATCCTCCACTCCCACTTTGGCTCTGTAGGCAAACTGCAGAGGGTCCAGGGAGTCGCTCACCAGAGGTCGCAGGTACTGGAGGACCAGCCTCTCAAAGGTTTTCATAATATGAGAGGTCAGTACAACTGGCCTATAGTCATTTAGAGTGCTGGGATGCGTTCCTTTTGGCACCGGGACGATGCAGGATGTCTTCCACCGCTTGGGCACCTTCCTCAGTCTCAACGACATGCTGAAAAGATGCTCCAGCACTGGTGCCAGTTGTTCAGCACACGTCCTCAGAACCCTAGGACTAATGCCATCCGGCCCTGCCGACTTTCCCTGGTGCAGCCTCCTCAGTTCCCTCTCCACCTGATCCGAGGTCACAGTCAGTCCTGCTTGAAGGGGGGATGATGGTGGGGGAGGGGGAGAAGAGGGGGGAAGCAGAGGGGGGGAGGATTGCAAAAAGGGGCTTTCCTGGGGGCCTGTGTTGTCAAACCTGTTGAAAAACAGGTTGAATTCATTGGCTTTAGCCAGGTCACCCTCCACTGATCTACTAGTGGATTGTTTGTGGCCAGACATGGTCTTCAGACCTTTCCACACCTCTCGCACATTATTCTGTGCCAGACTGTCCTCTACCTTCCTCCTGTAGGTGTCTTGTGCCTCACCGATCCTCTTCTTCAGCTCCACCTGCACGCGCTTCAATTCCACCCTGTCACCAGCCTTAAAGGCTCTCTTCTTTTCATTGAGAAGACCCTTTAGTTGTCCGGTGACCCAGGGTTTATTGTTGGAAAAGCAACGCACAGTTTTAGTGGGTACAATGTCATCCACACAGAATTGAATGTACTCTGTGATACAGTCCGTAAGTCCATCAATGTCCTCCCCAAATGAATCATAAAACACTCCCCAGTCCGTAACCTCAAAACGCCCCCTCAGAGCCTCACTGGCCTCTGGTGTCCACTTTCTCACTGATTGAGTGGTCACAGGCAGTCTTTTCACCATGGGCTCATACAGGGATGTGAGGTGAACCAGGTTGTGGTCTGACCCACCCAGTTTGGGCAGTGCAGTACATTTGTATGCATTTTTCACATTTGCATAACATAGGTCCAGTGTCCTGTCCTCCCTCGTAGTACAGCTCACAAACTGATAGAAAGTGGGCAGGGTCTTAGAGAGTGACGCGTGGTTGAAATCACCGGACACAGCCATGAATGCACTGGGACTCCTTGTCTGGGATCTCGCGATCGCCGAGTGAATGACGTCACACGCTGCTTCCGCATTAGCAGACGGCGGAATGTAAACAGTAAACACTAGGACATGTGAGTATTCACGGGGCAAGTAATAGGGGCGCATACTAACCACCATCAGTTCAATGTCAGGGGTCCAGATCCGCTCTTTTACCGTGACGTGCCCGGGATTACACCACTTGCTGTTAACCATCACCGCAAGCCCTCCGGCTGACTTTTTACGGCACAGCTTTAAGTCACGGTCCGATCGCACAGTGAGAAATCCGTTAATGGACACCACAGAGTCTGGTACGTCTTCATGTAACCATGTCTCAGTGAAGATCATCAGGCTACATTCACGGTACTCCCGATGGGACTTCGCCAGCTCCGCCAGCTCGTCCATCTTCTTTGGAGAATTGAGTGCTCTAACGTTCCCCATGACAATGGATGGCAGACACGGTCGGAAACGTCTTCTGTTTTCTCGCCGCCTTACACCCGCTCTGCAGCCCCGAAATCTTCGTCGGAGTTCGGCCGGTAAGTCCAGCTTCTTCCGTTGGTAAAGCAGATGTGGTTTGCTCAGGGCTACCAGCTGGTCCCTTGTGTATATAGTCCTGCAGGTCATTGTGTAGAAAGTGGTGTCCCCAAACAAACAAAACACACGACAGACGAGACGACTAAGACTATACTGCTACTAAAGCTAAAACTAGAACAATAAACAGTGAAACACACTAAAACCACGCTTAAAACGCTAAAACACACGGAGCTGCTGCAACAGGCAGCTACCTCACGCAGCGCCACTGAGAGAAACCTATGGAAACCTATCTAGATTAGAACCTGTGAAATCTCAAAATGGTATATTCCCAGGTTCCACAGGTCAGCTGCACAGGTGCAATGCATTATTGTTAATTGTGGCACGTTTACTAACATGCCAAGTTTAGCTGCACTTGAACAACAGTTCCAGGCTGCCATATCCAGCCCAAGAAACTGTAGAAACCTGGGGAAATATATTAAATGTACTTCTTAAAATAAATGTATCATGTCTGTTGCTAAGGTATGGCAACATGACTGGTGTACACCAGTCATGTTGCCATACCTTAACCTTTCTGAACTGACGCCACTGGTTGATCTGAGAATCAATAAACAATACATAAGATGAGCAATAGTGTGTGTGTGTGTGTGTGTGTGTGTGTGTGTGTGTGTGTGTGTGTGTGTGTGTGTGTGTGTGTGTGTGCGCGCGTGTATGCGCGCGCGCACAAACGCGTGCGTGAGTTTGTGTGTGAAACTAAATCTCAGTCAACTATATTTCCTTTATAATGTTTATTGTCACTAATTACAACTCATTGCATTGTAGTAATTGTGTTTTACTGCCTAACTTCGAAGCACAAGCAGGATGTTCCTATTGTGTAACAGGAGACAGAAATCAATCCAATCTGAATGTGTGCTGTGATAACTGTTCAACCTATATGCAAGGGAAGCTATATGACCACACTGTCACAGACGCACACGTGCCCGGTACGTGCCGCACAGGACAAATCTCTGCACAGATAGATGTGTTGGTTGTCGCCTGGTTTGTGCGTTTCTCTGTCTGCTTACCCCCACTTTTCATGAAGACTAATGTCTTTTCTTACATCATTATATGCCACGCATACACGCACACCATGACCCTGTACCATGCTGTTTCATCATACAAGACTGTCATACAAGACTGTCGCACAAAACGAGTGAAAACAGCCAATCTACAAGACTGTCGCACAAAACGAGTGAAAACAGCCAATCTACAAGCACACAACGCCTCGCCATGCGAGGCGTTGTGTGCTTGTAGATCAGCTGTTTTCACTAGTTTAGTACATTTTAGAGATGATAAATACAAACGAACGGTTTTGGACATACAAGGAAAAAATATATAATGTAGGGGTGACTCGGATTAAAAAGATATTCATGGGGTGCCCTGAGACAAAAAGGTTTGGGAACCCGTGTTCTATACAGTGTGAATGGAATCCCACTCATCTGTCCCTGAGGCAGGGACACATCCTACAGCTACCACTGATGCTCAGTAACAGAACAGTAAACTATAATCAAGGGAACATCGACATCTATAGCTAAAGTCATGGTCAGCTTCTCTGCCAAAAGTACATGTGAATGATAGACAGGTTTGTTAGTCAACCTCAGCAGAAATGTCCTAAAAGTAATCAAGAAAGGAATTGTCAAGAACGTATAAGTGGTCAAAGTCACCTGGAGCGACATGACATGCAGGGACCTGGCAGTACTCCCATCGTTTCTCTGGGTCGGTGGTGTAGCACCATGGCTTCTTCTCACCGTCTGGATTACGGCAGTAGTTGGTGCTCTCCAACAAGTACTGCAGGCCTCTGACAAAAAATATGTAGGTAGGTACAGTAGTTAGTAGACAGACCAACAGACAGGCAGACAGACAGGCAGGCAGGCAGGCGGAAAGTCAGACAGATGGATATATAGAGGGATATATAGATGTTTGGCTGGGTCTTCTTACTTGTCTGGGTGAATTTCAGGTGTGTTCTTGTGTTTGTGAGGTGTCTGGGCCGACCAGCTCTGGCAGGTTTTCCCAGAGATCGTACTGGCAACCTTCCCCCGAAAGTCTCTGCCGTCGCAAGTGTAGCAGGACACATCTGAGATGCGATGGTAGGTGGACAAGACAGGGAGAAGTAGAGGGATGGAGAGAGTAAACACAAATACCAGTGTAATTCAAAGCTCCCTAAAAGGTCCCTGGTTTTCAGAGTGCCCGGTCACGCGTCGTCTTGTCTTTAGTCTAGATGGACAGGGGGGTCCCCGCGCATAGTATAGGGTGGATTTTTTTTTCCGCCACCAGTTTTTTCTTAATCCTTGAAGGGTATATTTTAAGATTCTGCCAGGTACCAAGCTGAAATATGTTCTCATGGGGTTCATTTTTAATGATTTCTTGCACCTACCCATTCACTTACTAAACAGGAAAAAAAGACCCACCAAAAAATCTTCTTTAAGTAGCACGTGAGGGGTCTAACTAGGGGTTTTTCATGATTCTGAATCCATTGCAAGCATTTTGTTTTGCAAAAAAAAAAACATTCCTTGGGCTGAAAACGGCCCTACAGTTTTCTAGGGTCCATATTTAGCCTTAGGAATGTTTTTTGTGCAAAACAAAGGCTTGCCCCTACCCCTAGTTAGACCCCTCACATGCTACTCAAAGAATATTTTTTTGTGGGGGGTAGGTGCAAGAAATCATTAAAAATTAACCCCTTGGGACGATATTTCAGCTTAGCACCATCTTAAAATATACCCTTTAAGGATTAGGAAAAAACTGGTGGCGACAAAAAATCCACCCTATGCGTGCGGACCCCCTTGTCCATCTAGACTACTTTGCATTCACTTTGAAGCGCTGTGTGTGCATCGCCTCCTCGTTCATAACACATTTCCATGTAAATGTTGCGTGCCGAAAATAGCTGATCTGCAAGCTCACAACGCGTCGCATCGACAACACGTTGTGAGCTTGTAGATCAGCTACTTTCACCATATGCAAACTTGCAGGATGCGGGACGTTTAGAAATGTTTGCCACAATGAAAGCTTAGCAGCTTCGTGACAAGACAGAAGCAGCGTGGGAAAGGATTGCGGATTCGGGGGCATTACTCATTGCAAAGGGGTGCAGGAAGAGTGGGCACTTAAACATTGTGGGCACCTCAATGTTAAATTGGATGAAATAATTGCTGTGTGTGTGTCAATCATCTTGATATTATAAAGCTCGCAGCAACAACCTATTGAAAAATAAATATAACAAAATTAAACATGAACCATGAACTGAACTTTAAACTAATTTACTTCATGTAGAAAGTGAACTTTCCCAACACTGGAATCACACTCATATACACTGCTACCACTGAACCTCAGTAACAGTACAGTAAACAGTAATCAAAGGCACGTCAACATCTAGCTAAACCCATGGTCAGTTTCTCTGCAAACAGTACAGCGAACCATGGACCCATTTCTTGTTTACAAACATTGAGACTACTAAATGCACAGGTGACTGTATCATGTAATCAATTCCTACCAATCCCCAAACCTGTTGTTTTGTATTTATCATCTATAAAATGTCCCAGGCGTTGTGTGCTTGTAGATCTGCCTTTTTCACTAGTTTTGTGCGACAGTCTTGTACTGTATGATGACGCAGGGCTTTAGATAGATACCTTTATTATCCCAAGGGGGGAAATGTGTTGCCCAGAGGCAGCACAGCAGTATAAGGATATTTACAAAGTTACAGAGAAGTATGAAAAAGATAAAAAAGAAAAACAAGAACAGAGTACCGTAAGTACAGTAAGAGCAAGGTACAACAGGAAAGGGAACGAATAATATATATACATAAAGTGTCTTAAAGCACGACTATCAATATAATACAGTGCCTAAATCAAAGTGACCATAACAGTCAATGCTAGTTAGTGCAACAAGTATCTCTACGTCATCTCAACATCATGTCATCTCTACATCATGTCAAACACAAGCTTTGCTTTACCAAAAGACGTACACATTTGAAACTTGGAGATACGAGGTTTCTGCCCGACAGTGACAATATTTTAGTGATTATGTTGCAAGGAAAACATTGAGATAACAGCCATTTTAGTTAGAACTGACTGAAAATACGTTTAAAATGATACTAAATATTTTTTCAAGTGTCCAAATAAATTCCAAATATTATCAAATTATCTCGCGGCACCCCAGGGTGCCCCGTCACCCACTTTGAAAACCCCTGCCATAGAGAGATAGTGGTTTCTTATTCATCCTCAGCAGAAATGTCCTAAAAGTAATCAAGTAAATAATTGTCATACCACATCTGGGGATCTGGGAGCAGAACTCCCAGGGTTTCTCTGGGTCGGTGGTGTAGCACCATGGCATCTTCGCACCGTCTGGATTACGGCAGTAGTTGTCCAGGCCTCTGACAAAAATATGTAGGTAGTTACCGTAGGTAGTTGTGACCGAAGGTCGCAGTATACCATGAGAAATGTCGTAGCTTTGTCTGTCCTCCCGTCCTTTTGCCCTTCTGTTAAGGAAGTGATGTCACGTGACATCACCTCATCAAAGATCAAACCCTGGATATTCATACTGTCACTGTGACATCACATGTGATATTACAGTGACAGTCCATATATGGATATTCCTTTTATGCCCATATATGAAGATCCATGATGTCATTGATATATATCCCTGGCCAGATGACAAAGGCATGGCCCATATATGTGTGGCTGGTTCAGATAGGGATCTCCATGTATGGGCATAAAATATATTGAATGTATATGGATGCATATGTATTATTAATAAAGGATAAAATTAAATAAAAAAAGTCCATATATGGTCATTCCCAGAAACAAAATCCCTTTTATGCCCATATATGGAGATTTCTGATGTCATCAATCCCAGGCCGAAAACATTAATATTAAGTCCATATATGTATATGGATATATATTAATAAAGGATAAAATAAATAAAATGTCCATATACTGTACAGTATGGGTATTCCCAGATGATGCCCTGGTTACCCCCTTATGCCTATATGGAGATGCCCAGGCATTAAACCCAGGCCCTAACTCGCCATGGCCCTGCTTGGCTTTACTAATTAACATACGTTTTATGCCCATATATGGAGATTCCTATATTATCAATATTGAGGACATTATTTGTTCCAGAGAGATATCATTAGTACACCTTATGTAGTATCCTATTGGTCCAGATTTGTTTGGCTGTTTGGCTTTGATAGTAATTGTAACAAGAAAAGACATGAGGTATTTATAATTAATTTAATAATAGTTCTGGCCAAATTTCACAAGCTTAAATTTAGTCACTCTAAGCCATTATTCATGTTATTTGAGATTGAAGCCAAGCAGTATATTCAAACATTTTGTGACTCAAAACATAAGAAGGCTGAAAAAAAACTATTGTTTTGTGTTAACTTTTTAATATTTTCGTTTAGTAATTCCCCCTGGCTGATTTGTTTTATATTGATGTATTGATAACTTGCTGTTTGTGTTTGTGTTGTACTGTACTGTATTGTCTGTTTCATATTGTCTTGTTAATTGCATGTCATGATGTTTGAATGAAGATTTTTTTTTTAAAGAATAAAATAAATCATGTTATCAATATTAAGGACATATATGGGAATGCCCATATTTAGTAATGCCCATATATGGGCATGTTTTGACATAACATTGTTGACTATCATGCAGGGCAGGGGTCTCCATATATGAGTAACTAGTCCCATATACATCACTGGTATAGTAGACAGACCAACAGACGGGCAGACAGACAGCCAGACGGCTAGATGGCTAGATAGCTAGATCATTTTGATGGATAGATACATAGATGCATTAAGCTGGGTCTTCTTACTCGTCCGGGTACTCGTCCGGGTAATCGATGTCCGACCAGCTCTGGCAGGTTCTCCCAGAGGCCGCCGTGGAAACGTTCCCCCGATAGTCGCTGCCGTCGCTAGTGTAGCAGGTCAGCTCTGGCACGATGGTATAGATGGACAACACAGAGAGGAGAGAGTAAACACAAGGTGTTTTGGTAGAGAAAACCTCTAGGACAGGGCTCTTCAACGTTTTCAGGCCAAGGGCCCCTTAGTTAACCCATTTAGGCCTAAAATTATTGGATGCTTTAACTATTAAAATATAGCAGATATACAAGCTCACAGCACGGCACTCGGTGCCGCGCCGTGAGCTTGTATATCTGCTATATTTGAAAAAGTTGTGAAAATGTGTGCAAGTCTTTGAACATACCGGTATGTATTTTTAAAGCGAACATTTGTATCTCAAATGTTGCTTCTGGGGGGTCCCTGGAACTAAATATTTTGAGATGGGGGTCCGTGGCCAAATACATGTCATTTTGGGGGTCCTTCACATGAAAACGTTTGAGCACCACTGACATAGTAGTCTCTCAAGAACAGACTAACTGAGCTCCAGTTGAAGTGAAAAGGACCTTTCTTTGACGATGGCCGGCCAGATTGCTGACATAGAAACAGGTTTTTCCAAAAACTTTAAGAAGGATTCTAAAGACACTTATAGAATCAGGTCAAAATTCAAATGTTCATGATTTTTCAAAAATAGCAGATCTACAAACTCGCAGCACGGCACTCGGTGCCGCGCTGTACTGCTATTTTTCAATAGTTAAAGCATAAAATAATAATACACTACAATGTGTGAGAGATGAAGCAAGGACCCCCACAACCTCTTCATAGATTCCATATAGTTTCATTGTTTGACCGCAAAATCATCAGTGTATTTTGGATTCATGTCCATTTGTATTTTTCAGATATTCACTTGAACCGTCCATACTTAATAAACTTGACCTTTCTCTCAGTACTTAGTCTGCTCTTTTTCCCCTCTACACCAAACTAGCTCACAACACCTCGCAGCTCAGAATATTATATGGACGCTAATCAAGTGGTTAATATAAAAAAGGAGAAAAAAGTTTCTATCACTCAAAGATTTGGAGGACCCCCTGTAGTAACTCTGAGGGTCCCGGACCCCCTGTTGAAGATCCCTGCTCTAGGAAACATATGGTCTCTTCCGCCTCCCGGTGGATCTTCTAAAAGGCCCCACAGACGAAATGCGACATTGCATAAGATCAGAACTCGGGGCCGGGGTTGATCGGTGATCATTTCAAACGACAGCGATCCTCTGTCTTGAATTCGGGCCCGGTATATCCCGCTGTGCCAGTGAACTATCTGATACCTTTTCAATTGAGCCAGATATCCTGGATGACCACCCCTAGCGATCTCGGGCCAGAGTTGAGTGGGGAAAAAGTTGTATTTTATTTTTTCTGGCAGTTGATTGAATAAAGAAACAAGGCTCCAGCCTCCAAGGAAAGACAAAGTGGCAGCGGTTCTCAAACTATGTGTCCCGACCCAACTTGGGGTCGCGGAAGGTGCCATGGGCTCGCACATTGCCGACCAAAAGAATAAAAAAATAATAATGAATAGGCCTATAACCAAGAAACGCTAAAAGTGAAGTTGTTGCGACCAGCGTGAAGCCAACGGACACGTTCCCAGCCTACATATAGGGGGGAGAGCCTGCACGATTGTAACGTTTTTCACATTTCAATATTTTACTCAGAGATTATTTTACCTACATAATGTAATATTTTCAGGCAAAGGACTTACACATGTCTGCTATCATAAACCACTTCAAGTTTTTCATTTGATAAAACAGGTCATGAGTTATTAAACCGAGAGTGGACGCTGTTCCGATGTTACATTTGAAGCCCAAACGGGATTAATTGTAACAGCATGATTTACAAATGTAACACAGCTAAAGAATTAATAAACAAGTATTTTTTTGTTTAAATCAATTATATTTCATTCAAGCAACTCTTTTACATTGTTTTCATACCAAGGGTGTGATAAGATACTATATCATACTTTAGGAAAATATTAAATATTACAAGATGTACCAGTTTAAGCGTTTGAGTGAATTCCATGGGAAAATACATTGATTACCTAAATAAATAGCAAGTTTGATTAATGCAACATGTTATACATCCCAAATCTGACTTAAAAAACTCTGTAATTGAATGTCAGCTGACTGAACACAATATTGGCCAATATGTCAAATATTTCAATATGATATTATCATGTTAAATTGTGTTACAATTGAACCGTTTTGGCACCCCTGCTTTGAGGTTGCCTACAGAACAGAACTAACATGCATAGCAAGTTAAAATGATGTAAACTAATGAAGAACAGATACATGCAGACAGCCATCTAGATTTTATCTCCGCAACATTAAAGAAAAGATTTGCAGACCAAAGATACTCAAGGTGAAAATGTTTACGCATTTTGAGAAATACCAGTTTTTCTGCAATAACTCGGTCTAGGCTGGATACAAATAGTTCTTACTTCCTGGAGACGTTCATTACGGCCGTGGTCACATACTGATGCGATGACGTCATGATGGCATTGACCAATCAGGAGATAATGTGCTTGTTACAATTATGAAGCGTTACAATTGAGGCGGCTCTCCCCTACTGTGTATAACGTGTATTTGCCCTTCTAAATATTAAAACGGCGAAATTAAACAAATATATTCGCTATATAATAAAGAGTCTCTCTCTCTCTCCCTCTCTCTCTCTGTCTGTGACATATTTGTAGCTAATAATGCAGTATTGATACTTTTACTTAAGTGTTCATCAGCGTGAATGCTTTCAGGTGTGTATGTGTATCTGATCAATATAGGAAATTGCCCATTACATTCTGCATGACATCAGAGCGACATGTTGTGTGAGCATCTTGTGAGCATGAGAGAGTTTGAACTTGAACGATGTAGGCCTAGTGCGCTACATCGTGAAAAAAGTATCAAGAGTAGACCTAGGCCTATAAAAGCCTTTTAAAATGTTATATCTTGCTCAAATTAATCATTACATCATTGCGCGAAACTAGGTCAGATCAATAATTTGCGCATCAGTTCCAGCTGGTGGTCGCTGCAACAGCTGACTGGAGTAAAACAAATTTTCAAAAAGTTTGTCTGCATGACTAGGTATTAAGTCATATTGCATCTGAAAGGGGCAGTGGTTCTCAAACTATAATATAGTTTGAGACCCAACGTGGGATCGCGGAAGGTCCCATGGGCTTTGCCGACCAATATAAATAAATAATGAATATATTGTTGTAACCAACAGCGTGAAGCGAAGGACGCGTCCTCTCCCTTTCCACACACACACAAACACACACACACACACACACACACACACACACACACACACACACACACACACACACACACAGATCATTCATTTTGATACAAAAAAATAGAAAACGAAGAGGGAAAACACGATCTGATCATAGCTGGTGCATCAAACAGTGGTCCTTGAGGGTGTTCCAGGTGGTCCCCAGCTTAATGATGGAGATGGTAACCAAATGGACCCTGAATCTTCTTGAGAGCGTAAAATGAAACCGCCGTATGGCTCCATTTGGTTTCATAATCATTCATGCGCGAACGGTAGACTACTACTTCATTGGAGAGACGACATGGAATCACCTGCCAGCCAAGTGAGCCAACGTGAGCAGCCTTACATTGCTGAGCGTTTCCTAAAACTGTCCATTAACTTAAATCCACAATGCAAGGCTACAGTATATGAATACAATGATGGGGATGTTCATCCCATCCATCCATACTTCCATACATGGTGCGTGCATTGAGTTGATGTATTCTCAAACAGCCGGTCTGTTCTCTGTGACTGTTCCACGCCAAATCATTTTCCTCATTATGGAGCCGTGGTATTAAAAAGGTTTGAGAACCCCTGGACTAGAGTATAGTTGGCTGTCAAAGCATGCAGTGATCCTTTCTGAGTTTGTTTTTTGAGTTTGAACTTGTAGTGCGCTACATCGTGATTACATAATACAATTAATTAAAAGGGGAAGAAACACGCAAATTAACCCGGGATATATTATTGTGATTTCTCCTCCTATAGCTCTCTCCCTCTCCTCCGTTTGAGCTTGCAGATCGGCTATTTTTCATGCTGAAACTTGTTGAAGGATGAGTCAGTGTGATGCCGGCAGCGAATCACTGCAGTCAGATAGACCTATTAGTCTGTTATATTATTTAATAAACTGTTACTGTCCAACTTTATAAATGACGTTCCAACCTCGAGTTTCACCTCGCTATAAAAAAAAGTTATGACTTAACTTCAGCCGATTGGCGCCGCGGGACTGAATGAATACAAGGCTCACAAAAACAGGTATAGTAGTAAAAATAACAATAATAATAATCCACCCCCTATGTGAATGGGGCCAACGATATGAACCATATGGAATAAGGCGAACATCAACTGTCAAACCAAACCTTGCCGTTGTGACGCCGTAAAAGATGATTTGACATCCAACTCCAAGCCAAATATAGCCTAATATTACTATTAGCCTATCTTATATAAATATAATAAAGATATTATATATCCCCACGTGTTGTTGTGGGGAAAGGCTTTTTGTGTGGTGATAGAAAGAAAAAAGAACGCTAGGCCTATAACGTTTTTGAACAAGTGATTAGGCTAAAACATTTTAGGGGGAAAAGTAAAGTAAAAAGTAAGTAAAAATAATAATAACAATAATAATCTGACCCCAGTGTCCACTCCTAAAAGGCAGAGGAGGAGAAACTGGCTTGGATAGGTTATAATCTGGAGTAATCCCGGGGATTCATTCAGACGACAATAATTGTAAAGGATTTCTAGCCGATGGCCCGAGAATATCAAGCTTAATAGATATTGTCGGGAGCCCTCCCGAGGTCATAAAAAAGTCCATTAACATAATCCAATCGTGTCGGGGTGCCGTTCAAACCCAAGACCAAGTCCGGGGCCGACAGAACGATTTTCCCGGGGGGGTCATAAAATTCAGCCCGAGTAAAATTCGGCTACGGGATCGAGGGATCTGCCCAGTGTGCATGGGCCTTAACAGACATCAAGGAGTGTAAATCCCTGGCCTCCTTCAAAACCGCTCTGAAAGCCACTTACAGGCGGCTGCACTCCAAACTGGTAAAATAAAACATAGTACTGTGTTTTATTGGTCTGTCATTCAATGTTATATGAGTTAAATATCTATCATAGTACTGTGTTCTATCTGTCTGTCATTCAATGTTGTATGAGTTAAATATCTATCATAGTACTGTGTTGTATTGGTCTGTCATTCAATGTTATATGAGTTAAATATCTATCATAGTACTGTGTTCTATCTGTCTGTCATTCAATGTTATATGAGTTAAATATCTATCATAGTATTGTGTTCTATCTGTCTGTCATTCAATGTTATATGAGTTAAATATCTATCATAGTATTGTGTTCTATCTGTCTGTCATTCAATGTTATATGAGTTAAATATCTATCATAGTACCGTGTTCTATCTATTTGTCATGCAATGTTATGAGTTAAATATCATAGTGTGTTCTATCGGTCTGTCATTCAATGTTTTATGAGTAAAAAAAGGACCCCAATTGAAGCCGAAACCTTTCTTCAGGTGTTTATCCTTTTAGTTGACCTTGTACCAGTGATGAGTACCTATGCATAATTATAATAGTCAATCATCAATCAATCAATCAATCAATCAAAAAATAATAAATCAATAAATCAATCAATCATAACTCATGACATGTTTTTATGGCTATGCCTCTCACAAACCAATTTTTTCAAACTTTTTTTTGTAAAAAAAATATCCCTCTGCACTTATTATTTACAAATTACAATTTACAATGTAAAGTTATTTACAATGTCATAAATTCATTGCATGGCCATATTTATCTAAAATTCTTGTTTTTTTCCCCCTATGGCTTATTGCACATAATGCATTTAGCATTCCATTTCACATAATGTTATGTATTGCATTGCTCGCCCTTCACATTGCTGCTTGCAGCTATATCCATTTTTATGAATGTATAATTGTTCATTAATAGTAAATGGAGGTAAAGGTTTGCTCCTGATTGTTGTACTGTGTATTTTCTTACCCTCAGCTGCTGGTGTTGCTCCAGTTCCAGCCAGGAGAACAAAGAGCACCGTGAGAGCAATGTACGCCTTCATCCTCTGTGGAAACCATAAGAAATCATCTTGTTTAATAGGCCTAGGATTATTGACTGCTTTAACTGTTGAAAAATAGCAGATATACAAGCTCACAGCGTGGAGTGCCGCGTTGCGAACTTGTAGATCTGCTATTTTTGAAAATTAGATTTTTGACCCGATTCTATAAGTGTCTTTTGAATCCTTCTAAGGTTTTTTGAAAAACCTTTGTTTCTATGTCAGCAATCTGGCCAGCCATCGTCAAAGAAAAGGTCCTTTTCACTTAACTGGAGCTCAGTTAGTCTGTTCTTGAGAGACTACTATGTCAGTGGTTCTCAATCTTTTTTAAGGGGAAAGATCCCCACAATGATGTGTATTTGGCCACAGAACAAAATATTTAGTTCCAGGGACCACCCAGAAGCAAAATTTTAGTTACAAACGTTCGCTTTAAAAATACATATATTCAAAGATTTGCTCACATTTTCACTACTTTTTCAAAAATAGCAGATCTACAAGCTTGCAGCGCGGCTAAATGTGTTAAAGTCTGGGCGGACACATAGATGGACGGACGGACGGACGGACGGACGGACGGACGGACGGACGGACGGACGGACGAGTTAAAGTCTGGGCGGACACATAGATGGACGGACGGACGGACGGACGGACGGACGGACGGACGACGGATAGAGACGGAGAGAGAGAGAGAGAGAGAGAGAGAGAGAGTAGGCTACTGTATGTCTGTGCACTTTTATGAATATTTGATGCTGATGACAATTGTAACAACAACAACAACAACAGTCATTATTCCATCTAATACAACAGTGAGATATAAAACAGAAAATAAATATGAATGATATTATAGTGACAACAGAAATATAGCAAAACATTATCAAAAGAGTCAATCTAAAATCATATGATGAAAGAAAAGCTCAGAGTATCAAATGCACTCTGTTAAGATGCTTAACTGTGAAGTCAAATTGAATGGAAATGGAAACAGGAGATCCGCTGAAAGTAGTAGAAACTTGTGAGAGTTGATAAACCTACCGTCAGTGGTTTGAAGTGTGTCCTTTCAGATAAAAGAACTGCTGATGTTGAATGTTGGTTAGTCTCATCCATTGGTCATAGATATATCCTCAAATAAGCCTGTGTGTGTGTGTGTGTGTGTGTGTGTGTGTGTGTGTGTGTGTGTGTGTGTGTGTGTGTGTGTGTGTGTGTGTGTGTGTGTGTGTGTGCTTGCGTGTGTGCGTCTCACAGTGTGTTTTCATAGATAAACACCCAGGGCCTGTGTGTATTTACACATCACCTCATATTGTGCCAAGGTCTTCATGTTGCAGCATAATCAACGTCAGTTTGTTTTATTCTTCAAACACGTCTATAATAATTAATTGTCACACAAATAATTGCTTTTAGGCAATTATGTAATCATTTCGACAGGCCCAGGTCACCAGCTGAGTCAGGTGACCAACTGCTGTAGCTGCTCCATTGTAATGAATTGGATGTTGGTAGACTTATTTGCAGAGAAAGGTGTTGAAATACCAGCTGTGTGCTATGTTCACTGTTTACATTTAGTACTTCTTCCAAGGAATTTACTCCCAGCTGACCGTATGAATATATTTATATTTATTAGTGTTGTTGCCCTAGCAAGGCAACCAGAATAAAGTAATTGTCTTAGGACTTTATTTCCATAGTGCGTAGAGCATACATGGGCAACTGGCGGCCCGGGGGCGACATGCGGCCCCCACCTTCGCTTAATGCGGCCCGCAGGTTAATACCGGAATACTGATATATTATTGATTTCAGCTGTTACAATTCCTAACATGACCTGGTTTAATTCCGTTAGACTATATTAGTAGCTTAATGACTAGTATAGTAGTATTTTTTTTTTACGTCCAATGTATTTGTATTTAAGTTCATAAAGTTAACATGAATAATATAACTAAAGATACTAGAAAGACAAAGTAGGACGTAGCAATATGCAATGTAGCCCTCTGGAGTGAAGGTGGAAATATGGTGGCCCTCGCCCCTTGCCATCATCAAAGTTGCCCACCCCTGGCGTAGAGCATGACACATAGTCAGTGACGTCATTACGTGCGCGTCACGCGTCTCTGACGCATTCACATTGCCTAGAGACGCATTCACGTCAGTGTCCTTGGGTCCCACGGACGCATTGCCTCCATTGGAGTCCACGTTAAAATAATTTACCACGTCGCGAAAAAAAAATATTTTAAAAAGTCCACAGTTCATGGGTGAAGGCATGCTACTTTACCCTACGTTAACACAAATGAAATCCGCGTAGAAAGTCTTAAAACAGACGATAAAACTAACGACAGTCTGTGTTTTGAATCCACAACGCCATTTTGTGCACCACTGAATGGTCACAGAATTCAATGGGTGCCTGAGTTTTAGCGTAGCACCGGGCCGCTCTCTGACCATAGTGGCACAGCGTGTTAGGTGATACATCAAAAAGGGTTCCCCACAGGACGTGTATGGCAGGGCTTGGCGCAGAAACGTGACGTCACACTGCAGCTCAATGCTCACTGCTCAGACAGGGACCCGCCTCCTTTCCCCTCCATTCAATAACAGCTGGATATACAGTATTTATAGATGTGGTGGTGGACATTGGACAACGTGTTAGAAGCCACACAGGTCTTCATTGCGTCTTTACAACAATAGCGACGATTAACGTTGTGATGAACATGGTCAAATAACCTTTATTGGCTCAACTACAACACGGAGGAAGCAAGCTAGCCTAGCATGTATGCTATCTGAGACAGTATGTATGTAGCCTAGGCTGCCTAACTGTTTGATTGATTATAGTGTTTTCGTGGCGGCGCCGTCCCTTTGGTGGTCCGCCGGGGCAGCGGACTACCGCGGCCGCCTGTGCCTTGCCCTCCCGCATCCATAGAGGGGCGGCACGTCCCTCTAGGATCAACCGTTCAAAACAAAAGTAGCCGATCTACAAGCAACCCAATCCACTGTTTTTGACCCAGTCCACTGGTTTTCGTACAGCAGAGCAAACACAAGCACGCCAGAGAGCATTTCCCCCATTCCATAGAAGCAGTAACAGTACAAACAGGAGACATCATCTCACTGAGAAGATCCATATATTATCGATGTATATAAAATAACAGGTGGCTGTTCATTATGAAGACTCGGTAAAAGCTTCTATCTGCGCCCCCAAGTGGTCAACATCCGATATTACCGGTTCGGTATAAAAGTCAAAACACATGACTATTTGGAAGTATTAAAATTGTAAGATTTGGAATTGTGTTTCATTTCTTTCAGACACATTTCTACGTAACATGAACATAACCATATAATAACCAGTTCAAGTTAAATGCTGCACTTTGTCAAAAATGACATGCCGCGTAGAATTTTTGTGGGACCCATAAAATATCCCTGGGACTCATCCGAAAGACCCTTCGTGGGTCCCGGGGACTCATTACATTAACTAGACCAGGTCAACCTGGTTGTGCCAGACCCCCTGTCTGTCATCATCATTTATGACATCATGCCTTTTGTAGGCATGTCATCATCATGTCATCATCATATATACCCTTTATATAGAAAACCAGGACAGACAGACAGACCGACATTTGCTTATGTAGGCCTACCCATTTCATGGGTCTGGCAAAAACCTATTAACATCACTGCATAGTGCGTGTCGCGCAGTCAGGGGCGTAGGGAGCGGTAGGCGAACGAGGCGACCGCCTACCAACTGAGAAATGATCTGGCAAAAACATTAAGGCCTGACTGGGCAGTAGGCCTACAGTGTGGAGAGGACCATAGGCCTATAGAATGTCGCTCAACCAGTTCCATTCATTGTCTAGTAGGCGGCCTGGCCATTGAGAAAGTGTTACCCTTTTAGAGATGTAAATTTGGGCTGCCGGGCTATTTAACTCAAGTCGCAACAACAGAGACAATAACACACTGAACAAAGTCCATTCTGCTTTCCTCCTACCTGTAGGATATCCTCTGTTCCAAATGAATAAAGTCCTTAATGTAGTAGGTAACAGCTTCCAAACACAATACGTGATCATTGTGTTGTTTAAATCCAGCACTGCTGGATTAAGAATTGATGTCTTGTTGTCTCTCCAGCTGTAGCATATTACAACTCGTTAAGCAAGCATCTTCCATAAATGTAAGGCCCATTCCCACTGGGCCAGATAACAGATAAAAAATATATCTATAATATCTACCACAGATAAAAGTACCTGTGGCAAATATCTGTGCATGGTAGATATTTTTTTTTAATCTGTATCTACCATCCACTTTGAATGGAAAAATATCTAAAGAAAGAGATTTTTTTTATCTGTTATCTAGCCCAGTGGGAATGGGCCTTAAATAAAAAATAAAATGTATTTCATTAAAGGAGTAGTTCACTCTCAAAATTATCGATATTTTCAAGCTCAAGCCCCGCCGCATGTTGTTGTGAGCCATGTATTTAAGGGACACATTATGTTTACTTTGAACTAATTTAGCTAGTGTTGTAATCACAAGTTGAAATAGGCCTATGTCACTATTTGGGAGCAATGTTCGCCTTGTTTGTAATGCTCCATACTGTGCTTTTTGAAAATAACTAGCCCTTACACTGAATATACTGGAATAGTGTTTTAATTATAACGTTAGACGTGGGGGGGGCTGGCATTTCGCCTACCAAAATTTAATTCCTGGCTACGCCCCTGCGCGCAGTGTCACGCACTTGGGCCGTATGTCAAATCAATCAGCTTCATCAGGGGTGCAATTTGAGATACAGTACGTTATAGAGTTTAATTTATATAAATGTATGTGTGAATACATTTTCTCCTTTGACTTTAATTAAAAAATAAAATCTTTCCCCCAAAATTGAGATGACTGACATCATAGATCAGTGTTTCTCAACCTTTTTTCTGCATGGGAACACTTTTCATGTCCCAAGAATCCTTGGGCACACCAACATATCGTCACTGTCGGGAAGAACAGAGCACCGCAAGGCGTTGTGTGCTTGTAGATCTGCTGTTTTCACTAGTTCAAACCATTTTTTAAATGATAAATACAATACTGGCTTTCAAGCAGTTGCAAGGGGCACATTTGACCCTTCTCAGGGGCACACCAAAGGACATCTAAGATGTCTGACATAGACTGACACAATATGGCCATATATGGGCATTCCAAGAAATGGGCTTGATATTGATGACATCAGGGATCTATGGGCATGAAAGGGACAATGACTGACACAGAGATCTACATATGGCCATTAATGTATTCGTGAATACATTTTCCCCATTGACTTGAATGAATGGGGAACATTCAAATGGTAAGACTAGCGTCACGGGAACCACACTTGCAATTTCCAATTGCGTCTTTCTAGTTTATTATTAATTTTACAACCCCTCCTCCACACACGCACGCACCCACGCAGGCCCAGTCCAGCACAGTTTGAAATCGTCACTGTCGGGCAGAAACCTTGTATCTCCAAGTTTCAAATGTTTTTTTTTTTCATAAAGTAAAGCCCTGTTTCATCATACAAGACTGTCGCACAGGACTAATGAAAATAGCAGATCTACAAGCACACAACGCCTTGCGGTGTGACTCTTGCGAGGCTTTGTTAAGGGTAGATCAGGGGGGAGGATGAGTGGGGACCGTAAGGAACGGGTTAGGACCTATTTAAAATGAACAAATCGCCATAATGGTAATCCCTGTTGTCATCAATATGACATCATAATACTGACATCAGGTAACTCTCAATTTACCATATATGGGAGACCATTAGGCATCAGCATTATTGATTGGCTTAACTTTCCATGATGTTTGTGTCGCTGATTCTATATAGGTTTTTGCATGCACATTAGAATTGCATTCTTGTACAGAACCAGACTGAAATAATAATCATTTTTTTATCCACTGTGCTGCAGGAGTGTAAAATGTTTCACTGGACCGCTCATCTCAACGTCAAACCAAATAGATCCTATGATCATCCGGCTGTTGTCGTGGACAACAAGCTGTACTCCTTTGGAGAGTACAGCGACATGAACGACAGAGTTCACGTCTTCAGTACAGTGTCTTTATGCTGGATGACCCCTGTGACAACAACTGCAAGAGGAGAACGTCACCTTGTGGTTCCCTCCAGGCGCTGGGGCCACACAGCTGTGTTGATAGAACATATCAGCTACATCTGGGGAGGACAGTGTGCTTCCACATTGAAGTGCTGCAACGCGCCTTATGCATTTGATATCGACACCCACACATGGTTCAAACCCTGGGTTTCCGGTACAGTTCCACAGGAGAGGTGCGACCACTCAGCCTGTGTCTTTGGGAAGGTCATGTACATCCATGGAGGAAGCAATGACCTGCTGATATACAATGACATCTACAGGTTGGACACCACCACAATGGTCTGGTCTTTAATTAACACCAGAGGCACTCCACCACCTGTTTCATCAGATCACTCTGCCACCATCATCGGGACAAAGATGTTTGTATCTGGGGGCATGGGGGACGAGGGGGACGAGGGGGTCTACAACAACATCAGAGTGTTTGACACAGAGACCAACTGCTGGCTGAGCACACCTTCTGCACAGCTTCTTCCAGAAGGCCGCTTGGGTCATTCATCCTTTGCCCACAATGGAGAGCTGTACATATTTGGTGGCCAGCACCACGGCGAGGACTTGAATGATCTATGGAAATTCAATCCAGAAACCTTCCGCTGGAAGAAGGTTGAGCCCAAGGGAACAGGCCCGTGTTCAGGGATGTCTTGGATGTGCTGTTGCATGGTGGGATATCGTATCATCCTCATTGATGATGATCTGTACATCTTAGACCTGAGTCCTGGTCTCAAGATGTTGTGCAAGCTAGCAGTTATACAGTACAACCTGGAGCAGTCAGAACTTCCACATGACATCAGGTGGGAACTGGCAGCCATGACTAACCAACAGCAAGAGGAGAAATAATATCCAATACAAAACTATCTCCTGAATAGGCAAAACAAGAAGAAAGAAACAGCCCACTAATGAATATATTAAAAAAGCTAACAAAAAAGGGTTTTGTCTAATAGGCCAGGGATTGCCAAACTTTTTTGTCTCAGGGCACCCCATAAATATTTTTTTTTAATCCGAGGCACCCCTACATTATAATTTTCACTCCCAGCACCTTATATTTATAGCATATCATCGTTGTCGAGTGGAAACCTTGTGTCCAAAACCATTCGTTTTGTATTTATCATCTATAAAATGTACTAAACTAGTGAAAACAGCAGATCTACAAGCACACAATGCCTCGCGATGTGCTCGTAGATCGGCTGTTTTCACTAGTTGTGTGTGACGGCCTTGTATGATGAAGCAGGGCTTTGCTTTACCAAAAGACGTACACATTTGAAACTTGGAGATATGAGGTTTCTGCCTGACAGTGACGATATTTTAGTGATTATGTTGCGAGGTAAACATTGACATAATGGCCATTTTGGTTAGAACTGACTGAAAATAACTTTGTACTTCAAGTTTAAAATTATACTAAATATTTTTTCAAGTGTCCAAATAAATTCCAAATATTATCAAATTATCTCGCGGCACCCCTGGACTGCTGTCACGGCACCCCAGGGTCCCCCCGTCACCCACTTTGAAAAAGAAAAACCTGTAATAGGCCAAGGGTGTGTACTGTCACATCATAATGACAAAGACAAGAAAAAATAATTGCTGTAATAATTTTATAATTGTTATTTGTGTTCCAAAGACTATTTGCTTGTGTAATATGACACAATGCCCTGAGCCAGGGTGGTGTTAAGTTTTATGCATCCAAAAGACAGGGCTGTCATCATGACATTTTACATTTACACATTTTGAATAGTTTATTTTTATACTTGTACGGGGTTTACGGGGTTCATTGTTCAGAAAAGACTGAGAAACCCTGAGAAAGCTCTAGCAAATGAGATACAATGAGCTATATGTTCTTCTTAGAACTTTTTTTTCTCTCCAAATAAGCCTCCCAATATGCACATTAATGTCAACAGAGTAGCAGTAGATTGTCACCTGACCTGGCCTGTCAAGTGTATTACATAATGGCCATTATTTGAGTGACAATTAATCGTCAATTAAAATGTCACGACCAGGACAGAACTAGTTTAGACGTGTTTGAAGAATAAAACAAACTGACATTGACAACAGTTCCTCTGGGCATTATTTGATTATGCTGCAAAATGATGTTGGCATTTTTTTAATGCTTTATTTGGCATTTTATGACGTTAAAGTACACACAGGCCCTGGGCGTTTATCTATGAAAAACAGACTGTGAGGAAACACACACGCACGCACGCACGCACGCACGCACGCACACACACACACACACACACACACACACACACAACCCTATGGCAATAAGACCGACCAACATTCAACATCATCGGTTCTTTCATCTGAAAGAGGGTAGGATCTCCCGTTTCCATCTGCTTAAATGTGACTTTACAGTTAAATATCTTAACAGAGTATATTTGAAATTATGTATACTCTGAGCCTTTCTTTCATCATGTGATTTTAGATTTTCTTTATTTATATAATGTCTTGCTATACTTGTTGTCATTATTATACCTTTGATATTCACTTTCTGTATTGTCTCATTCTTGTTGTCAGCTGTAATAATATAATAATAATGCTTGTTGTTGTTCTTGTCATCAGCATCATTTATTCATAAAAATCTGCTCTGCGTACCTTTTTAACACCTAACCTAATCCTCACCCTGACCCCAATAGTGCCAGTAAATACACACACACACACACACACACACACACACACACACACACACACACACACACACACACACAGTATCTATCCCACTCTTTCTCTCTTCCCCTCTCCGTCCGTTTGTCTGCCCGCCACACACTTTGAACATGATGTTTTCTCGTGGTTTTCACAGAGCATGAAGGTGTTCATTGCTCTCACGATGCTCTTTGTTCTACTGGCTGGAACAGAAGCAACGCCAGCAGATGAGGGTAAGAAATAAAACATAGTACAACTATCAGGGGTACATTTTTGCATTAACCCATTTAGGCCTGAACACATTATTACGCAATATTTTATGCTTTAAATATTCAAAAATAGCAGATATACAAGCTCACAGCGCGGCACCGAGTGCCGCGCTGCGAGCTTGTAGATCTGCTATTTTTGAAAATTCGTGAAAATTTGTGCAAATCTTTGAATATTTTGAACCGATTCTATAATTGTCTTCTAAATCCTTCTAAGGTTTTTTTTTTTTTTTTTTTTTTGTTGTTTTAACTATGTTTCAGTGGTTCTCAAAATGTTTCATGCCAAGGACCCCCAAAACTACATGTATTTGGCCACGGACCCCCATCTCAAAATATGTTGTTCCAGGGACCCCCCATCTCAAAATAATGTATCAGGGACCCACTAGAAGCAAATATTTGAGTTACAAATGTTCACTTTCAAAAAGATATATTCATATATATTATATTCATTAAAAAAAAAATATATATATATATATATAGCTTGTATATCTGCTATTTTTCAATAGCTAAAGCATTCAATAATTCTAGGCCTAAATGGGTTGAACAGTTAAACAATTATAACAAATAAATCTAGCCCCAAGCAGCAGTATGGAGACCAGGCAATGCAATATATGAAATCTGTAATGCACAAGAATATGAACTACATTTTAACTCTTTCTGTGCGAAAACCGAATAATCTCGGTTCTTTTTTCCATTCCAATACTAATTTTTTAATCTATTTCGCTTACCCTGAGCTGCTAGTAGCGACGTGGGTGGTCCTGGCTCCTCCACCGCCTCCCAACGAGCCATTCTACTTGTCCCGATGATTTATTCCATTGAAAATGGTTTAGAAAAAAGTTTAGAGCCCCCCCAAAAAAACGCTGTTTCAGCAAGACGTATTAAGGATTACAAGAACTGACATTATTCGGTTCCTTTAGTAAAATGAATTAAATAATCGGAGGCATCAACAAAGCCCCGGTCTAATTTAGCATCCTAGCACAAGGCCGCGATTCTGTTTACACGGCCGGTAATGGGAAGAAAAGGCCGCAGCACGCCGCCCACTCCAATAGAAAAACACATCTTTACAGCGGATTTTCTCCGGATTGTGTTCCGAGGCCAGCAGACAAGTTATTTTGGCGGCTGAATAACTTTAGATCGCTCTTCTAAAAAATTATATAGTCGATTGCTAACTGATAGCTAACTTCCTCCAGCTTGCTAGCATAGCACTCATTCGAGTGAAAAGCCAAGCCAGTTCAGGCTGGCGACCCGGATGTGATAGTGATTGTGAATGCCTACGGGAGAATGGCTGGCACTCTAGCGGCACCTAGCGGCGCCCGGCAGCTATTGAGTTAATTTGAGAGAAAATTTGCCATGCAATTAAATAATGACATTGGAAAGTCATAGTCCAGACGGATTGTGTATAATGTAATCTATCTCTGTATTATGTTGATTATCATGCTTTTTTAAATTATTAGATAGGTTATCATGACAGAATTTGCCAATTGGTGTAAGCAAGTTTCAAACAAGGCATGCCTGTTCAACGTTCTCATGTTCAAAATGTTCGCTATAGCGCCCTCCTTTGGTCAATTGGAGTAATGTTGGTTTCAGCACTGTTTGGCATGACTCTCTACTGTAATACAGTTGTTATCATGCCATAGTTTGCGTGTGGGAAGTTTGATGTGATCGCTCAAAAATCCCAGGAGGATGCTAGATTTAAGCATTTTACTACTATTCTAAATGCAGACAAACTAAGGCTCACATCTTTTTGGCCCCTGAGGAGAATATGTTCTTCATTGTGAGAGGCATCATAAAACATATCGTGGCTGTAGGTCAAACAGGGCATGAGTAATGGCCGTTAGAAGTAGTGTTGATTTTGACAGCAAATTATTTATTTTTTTCTTAAATTTTTATCCCACGATTTTTGTAACCCATTTTTTCACTCGGTGCCAATTGCCTAAGCTGTGATCCTGGGCTCTACTCTCCCTCTGCCAACCTGGGGAGGGCCCCGAACTGAGCTCATGCTTCCTTCAATGCATGAGGAGTGAGCAGGCCGCTTCTTATCACCTGACAGGGGGAGCTTCCCCGGTTGGACGTAGCGCGTGGAAGGAACACGCTATTCCAACCAGTTCCATTCCCCTCCATCAGGCGCCCCGGCTGGCCAGGGGGAGGCTTTATAGAGACCAGGATTACTGCATGTTTTTGTGAGGGTATCTACCCTAGGAGACACGGGGAGAACATGCAAACTCCACACAGAAAGGCCCTTTTGCCAACCCCACCTAGGGTGTGGGCACTGATGACGCGGAGGAGGGAACACGCCCCCAGCACCCACAGTGTCCCCGGCGGGAATCGAACCCAGGACCTTCTGTGAGGCGACAGCACTACTGACTGCGCCACCGTGCCCCCATTGACAGCAAATTTTGATTTAGTTTTAGTCATAGTCTTTTGAATAAAATGTCATTTGGTTTTAGTCATAATTTAGTCACCTGAAAGGTTTTAGTTTTAATCTAATTTTAGTCGACTAAAAGATGTTAGGCGACTAAATCTACAGTTGATTTAGTCAACTAAAATGTATTTTGGCAAGCCTTGATGGCATTGGCATCGTAATGACTGATTTTACCCAGCGTTGTGAGCTTGCAGATCGGCTATTTTCAGCACGCAACACCTGAGAGCAACCAAACATAAAATTACTCTCTTCTCCACTAGTCCCTCCCTAACGTTTTAGTCTAGTTTTTATTTTGTTGTAGAAATTGTCAATATATTTAGTCTTACTTTAAGTCACCACAGCTTATTTTTTGTTTTGTTTTTATTTAGTTTTCATCAGTGAAAAAAACACAGTCGACAAACATTTTTCGTCATAGTTTTAGTCAATGAAATCAACACTGGTTAGAAGATTGACCTGGGGGCAGACAGAGACCTTCTGTTTGCCGGACGGTTTCTCTACCAAAACGTCTTTGAGTTTACTCTCTCCATCCATCTGCTTCTCCCTGTCCTGTCCACCTACCGTCGTCCCAGAGCTGATCTGCTACACTGGCGACGGCAGAGACTATCGGGGAGAGGTTGCCACAACAGAATCTGGGTTAACCTGCCAGAGCTGGTCATCCCAGACACCTTACGAACACGACACCACACCAGAGAATTACCCAGACAAGTAAGAAGTCCCAGCCAAACATCTATACAGCAGGGGTTCCCAAACTTTTTTGTCTCAGGGCACCCCATGAATATTTTTTTAATCCGAGGCACCCCTACATTATAATTTTCATTCCCAGCACCTTATATTTATAGCATATCGTCGTTGTTGGGTGGAAACCTTGTATGTCCAAAACCGTTTGTTTTGTATTTATCACCTATAAAATGTACTAACATGAGCTTGTAGATCGGCTGTTTTCACTAGTTTAGTGCAACAGTCTTGTATGATGAAGCAGGGCTTTGCTTTACCAAAAGACGTACACATTTGAAACTTGGAGATACAAGGTTTCTGCCCGACAATGACGATATTTTAGTGATTATGTTGCAAGATAAACGTTGACATAAAAGCCATTTTGGTTAGAACTGACTGAAGATAACTTTGTACTTCAAGTTTAAAATGATACTAAATATTTTGTGTCCAAATAAATTCCAAATAATATTATCAAACTATCTCACGGCACCCCTGGACTGCCGTCACGGCACCCCAGGGTGCCCCGTCACCCACTTTGAAAACCCCTACTATACAGTATATCCATCTAAATGATCTAGCCATCTGTCTGTCTGTCTGTCTGTCTGTCTGTCTGTCTGTCTGCCTGCCTATCTGAATGTCTGTCTGCCATTCTGTTGGTATTTCTCCTAACTACTGTCCCTACCTACCTATACATATCTTTGTGTCCCTACCTACCTATACATATCTTTGTCAGGGGCCTGGACAACAACAACTACTGCCGTAATCCTGACCTTGTGGCGATGCCATGGTGCTGGACCACTGACCCAGAGATGCCATTCGAGTACTGCCAGGTCCCCAAATGTGGTATTCCAGGTAACTTTGAGCACTTACGTACATGACAATAATTTTATTGATGACTTTTAGGACATTTCTGCAGAGGATGAATAAGAAATCCTCATCTCTCTATGATTCACTGTACTATTTTCAGATAAACTGACCGTGATTATAGTTTACTAGTAGGTAGGTACGTAGGTTGGTTGGTCAGTAGGTAGGTTGGTCGGTAGGTACTTTATTCATCCCAGAGGTGAAAAGTGTTACAGCTCTCATTGAGACATCAATATAAACACATTTTGGTAAAAAAAATAAAACAAATAAAAAATAAAAAATAGGCATCTACCAAAACATTACTAAAAGAGTCTGATAAACTTGCATCTCACATCCCCCATCTCAAACAGCCTGATCAAACATCTCCTATAGCAGTGTTCCTCAACCACTGTGCCTGGGGACCTTTGGTGTGCCCCTAAGAAGGGTCAAGTGTGCCCCTTGAAACTGCTTGAAAGCCAGTATTGTATTTATCATTTTAAAAATGATTTAAACTAGTGAAAACAGCCGATCTACAAGCACACAACGCCTCGCGGTGCGAGGCGTTGTAGATCTGCTGTAGATCTGCTGTTTTCACAACTGTTGTGCTACAGCCTTGTATGATGAAGCAAGGCTTTACTTTGCGTAGAAACGTACAAATTTGAAACTTGGAGATACAAGGTTTCTTCCCGACAGTGACGATATTTACACCCCCGTATTATGTGGGTGTGCCCATGGATTCTTGGGACATGAAAAGTGTACCCATGCAGAAAAAAGGTTGAGAAACACTGTCCTATAGCACTCCTTCTTGCAACTTTAGCTGTAACAGGTTGCTAAAGGAGCCCTGTCACAGAGTATGGTATGGATGAGAGGGCTTGTCCATGATGGCCAGGAGTTTAGCCTTCATTCTGCCATTGGATATTGTTCCACAGCATCCAAGGTGGAGCCTAGGACAGAACCAACTGTCTTGATAAACAATGAACGCTATTGAGTTTCTGGCTTTTGGGTTTCTCTAACAAAACACTGGTCTTTGTGTTTACTCCATCCATCTGCCACTCCCTGTCCTGTCCACCTGCCATCGTCCCAGGTGTGTCCTGCTACGTTGGCGATGGCAAATACTTTCGGGGGAAGGTTGCCAAGACGGTCTCTGGGAAAACCTGCCAGAGTTGGTCGGCCCAGAAACCTCAAGTACACGACCGCACGCCAGAAAACTACTCAGGCAAGTAAGAAGAATTAGCCAAACATCTATCTATCTATCTATCTATCTATCTATCTATCTATCTATCTATGCCAGTCTGTTGGCCTGTCTACTACCTACCTACCTACCTACCTACCTACCTATATCGTTCACCTTTGAATCGATACGATACCTTTTTCGATACCTGGGAATTGATACGATACCCTTTTCGATACCATTTTCGATACTTTTTATTTAAGTTGAGGTGATGATGATGATCACACAGTGTGGCGGAGCGGAGAATATAGATGTTGGATAATCATCATAATAATAAACATTACAAGCTATTGTCGGATATTTTTCACAGTAACGAGTGAAGCCTACTAAAGCAGTCATTAAACTCTCAGTAGCCCAACTGTTACAGATTCGACCGGGGGTGCGTTCCAGAGTATGTAAACAAGGTATTTTTCGTTTTTACGCGAACCGATACCCGATAGTATCGACGTCATGCGATCGATACCATTAAAAGTATCGCAGACGATACCCATCCCTACTTACCTACCTACGTATTTTTGCCAGAGGCCTGGACAGCAACAACTACTGCCGTAATCCAGACGGTGAGAAGATGCCATGGTGCTACACCACTGACCCAGAGAAACGATGGGAGTACTGCCAGGTCCCCAGATGTGAAGGTAACTTTGATCACTTAAGTTCATGGCAAATTATTTTCTTGATAATGTTGAGGACATTTCTGTTGAGGTTGAATAACAAACCCTCATCTCTCTGTGATTCACTGGACTGTTCTCAGAGAAACTGACCATGAGTTTAGCTAGATGTCGAAGTTCCCTTGATTATAGTTTACTGAGCATCAGTAGCAGCCTTATCTCTGCCTCAGGGACAGAAACGTGTGATTAGGGGTGGGCGATATGGTGATAATTATCGTATCGACGATACAGCTTTGCCACGATATGCCTTTTCAGATTATCGTATGTCTCGTGATACAAACAGTCAAGGCTCTGGATACAGCGAGTGCACGTTCTATGAGTCACAGCTCTATTGCTTAATTTATACTTCTATAGTACGGTGGTGTAATTCGCCAAAAAGAAGTCGCGGCTCAACGTGCCATATAGCTTGAGGATCTGTCCCTTTGCTTTCACGGCCCGCCCCGGGCAGCACGCAGACAGGCTACGAGTGTCTACACTCTACACTGCTCCGGCCAGTCAGTCACTGTAGACTCTACAGTGACTGACTGGCCGGAGCACCGAGCGAGCACGGCACACTGGTCCACGATTTAGTTTCACTTTCACGGGACTTTGTAAAGCAGTGATGCAGCTTGCCCTGCATTCTTTGAAGCACATTTTTAATAATGGATGCATTAAACTATCAGGACGCAAACTACTTTATCCGTCCTGCTATCGCTATCAGCCATCTCACTGCAAAGCTGAGCTGTGTGTGCTGGAGTCTCCACTCCACAGCTGTGTGTTCTGGCAGTATTGATGAGGTGATTTAGATCGCCTTGTGAATCCATGCTTCTGTTTTTATTAACTACAAACAAGTAGTTATTTGCCGCTATTTGTAAAGTGCTTTGTTTGTTATGCTTTCACCGTTGTGCATGCGTGTGTCTCGCGGTGAAATCATCGCGTCTATTTCGCGTCTATTTCATAATTGGCTTAGTTATAAAACCATGCCATTTTTGTTAGTAGAAAAGCTAAAAGCTAGGATGATAACTGTATTGTAAAATACAGAGTAATTATGTAAAAAGAAAGCTTGTATCATAACAAACCTCCTGACTTTGGTTGGTCGTAGGGTAATTTGTTTCCCCCCAAGTTTCAATGGTAAGGCATGGGTTGTTGTCAACCTGTGGGTCGAGACCCCCAGAGAGGTCCCGAAATTATTTAGCCAAATTGTTTTGAAAATAGCCGATCTACAAGCTCACAACACTCAAAAACATTTTATGGGAACCCATAAAACATTTCTTGGACCCATTTGAATGACCTGAACCATCATCACACCAACTAGTAAATATGTTGAGGTAAAAGATGTTAATTGTTTAATCAAAAATCAAAATGTTATCATTAAAGAAATCATAGATTAGGCTATCTATCTTTCTATCTGCAGCATAACAATTAATAGATTATCAATAGAATATCTGTGTGGGTCTAATAATCATAATAAACCTAAAAACTCACATAAAACAGTATCGTGATAATATCGCGTATCGTGATACTGCATGAAGAGTATCGTGATAATGTTTTTTTTCCAGTATCGCCCACCCCTACGTGTGATTGATTCCACTCATAACATAACACTGGTCTTTGTGTTTACTCCCCATCCATCTATTATACTTCTCCCTGTCTTGTCCCACTACATCATCCCAGATGTGTCCTGCTACATTGGCGACGGCAGAGACTATCGGGGGAAGGTGGCCAGTACGACTTCTGGGAAAACCTGTCAGAGCTGGTCGGCCCAGAAACCTCACCGACACGACCTCACGCCAGGAAACTACCCAGACGAGTAAGAAGACCCAGCCAGACCCAGCCTATGTATCTATCTACAGCAGGGGTTCCTAAATATTTTTGTCTCAGGGCACCCCATACATTTTTTTTTAATCCGAGGCACCCCTACATTATAATTTTTCACTCCCAGCACCTTATATTTATAGCATATCGTCGTTGTCTGTTCGTTTTGTATTTATCATCTTTAAAATGTACTAAACTAGTGAAAACAGCAGATCTACAAGCACACAACGCCTCGCATCACGAGGCGTTGTGTGCTTGTAGATCGACTGTTTTCACCAGTTTGTGCGACAGTCTTGTATGCTGAAGCAGGGCTTTGCTTTACCAAAAGACGTACACATTTGAAACTTGGAGATACGAGGTTTCTGCCCGACAGTGACGATATTTTAGTGATTATGTTGCAAGGAAAACGTTGAGATTAAAGCCATTTTGGTTGGAACTGGATGAAAATAACATTGTACTTCAAGTTTAAAATGATACTAAATATTTTTTCAAGTGTCAAAATAAATTCCAAATATTATCAGATTATCTCGCGGCACTGGACTGCCGTCACGGCACCCCCAGGGTGCCCCGTCACCCACTTTGAAAACCCCTGATCTACAGTATCAATCCATCTACAGTAGCTTATCTATCCATCAATGTGTCTGTCTGTCTATCTACTAACTACCTACTGTGCATATTTTTGTCAGAGGCCTGAATGAAAACTACTGCCGTAATCCAGACGGTGAGGAGAAGCCATGGTGCTACACCACTGACTCAGAGAAACGCTGGGAGTACTGCCAGGTCCCCAGATGTGATGATCTAGGTAACGTTGACCACTTAAGTTCATGACAATGATTTCCTTGATTACTTTTAGGATATATTAGTATATCTCTGCTGGGGACGAATAACAAACCCTCATCTCTTTGTGACTCACTGCAGGGGCGTCAATTGGGTATGGCAGGGGTATGCAGCTGCCATACCCTGGGTCTAGGGGGGAAAATAAAAGTTACTTTTAAATATAAATCCATGAATGTCTCTTTGTCTATCTACGCTGGTTATTATGTTGTTAAATTACAGTAAAATAACTACAAATGCAAAATTTTGGTATTATAATTATATTCTCCACACTTGTATTCTCCCCAGCTTGACAAAAAGGTACATTACCAGGTTCCGCAGGTCAGCTGCACAGGTGCAATGCATTATTGTTAATTGTGGCACGTTTACTAACATGCTAAGTTTAGCTGCACTTGAAAAACCATTCCAGGCTGCCATATCGCGCTGCGATGTGTTTTGAGCTTGTAGATCGGCTATTGTAGCTGTCCCAGCAATGGGGGGGGGCTAGATGATTTATTGTTGGGTTTGTTTGAAATATGTGAAGTGTGAATTTATGTTTTATTTGGTTGACTTTTTGTGGGTGACAGTATTGAGGCCATCTGGTGTTTGGTTTGTGCCATGGTATGGGCAATGGGCATGGTCACATGATGCCAATCAGAGCTGAGCTGGTATATGAGGTGCACCTGCCAAGGTTCAGGTAGTTGGAGAAGAACAGACACACTTGTGTGTAGAGAAGAGCCCTGTCTAGTGAGAAGGGCTCTAAAACAAAGATTAAGTCAGAGCAAATAAGTCTCTCTAAAAGAAGGCCACACGGTATGTCACCTTTTATTGTTTTGTTTGTTTTGTATCATTGTTTCTTGTTTTTTGTTTGGTTTAATTCATTGCACTGCCTTTTATTGTTTAAATGGTTATTGCATTGTTTTATTCATTATGGCTAAAAATATGTATTTGTATAATTTCACAGTTTTTCACGTTGTCTATCATGGGAATAAAATAAAACCCCCTATGAGAAACATCAGTTGGAGCGCAAGTTATTCTGCCTGGAAAAAGACGGTTTGGGACAGTTACAGTGAAAAACGTCCGCCACTCACTGCCAGGCCGAGTTGAAGAACGGACCCCGACGGAGTTTCCTTGCTGGGGGAGAGCGCGTCGGCCATTCAACCGGTAGCGGCGGTGAAACCTTGGGACGCTGCGGTCCATTCAAATCCACACAACATGGCCATGGGAGAGGAGCGTCTTCCAGTGCCACCCGCATCAGCCGACCAGTCTGTGTCTACAAGTCTCAACCTGGTGTGACCATGCACATGTGAACTTCACCTAAACAGAGCGGTGAGCAGAGGTAGAGGAGCAATAAGTTGGTGCTGCTGCGTGGTCGAGTTGGCTACAAGAGGGCAGCATCGTCTCCTCCGGTCCTTTGGTCTCTACAAGAGAAGGTTGGAGGTCCTGTGCAACAGTCAGAACATTGGTTTGGGATCACAGATCGGACTGGTGTGAGTAGAATGGAAAAAAAAAAAAAGCACTTTAACAAGTTTAAGTTTTATTGTTGAAGGTTGATTATTTGAGTAGATGACATTGTACACTGTGAAAGACATTTTATTGTTGCTGGTTGAATATTCATTAAAATGGGTTTAATATTCCACGGCAATATTTTGTAAAGCTGCTAACTAGGCAAGGGTTGAGGTTTAAGGTTTTGATAAGGATTAATTATGTTAAAAGTAATTCCAAATACAATGCGAGTTAAGTCAGTTTGGTGGTTTAAACCTAGCCTTTACTCTTATGCATTCTGGGTTGTGCAATTGGTCCTGAGCAACAGTCACTTTATTTCAGAGTGCAATAATAATCCTGAGCTAGTCACTTTATTTTGAGGTGTGCAATAATGGGCTAACCCATGTTAACTTAAGCACTTTAATTTAAGCTTGGGCTCTTCATTGAAATTAAAAATGGATGATTTCAGCCCAGCACAAATAACTGCAGCTCTAGAAGAAGAAAGGTTGTACTTGGAGGACATATTGGAAACTACAACTGATGAGTCCGAAAGACTAATAATTCAAAATAGAATAACAGAGATTAACACATTGACCGCCATTTTAACATTCACTGTAGGCTCCCCTGCCATTTTGTTTAAGCATTTTCTTCATATTTAGACATTTTTCCTAAATTCCCTGTTTGCACGAAAATGTCATACAGTGCATGGATTAAAAGAGGACATCCTCTAGTCTCTCCAAAAAATATTTTTTTGTATGTACGATGTAGCAATCTAGAGTTTTGGCCATTTCAAACCCCTTGTTTTTTCAAAATCCAGGTGGAAATTCAAAATAATTGGAGTTATTGACCTTTTTGTGAATGATCTGTTTTCAAGTGGATAACTCACTTGAGATGTGTCTTTATGGCTTCAGGCATTATCAGATAAGTGTACTAATGTAATTATGTAATAGGATTTATTTTTAGAATTTTCTGTTTAGAAAAATGCAGAGAAAAATATTTTTATTGGCTATATCTGACCAAAAAACTCACATACTATATTGCAGTATTTCTGTGAGCCCCCACTTGGGGGCGCTTTCTCTCTGTCTCTGTGTGTCTGCTGGTTGTCTTTTGCTCTGTACAGGTGCACACACACAAATAGACATAAAAGGGGGCATGAGTCTTTTTTCTAACATGTCCTAGAATGTGAAAATAGCAGATCTACAAGCTCTACAAGCTCAACACATCGCTCTGAGACTGTGACACATTGAGAGCTTGTCATTCAATTTTATATGAGATACTTCAATGGTTTCCAGTGGAAATAAGCTTAGTCTTTTCATGGATCTCCTTTTAGTAGACCTTGTACCAGTGAACTGTACCGTCATGAAACTGTACCTTTTCCTATGCAAACTTCTAATAAAGTCTTCAATCAATCAATCAAAGTCGAGCTTGTAGATCTGCTATTTTCACATTCTAGGACATGTTGGAAAAATGTCTCCCCCTGCCCCTAAAAAAATCCTCTGCACTGCCCTGCTAAACAGCTCCTCTGCGTCTTTGCTCGTTAGTAACGACACTAGTTGATCTCTTGCTTTTTGGGAGGAGCGTGGTGGGGGAGCGTTGGAGTTTTGGTGGTGGTCCGTGAGAAGTGTTGGCTGGAGACCAGGCAGGGTAATGAGAGGACGGACCCCCTTCCAGGGACCACTTCACTTGTCTCTGACTCAACTGGATCGCGTCGTGAACTTTATGTAATCGGGCAGTTTTATTGATTGATTTTGTAAGAGTTGATTATCGTGTTCCCACTGCTCTGCGGAGCGAAGCGTTGGGCCCGCGGACCCCCTGTTAGAAAGCCGACCAGGGACCCCCCTTTGCAAAGGACCGCCTGGCGCCAATGGCCTGCTTGGCTGCTTGTGGACCATTACAAAACAATATATTATAGCCTGGATATATGGATTATAACCTGTGGATTCTAATCAACCATCATCATTCTCAGGTATGTTTTAGAAGCATTTATATGGCGAATTGGCGATAATTATTTTGTATCTAGAGAGAGAGAGAGAGAGAGAGAGAGAGAGACAGATCTCTGAATCAGAGACTCTGATAGCACTGTGCTGATCAGGACAGGGGGACCACTGAAACAGACAGTGGTCCGTGGACCACCAGCCAGCTAAGAGATGTTCACACACACACACACACACACACACACACACACACACACACACACACACACACACACACACAGCTGTTCTCACACTTTTTTTTTCTTCTCTTTTTTTTCCGCCAGCCTTGTGTGCGCAAAATGCGTCACTGTGCCAGTTCACTGTGGGTTATGGGGAGATTTATATGCATTTGTATTGCAATTTATACATTATTACAGTCTTTTTTTCAAACACACTTACTTTGATGTGTGATATTTTAGGTTCTCTGTAAGATAAAAGGATAAAAATTTGTCACGAGCTGGGGGAGAGTGTAATTAAACATTACATTATATAAAAGCAAATTCTCGGGACTATCGGGCCTGGCGGGGAACGACATTGGGATTTTCTCGGGACTATCGGGGGAGGCGGGGAATGAGTTAATGCATACTTCGCAGAATGTGTAACGCAACATGAGTTAAAGCCTGAAATTAAGATCCCTGCAGTATCAGAAGTTGAAACCCAGCCAACTAAATTATTAAACCATGATATTCAAAAACTAGAGAAAAGGTTCCTCTCCTTGTATAATAACTTTAAAACTGATGTTAAACATGTCAGCCTCAAACTAAAGGAGCAATGCTCAAAAATTGAATTGGAGGAATGGGTATTTACTCTAAAGAAATGGGAGTCTGACATAAAGAGACAATATGGAGGTTTATGGGAGCTGACCACTCCATGTCAAGATTTCAGAAGAAAAATGAAAAGCTGTGTTTCAGTGACTAGTGAACTGGTGGCTCTTATAAGGAGGCGTTCAGCAGAAGCTGGGAAAACACAGTTGGGCCCAGAAAGAGCCCAAAAGGAGGAAAGCTATGTGGAAGTCATGGAAACTGAAAAGTTGAAAATAACTGAGAAACAAAAGGACTTTGAAGCTGTAGAAGGTAAAGAGAAGGAAATTCCTTTAAATAAAGTAACCATTGCTGTCTACTCCCAAGATGAGATGTCTGTGTTGTCTGAGTCCATGGAGGTGGACATGGGCACTTCTACACCGGTCCTGGAGCTGGCGCCACCGTCTGGAGTGAAGGCAGGGGAAGCTTCTCTCCATGTGGTGAACCCTACCTCCTCGGACCCCCCTGTACTCACAGCAGAGGTTGAGAGCAAGCAAGTTGAGGCCACCAACCCAGGGCCCAGTAGTACTGCAAAAGATCAACCCAGCCTGAAGCAAGAGCTTGACCCAACGGACAGTGACATGCAAAGCAAGCAACCGGTGGTGGCAAGGAAAGGCACAAGTCCTCAGAGCACTTTAAACACAGAAGAGATGACCAGTGAACACTGGAGGAACAGCAGACAGTTCAGGTTGCTTGGGTTGAGTCCAAGAAGAAAAGACGGAAATGGAAAAAGAACAAAGTTCCGGAGAAGGAAGAGAGAAAGAAGAAGTGGAAAGAGAAAGGTCAAAATGAAGGCCCATGGGGGCAGAGACACTTGAAGGTCTGACAACCTGAAACGAAAATGTGAACGGAACACTCAGTTGTACTCTGTTACAAAGTAGAACGCAAAACATAAAGGGAAAAAATCTTTAAAAACATTAATGTTGGTTGGTTGAAGGTCAATTTAAATATAGCATTTTGGGTTCAGTTTGATAGAAAAATTACAGATTTATACATCCTAAATAGACCTAATTAGCAGTAATGAAATCTTGGTAATTTTGGGGGCAGTGTAGCTGTCCCAGCAATGGGGGGGCTAGATGATTTATTGTTGGGTTTGTTTGAAATATGTGAAGTGTGAATTTATGTTTTATTTGGTTGACTTTTTGTGGGTGACAGTATTGAGGCCATCTGGTGTTTGGTTTGTGCCATGGTATGGGCAATGGGCATGGTCACATGATGCCAATCAGAGCTGAGCTGGTATATGAGGTGCACCTGCCAAGGTTCAGGTAGTTGGAGAAGAACAGACACACTTGTGTGTAGAGAAGAGCCCTGTCTAGTGAGAAGGGCTCTAAAACAAAGATTAAGTCAGAGCAAATAAGTCTCTCTAAAAGAACTTAACTCTCCTAACCATATTCAGAGCAGAAGGCCACACGGTATGTCACCTTTTATTGTTTTGTTTGTTTTGTATCATTGTTTCTTGTTTTTTGTTTGGTTTAATTCATTGCACTGCCTTTTATTGTTTAAATGGTTATTGCATTGTTTTATTCATTATGGCTAAAAATATGTATTTGTATAATTTCACAGTTTTTCACGTTGTCTATCATGGGAATAAAATAAAACCCCCTATGAGAAACATCAGTTGGAGCGCAAGTTATTCTGCCTGGAAAAAGACGGTTTGGGACAGTTACAGCTATTTTTGCCTCTTTTGAATTGGAATCCTGAATAATTTTTTGTTGTTTTTGAATTGGAATCCTGAAATGTAAAATGTGTATCTAATTTCAAATGCATTTAGTTATATAGGCATGTTAACTTTATGAACCTAAACACAAATACATTGGACATAAAAAAAAAATACATTTTAATACTACTATACTAGTCATTAAGCTACTAATATAGACTGACAAAATTAAAGCAGGTCACGTTTGGAATTGTAAGAGCTGAAATCAGTAATATATCAGTATTCCGGTATTAACCTGTGGGCCACATTAAGTGCCGCATGTGGCCCCCGGGCCACCAGTTGCCCATGTATGCTTTAGACCTACCCTTAAAAAAAACACAGCAACTCTATATCAATTTAATTAAGAGATAAAAGAATGCGGTCAGTTCATTTCATGTCTGTCTCTGCTGCTCTCTCTCTCTCTCTCTCTCTCTCTCTCTCTCTCTCTCTCTCTCTCTCTCTCTCTCTCTCTCTCTCAGTAAATGCTTAAGAGAAAAGTCCAGCGGTCCTGGGATCAAAAATGACTACAGTAGGAACCCTGTCTTTGTGGACATCTGCCCCGCCTCCTGCAGGTTCACCACTGAGATCATCTAAACGCCTGGCCACGCCCACTCCTCATGCACGCATCACAAGAAACATGATTTAACCCATTTAGGCCTAGAATGCTTTAACCAGTGAAGATCTACAAGCTCGCAGCGCGGCACTCGGTGCCGCACTGTGAGCTTGTATATCTGCTATTTTTCACTTGTTAAAGCATTCAATAATTCTAGGCCTATTAATCCATGTGCAATGATATTCCTTATTATAGTTATCATCATGCTATCTGCTTCGCTGTGTCTCTGTCTATCTCTCTATGGCTATGCATGGCTATCATACTGTACGCATATACCACTGGTTCTCAAAATGGGGTCTGGGGACCCCCAGGGGTCCTTGAGGGGGTTCCAAGGGTTCCCCAGCAAAATGTGTTAATATTGCATCAAAATGTCTTTGACCACTTCGACACCTTTTTATACTTCAACTAAAATATCTGAACTACAAGCTCAAAACACATCACAATGCGATGCATTTTGAGCTTGTAATTTGGCTATTAAAAATATATATATAAATCATAATCCTTGAGTAAGTGCACATTCATTTTGGGGTTCTTGACATGAAAATGCTTTGAGAACCAATGGCATATACTGTAGTCAATGTAATCTACTAATCTATCTATATCCAATGGAATTATTACGCTGTGCTTTTAGAAAATAAAGTAGCATTTTGATTGAGCATTACAATACTGACTTTCTCGCTTTCTTTTTGACTGTATATTAATTATTAATTGTTTTGTATTAATATATTTTTACTAAATTCACACTGGCAGCCTAAATCATCCAGGTTGGAATCAGATTGTTTAGAGCAGGGGTGGGCAACATCTCTTTCCAGGGGGCCATACTGACTTTGATAAATCGAGTGAAGGGCCACATGTTGGACAATTGAAACTTGAAACACATAGTGCTGAATGAAGTTAAAACTGCATGAATTTGAATGACACGACAGACAAACATATTGCCTATTTTGTGTAGGGTCTTTAAGGCTTCTGAATTATTTTATGAATATGGATCCATGGCAGACTGTTTCGCTGTTAACATTATAAGCGTTTAACATTTGAGAACATACAGATGGAATATACTCAAATGGTACAAAGGCCTACGTATTAATTACTAATGATGAATTGGAGTTACGTTCAATTGATTTCCCTAAAAACATGATGCTGCCTTTTAACATGTCGATTTTATGGGGGTCATTTTGTTTTTCTTGAGGACTTCGAGGGCCGTATTGAGATGGTCGAAGGGCCGGGTCCGGCCCCTGGGCTGTATGTTGCCCATGTGTGGTTTCTGGTTTAGAGCAACTCTGAATTCTGACACCATTACAAAACATACAGTGAAATGGTGAAGGATTTCAGTTTGTACTGGAGAGTCTGACAGAAAGGTTTGCCTTTATTGCGACCGTAGGTCGCATTTACTACCAAAACCTCCACCGGCTGTCTGTGAGTGAGTGAGTGAGTCCGTCACACTTTTGCCCTGCTCATATCTCCACAACCGTTGCCCCCATCCATGCCAAATTTTGCACACACACTCCTTGACTGCCAAACTACAATCTCCAAGGACCCCCGGAGCCCCAGGGACCCCCAGGTCCCTGGGGGACCCCCAGATGTAAAAAATGACCAAATGTGCTCACACGTCACACGTCACACTTTTTCCCTGCTTATATCTCCGCACCCGTTGACCCGATCCATACCAGATTTTACACACACACTCCTTGCCTGCCAAACTACAACCTCCAAGGACCCCCGGAGCCCCAGGGGACCCCCAGATGTAAAAAATGACCAAATGTGCAAAAATGACCAAATGACCACCCCAATGGGGCTGCTCGCGGGGAATTCCCGGGGACCACCGACTCCTGGTGCTCCAGAACGGATGCAAAAGTGGTGGCACCCCCAGTGGAGGACCCCCTGCCACTGCAGCGCACATAAAATGCTGTAACTCGGGCTAGGAGCGTCCGGGAGAGCCGGGGCCGGTACCTATTCGTCCGCCAAGGCAACGCGGAGACCCCACCCCTCATTTCTCACATGGCCCTATTCTAGCGCCACCTTCAGGCCGATTTTTAAAACACATTTTTGGACACTGCTCCTACAGTTTTTGCCCTAAAATCACGAATATCACTACACAGCATGTCTACACTCATGTCATCAACATGGATCAGGAAGATTTTGGAAAAACAAATTTTTGCCCTATTTGTGGAGATAAGCCACCTACGGTCGCTTATCTCCCGATTAGGGAGTCTTACTGGTTGATAGTATACAGTAGATAGACAGGAAATAGGGAGACAGAGACGGGGATTGACGCGACCACAGTTTTCCCGGTTTTCCCACACCAGGCTATTGAAACCAAGTATTGTATGAAATGAACAGTACGGGGGAGTCTTCGGGTTGCACAACAGACTGAAACTCTTGTCACACGTTGTACAGTGGAAAGGTTTTACCCCAGTGTGGATGCGCTGGTGTATTTTTTAGGTAATCTAAACAACTGAAACTAGTTACACTGATAACAACAGTGTTTTTGTTCCTGTGTACAGTAAGTCAGCTGTGCACATCTCCTCCTGGCTGGGTTCAATTCTTGGTGGACTGTTGATGAATGTAAGCTCCTGGTTTGTCCTTGCCTTTTTGTTTCTGGCTGGTTATTTGCTGACAGGCTGCTGAGGGGATCAGCAGTGGCGTCAGCTCAGCAAAAGCTAAAGGGTCCTCATGGAAAATAGGCATTACATTTTGGATAACACGGTTCTATTGGCTGCGAGGCGTTGTGAGCATGTAGATCGGCTATTTTCACAATGTCTGAAAAACAAACAAAAAAAAACGACTTTTGTCAGTTTTTTACACAGGTTTCTATGGTTTCTTGGGCTGGATATGGCAGCCTGGAACGGTTGTCTAAGTGCAGCTAAACCCCGCCTCTAAACTTAGTAAACGTGCCACAATTAACAATAATGCATTGCACCTGTGCAGCTGACCTGCGGAAACCTGGTATATACCATTTTGTCAAGCTGGGGAGAATACAAGTGTGGAGAATATAATTATAAGACCTTGTTAAAGTGACCATTATGTTAAATTTTGCATTTGTAGTTATTTTACTGTAATTTAACAGCATAATAACCAGCGCAGATAGACAAAGAGACATTCATGGATTTATATTTAAAAGTAGCTTATATTTTCCCCCCTGGACCCAGGGTATGGCAGCTGCATACCCCTGCCATACCCAATTGACACCCCTGCTCAGTAGTTTTCTGTAGAGGCTCCTCCTGGCGTATGGACACTCAGAACAGAACAGAGTTGAGTTTTACTGCTTCCAGGAGTGACAGTTCATCATCAAAGCCTCTGCAATACATTGCATGGACTTTAGGTGGGGATAGAGTGTAGGTCTTTTAGGGAAGGACTCTCTCTCCCTCTCTAACTTTCTCTCTAAAACTCTCCATGTCTCACTGACGCTCTGTCTTTCCCTGTCTCTTGGCCATACTATAATATGCCTATATCTCTATCTATGTCGGGGATGTGTATCAAATGATTTACTTAAGTAAAAGTATCAATACTGCAATCTAGAAATACTCCGTTAGGGTGCCCTCACACCAAACTACCTATGAGAGTGGAATCCGTGTTCCGCCAATGCATTTCAATGAGAAGGGGGCGGTTTCATGTCAGTAAAGGATTTCTGCACAAAAAAAAAAAACGCTCCCTTCTCATTGAAATGCATTGGCGGAACGCGGATTCCACTCTCATAGGTATTTTGGTGTGAGGGCACCCTTACAAGTAAAAGTCCAGAATTCAAAAGGTACTTGAGTAAAAGTAAGAAAGTATTGGCATCAAAATGTACTTCAAGTACCAAAAGTAAAAGTACAAAATGTTTGAAAATAGCAGATCTACAAGCTCACAACGTGTCGCGAGTGAGCTTGTAGATCGGCTATTTTCAAATGTCCTAGGTATAAAATAGGACTAAAGTGGTTCATGTGTGTTTTATAATATCATAATTTATATCTGCAAAGTAACAAGTAACTAAAGTTTTCAAATAAATGTAGTGGAGTAAAAGTACGGTATTTGGATCCCAGATGTAGTGGAGTAGAAGTAGAAGTATTGGAAATTGGAAATACTCAAGTAAAGTACGAATACCTCAAAACTGTACTTAAGTACAGTACTTAAGTAAATGTACTTAGTTACTTTACACCACTGCGTGCAGACTATGTGAGAGAGGCAGGGGCTGACATTTCCAAAGGGGCCTTTTGGTGAGAATGTTGAAAATAGCAGACCTACAAGCTTGGAGGCCGGCTATGTTTGGTACCACTATGTTTGACACCACACTAAACTACAGTATAAGGCAATACTGGAGATATGGTGTACAGCATGGATTTCTACACAGTGAGGGCAAAACACAGCTTATGTTCAATTCATTTTACATAAATAAAAACAAAACAAAAAAAAATTGTTTTCCTATTGATTACTCACCCCATGGAGACTTGAGTTCATAGATTATTTATTTATTTGTTTCACTTTCCAAAGCCAATAATTTGATGACCAGGAGTATTGTGGGTCATACACTTTCAGATTACTTTTCAGATTACATGTTTTATAATAAGCCCTGTTTATTTCTTACCCTCAGCTGCTGGTGCAAAGAGCAGTACATCTTCATGCTCTGTGAAAACCATAAGAACACATCCTGTTGTGTATGTGTGTGTGTCCTTAAATCATTAGCCTTAGGATTGTTTGTTTTCATAGACAAACACCCAGGAGTCTACTTTAGCGTCTTGTCATATTGTGCCAAGTACAACATGCCAGCATTATGTATTATCAAACAATGTCCGGAGGAACGGCGGTCAATCAATGTCAGTTTGTTTGATTCTTAAAACCCGTCGAGACAGCTGTGGTAGGTAGGTGACAGTTTACTGTGGCCACTCTGTTGAAATCAATTGGATATTTGGAGGTGTATTTGGAGAGAAATAGACATTTTAGTGTATGGGAGGGGCTTACAGTACATGTACAGTATGTATCAACATATTTGTTTTTGTAGGCTAATTTCTGATTTGGGCCTAACTATAAGTTAGGCCTAAATGGGTTAATACCAGCACACACACATACACGCACACACTCACGCTTGCACGCACGCACGCACACACACACGCAGAATTCCACGGTCCACAAGTTCTTGTTAAAAATGTAACAAACATATTTTGATAATAGCAAATCTACTTGGAGATCAGCAATTTAAAAATGTGAATGAAGTCCTGACCTACAGTACATTAAGTAGGAGAGTCCATTCCTGACCGCCATAGAGCAGGAGTTCTAAACCATGGGCCCGCAAATCCCTGTGGATTTCACGGGGTTACAACATTGTGAGGGAAATGGTATTTAAAACAACTAAATACATGATTCAATGTACTCTATACACAGTACAATGTCAAACAATGTGAGACTGAATGTAAAGTGAGAAAGTAATTGTTCACTACGTGTGGCACGTTATTTATTACTAATGCATAAATATAATCATGGGGATTCCGTTGAACCTTTGAGGTTGAAGGGGTTCCGAAAAGCTTGAGAAACTATTTGTTAATAAATGGATACGTGAACTATATTTTCTTTCTGAACTATATTATTTTTCTTTTCGTGTGTGTGTGTGTGTGTGTGTGTGTGTGTGTGTGTGTGTGTGTGTGTGTGTGTGTGTGTGTGTGTGTGTGTGTGTGTGTGTGTGTGTGTGTGTGTGTGTGTGTGTGTGTGTGTTTGTGTATAACAGTATTGTACTATTTTCTCTAAACAAGCCTCCCAATATATTGTCACCTGACTTGAAGAATAAAACAAACTGACATTGACCTCAGTTCCTCTGGACATTGTTTGATTATGCTGCAAAATAAATGTTGGCTTGTTGGCAATATTGTACTTGGCAATATTGTATGTTGTGCCATGCATAATTAGTGTCATATCATATTGCATATGATGTGACACTAAATACACACCTGGGTGTTTGTCTGTGAAAGCAGTGTGACACTCACACCCATAAGGCTAATAATGTAAGGATATAAATGACCATCACCACATAAGACTAGCCAAACATCAGCAGTTATTTCATCTCAAAGGACACCTTCAAACTACACAAGGTAAAACTCACATTTACACGTTTCATCTACTTTCAGAGGATCTTCTGTTTCCATCTGCTTCAATTTGACTTTGCTGTTAAATATCTTAACAGAGTACATTTTAAGTTATACTCTTGAGTTTTTCATTCGTCATAATGTGATCATTATATATTTAGTCTGGACTAAAATATATATATTTTTTTCCTACTTGGTCCAAATTCCCCAGCAGACCCCCTAAGAGCAGAGAAAATAAGCATATTGCTACTTTGTTATTTGTTGCGGTCAATTTATTTATATATTTTTTATCTGTTATTAGTTGTCATTACACACTCGTCCATGCCTTGGTTGTCCCACACGAGCCATTGTAGTCTGCTAAACAGAATACTGAATATACAGCTGTTGTTTGTTTTGCCAAGTCCCGGAAAAGACGTGCTGTGATTGGCCAGTACAGTTACTTTGATTATAGCTGTGCCGAACACCCACCCCAAAACATGATTTAGGAGACTATGGAACAACCATAAGTCATGGATGCGTGTGTAAAATGACTGGCCAAGTAGTATGTTTTTCTTGTGACTGTCTTCATGAAAACACTGCTTTGTTGTTATTAGTATCAACAGCATCATTTGTACATGAAAATGAATGTGTACTTCATGTGGTTTCCACAGAGGATGAAGGCATACGTTGTTCTCACCATGCTCTTTGCTCTCCTGGCTGGATCTGAAGCAACACCAGCAGCTGGGGGTAAGAAATACCACAGTTCAGGGATCTTCAACGTTTTCAGGCCAAGGACCCCTTAGCCGAGAGGGAGATGAAGCAGGGACCCCCACAACCTCTTCATAGATTCCATAGTTTCATTGTTTGACAGCACGATCATCAGTGTATTTTGGATTCATGTCAATTTGTGTTTTCAGATATTTAACCAATTGAACTTTCAATACTTCTCCCCTCTAAACCAAACCTCTTTGCCGAAAATAGCGCGAGGCGTTGTGAGCTTGTAGAGCTGCTATTTTTGGCTAAAGTTCTGGCCAAAGAATCTGGCTAAAAAAGAGATTATTATTTTTATTTATTTTTTTATCACAAAGATTTGGAGTAACCCTGTAGTAACCCTGAGGACCCTCTGTTGAAGACCCCTGCCATAGTACAAATATTACTTTTTCCTCGATTACTGAACAATTTTAAAGATACATATAGCTGCTATATGCCTATAGCAGCCATCCAGGGGCCAAGGAATGCAATAGGCAATATATTATGTGCAACAACAAGCCATAGAAACAGATAACCCTCTAATAACAATAGAAGTCAAGTCCGGATGAATGCACCGAAGGGTTCTTATAACATGTAAAGGCCTATAATATAATCTTTGCTGTAGCTTATATTGGAGCAGAATGGACGTTTGTTGTTAGCAATTAGAATTTCACTCAACCTCTATGGATGTCTGTGGTGCGTTTGTGTTCATGTAGAGATGACCGACGCCGTCAAGGAGGAGATTGTGAACAAACACAACGAGCTGAGAAGAGGTGGATACTATTGCACAAACACTCTCTCTATATACATAATACTAATACTAATACTAATATACTATACTAATATATATATATATATATATATATATATATATATATATATAAAATACTATTATATTCTATAGGTGTGCAGCCTACAGCCAGCAACATGCTGAAGATGGTAAGACACTCCTGGAGGTTTGATTTGATTTGACGTATTTAATGACAACGCTCATATAATGTGAAACACACTCATACTGCTGCATTGTCAAAGGGTATTTTGTGAATGTAATGTAACCTTACCTTACTGCACCCATAATATTTGTGTCCCTGCATGTTTCTCCCTTATGTGGACATGAATAAATGGTTAAAATGCACGCGCGCGTGTGTGTGTGTGTGTGTGTGTGTGTGTGTGTGTGTGTGTGTGTGTGTGTGTGTGTGTGTGTGCGCGCGCGCGCGCGTATGTCCTGTGTCCTCTCATTCTCACAGATGTGGAATGAGGAAGCGGCCACCAATGCTCAGAAATGGGCCGACAAGTGTAGCACCGGACACAGCACCGCCGCAGAAAGGAGAATTAGCTGTAAGACCCCTTTAACTTTAATATTAATAATTATATTATGCTTTAAATAACATTCAGTTTTTTCCATTATCCATTATCATGCAAGTATGTGTGCTTAATTATGGTTGCAAACTGTACCTTGGAATACGCAATCGTCCCTTAATAATTTGGAAACTAAAATACATGCCCCTTAATGAACTGATAAGTGACACACTTGATATGATCAAAGAGCTCATACCAGTAAGACTCCCTAATCGGGAGATAAGTTACAGTCAGGTCACAGCCACAAACTGTACGAGTAAAGGGGTTTCCTCCTGTATGTATGTTTTGTGTGTCTCTTCCGATCTCCCTTTTGATCAGCTTGTATTTTCACTGCACGTAACTCCTCCTCTGGTCTTAGAAAAAGCTCTTCTTGTTCCTCTTTAATCTCTAGAGGCTCTGGATCCTCCTTACTGGCCAGAGTATTTCCATGTTAATACTGGTCACAATGCCTATAGGCTCAGTGGAACAGCACATAAAAAAATAGCTTTCATTTTATTTCTCTACCATATTATAAGTGAGCATTAGTTAATTGCAACCGTCAGATCGCAGTTACTATCAAAACCTCCACCGGCTGTCAGTCTGTCTGTCTGTCAGTCTGTCAGTCAGTATGTCCGTCACATTACACACACACTCCTTGGCTGCCAAACCACAACCTCCACCCCTCATTTCTCACTTGGACACTGCTCCTACTGCTCCTACTGCTCCTGTCCCATTTCCCATAGTCCCTCCTGATTGGCTATCATTGCCTTCTAAAGTTTGAGTACGCGAACTGACGGTCGCTTATCTCCCGATTAGGGAGTCTTACTGGTCGTATGAAGATAGGTTGAACATTGGTGCATTTGGCCTTTAAAGATTCAGTTTGTATCTCTGTATAGATTCACTCTCAGCCTCATTTACTGATATCCACATGATCCTCTCTCTCTCTCTCTCTCTCTCTCTCTCTCTCTCTCTCTCTCTCTCTCTCTCTCTCTCTCTCTCTCTCTCTAGCCAGTGGTTGCGGTGAGAACATGTTCCTGTCCAGCCATGAGCTCCCGTGGACCACTGCTGTCCAGAACTGGTATAATGAGGTGAAGAACTACGAGCACGGAGTGGGATCAGTCAATGGAAAAACAGTGGGACACTTCACACAGGTACACTCACACCATAGACTGTAAACAATATATTTTCTATGCTGCGAAAATGGTGCTTTTTTGGCTCTGTACGGGTGCCGCCATCATTGTAGAAATCAACGTCGCACTTAGAACTACAGACTCACTCCCTAGCTTCCGCCGTGGACTGAAGACGCACCTCTTCAGACCCATAGCACTACTGTAACACTCATTGACCATACATTAAGCTAGTTAGCATTTTAGGGCTTAGAAACGTTTTTTACTGATTAGGTGTTATTTTATTTCTAGATTGATATTCCTATGCATTTTTTATATTGTTGTTGATGTACTGACATATTATCTTGCTTATTATATTGATGTATTACCTGCTTATTGTAAGTCGCTTTGGATTAAAAGCGTCTGCTAAATGCCTAAACTGTAAACTGTAACTGTAAACTGCGCCCCTGACTCACACCCAGTGCCGGAAGACATACTAATAGGCCTTATGCACAGCTCTGTTCCATTCTGGTCTAGAGTATTGTGCATGTTGGCTCACCAGAAACACTCCAGTGGGTCTAAAAATGTCTGCTTTATATTGGTCTGCAACTCTGAGAGTGTTCATCATAATGTTGAAGAACCACTGTGCTACAGTACACTAAATGGAACAGAGCCTCAATCAGAATCATTGCTAAAACCTGTGAAGGAAATAAAGAAGGGGACCAATTTATTTCCATGGCTGCTGTACATAGACAATATTTGATTGATTGACGTTCTGCTCTGGCCTGCAAGGAGTGTGTGCACAGTTTCACGCCGATCCACCAAAGACTAGCAGTGTCCGATTGCCATGAAACTTCACATTGGCCTGATATAGCGCCACCAGGAGGCCGATTTTTATTTTGCTGTTACTCCTACAGATTCTGTGCAAACAGCATGCAAATCGATACACACTATCTCTATTCTTTGAGACACATACACAGGCCACCATTTCTTTTCTTCATATTTCACCATTGGATTGCATTTGGGAATGTACGTTGTTACATTTAGTTCGTTTTTTTGTCATGACATATTCCAGAAGTCATCAAGACAGACCTGTAAAACCCAGATTGACTTCAACTACCTGGACTAGCCGGAGACCTGTGTTTTCAGGATCACATTGTTCTAGTTTAAGCAGTGATGTTGTGTTATTGTGTGTTGCCCAGGTTGCGTGGTACCGCTCCAACCAGGTGGGATGTGCCATGGCCCACTGCCCCGATTCTGATCCCTACAAATACCACTATGTGTGTCAATACTGTCCACCGTAAGTACTACTGTCCCAACACCATGTACACATGCTGTACTACTGAACCAACACCATGTACACATACAGTACTACTGTCCCAACACCATGTACACATGCTCTACTACTGTCCCAACACCATGTACACATACAGTACTACTGTCCCAACACCATGTACACATGCTCTACTACTGTCCCAACACCATGTACACATACTGTACTACTGTCCCAACACCATGTACACATACAGTACTACTGTCCCAACACCATGTACACATACTGTACTACTGAACCAACACCATGTACACATACTGTACTACTGTCCCAACACCATGTACACATACAGTACTACTGAACCAACACCATGTACACATACTGTACTACTGTCCCAACACCATGTACACATACTGTACTACTGTCCCAACACCATGTACACATACTGTACTACTGTCCCAGCACCATGTACACATACTGTACTACTGTCCCAACGCCATGTACACATACTGTACTACTGTCCCAACACCATGTACACATACTGTACTACTGTCCCAACACCATGTACACATACTGTACTACTGTCCCAACACCATGTACACATGCTGTACTACTGTCCCAACGCCATGTACACATACTGTACTACTGTCCCAACACCATGTACACATACTGTACTACTGAACCAACACCATGTACACATGCTGTACTACTGTCCCAACACCATGTACACATGCTGTACTACTGTCCCAACGCCATGTACACATACTGTACTACTGTCCCAACACCATGTACACTGTACAGTACTGTGGCATATATATGGCGGAGAACCACTAGTGTATGCATGTATGTATGCATTGAGATTTTTTTTTGGCCAGGCGGATTGGTCTGGTTCCAGGCTAGCTTGAGACACCGCCATGAAAATCAACCAATCAAAACACCGCAGTGACGCACAACACTTTCAAACCCCAGCTTCTGAGTTGGGTCGGTCAGTGCGTGCACTGAGCACACCCGGGGTGCACCTCACTCGATTTTCGAACGACAACGCACCAAGTGCACCGAATAAACGAACGACCAGAGGGAACACCAGTATTTATTTATAACACCCATATTTATCATGTTTAACTTGTTTACTACCAACATAATTTTTCGCCTCGTTCCTTGCCACGCTTTTTTCATTTTCCGCACCTAAAAGTAGTCACATCATATCCATCTCAAGTAAGATGTAAATATTTGATGTTCTGTCCGTACATTGCAGTGGCGGTTTGAGAAACATCTACAAGATTGGACCCTCTTGCGGTGACTGTCCAAATGACTGTGATGACAAGCTGTGCAGTAAGTCACTATAATAATATAGCGGTGGATCATGTGGCATGAGCGGTAGCGCCCGGGTGGCTGGGAAACCCACGGTAGTCGTTTCAAATCCCACTAGGGCAGGGGTTCCCAAACTGTTTTGTCTCAGGGCACCCCATAAATATGTTTTTAATCCGAGGCACCCCTACATTATAATGTTCACTCCCAGCACCTTATATTTATAGCCTAGCATATTGTCGTTGTCAGGTGGAAACTTTGTATGTCCAAAACCGTTCATTTTGTATTTATCATCTATAAAATGTACTAAACTATTGCAAACAGCAGATCTACAAGCACACCACGCCTCGCGATCGGCTGTTTTCACTAGTTTTGTGCGACAGTCTTGTATGATGAAGCAGGGCTTTGCTTTACCAAAAGACGTACGCAGAGATTCTGCTCGACAGTGACGATATTTTAGTGATTATGTTGCGAGGAAAACGTTGAGATAATAGCCATTTTGATTAGAAGTGCCTGCAAATAACTTTGTACTTCAAGTTTAAAATGATACTAAATATTTTTTTTTTTTTTCAAGTGTCCAAATAAATTCCAAATATTATCAAATCATCTCGCGGCACCCCTGGACTGCAGTCACGGCACCCCAGGGTGCCCCGTCACCCACTTTGAAAACCCCTGCACTAGGGGATTCCCTTTTTTCTTTTTTTCTTCAGTCCGTAGAGCTTGTCGATACACTCGGCTGATAAACGCTTCAGTTGGCAGAGCATGGCCCTGCTAGCTGGATAATATCGGCTGAGAAGACGTGATAATATCCGATGGTATCGGATGATAACATTAGAATCAGGTGCAATAAAGTCATAGAAGGGAGTTACAGTGTGCAAACTCATCTTTTTGCCTTTTGACATAATGTTTGAGTTCGGTGCCTACAGTAATCTGTCTGTCGTTCTTTCTCAGCCAACCCGTGTCCCTACATAAACAAGTACAGCAACTGCCCTGCTCTGAAGAAGAGCCATACATGCAGTCACAAGAAAATCGCAGAGATCTGCCCCGCCTCCTGCAAGTGCACCACTGAGATCAACTGAACGCCTGGCCACGCCCACTCCACACGCATCACGAGAAACATGATTTAATCTACACTCAATGATATTCCTTATTGTGCAAAGTTTCAAACGTATGGCTATCCTACTATCTGCTAGCATGGCGTTGCTCATACTAATTCCTCACTGCAGGGGGTGGTGTTGTGCAGTCTGGTTTATTAACCAGGCTAACTATCTGCCTCTCTGTCTCTCTCTGTCTCTCTCTGTTTCTCTCTCTCTCTCTCTCTCTATCCATTGCTATCTTACTGTACGCATACTCTACCAGTGGACCAGGGGATCCCCAGCTAAATTAGTTAAAATAGTATCAAAATTGGTTTTATACATCAGCTGATAGCAGAGCTACAGGTTCAAAACAGATCTCAATGCGTTGCGTTTTGAGCTTGCAGTTTGGCTATTTATAGGAAAAACATCTGCAGATAAATATACAGTGTTGGGGAAGTTACTTTGAAAGCGTAACTTGTGCAGTTACAAGTAACTCACCATGGCAGTAACTTGATCAAGTTAAAGCCCTGGAGAAATATAACTTATAAAGTTTCAAGTTACATAGAAAAAGTAACTTGAGTACCTTGAGTTACTTTTTTTCCAGCATTAAATTGAGAATGTACATTTGGTGTACATGAAACAAAATATAATATTCTAAAAAAAAAGTCACATGCCAGCAGAACCGAGTTTTATGTTTTATTTCAAAAAGGTTGACATTTTCTTTTGTAAACATCTGTGTTCCTAAAATAAAGTTAAAAAAATATATATATATATGATCTGGACATTTGATCGTCAATCTTCACAAAACTTAAATGTAAAATTATAACTTAGCTTGTAACTTATTGTAACTTGTAACTTGAGCCAAACATACTTCTTGTAACTTGTAACTTGAGCCAAACATGACCCAAAAAGTATCTCAGTTACTTGATGAGTTACAGAAATATGAATGTAACTCAGTTACCAGCAAAATGTAACTTAGTTACGTAACTCAGTTACATGTAACTTCCCCAACACTGCAAATATATTAATTTGGGGGTCCTTGACATGAAAACGTTTGTGAACCTCTGGCATGTTCTCTGTGTACTGTATATCCAATGGAAATATCACTCTATGCTTGTAGAAAATAAAGTAGCATTTATAGATTGAGCATTACAATACTGACTTCCTCACCTTCTTTTTGCCTGATTATCTTTCTTCTTTTGTTTTACAATGTTCACACTGGCAGACCAATAAGATCTAGATTGGAAACAGATCAGTTTTTATGAAGCCTGAAATGACCTGACTTTAACTTTATAACAGGGGTCCCCTAGGGGGTCCTCAGAGTCAGTACAGGGGGTCCTCCAAATCTTTGTGTGATAGAAACTTTTTTTTCTCCTTTTATATATTACCACTAGAACCCTAACGTCCTGAACTTTTGACAAAAATAGCAGATCTACAAGCTCACAACGCCTCACGCTGCGAGGCGTTGTGAGCTTGTAGATCGACTATTTTCGGCCAAGAGGTTTGGTGTAGAGGAGAAAAAGAGAAGACTAAGTACAGAGTGAAAGGTCAAGTTTATTAAGTATTGACGGTTCAAGTGGTTAAATATCTTAAATTCTAGTAGCAAAAAAGTGCACAGCACACCAGTCCTTGTGAGGTGCCGGCCAACGGGACAAGTACTAACGAAAAAAGAGTAGACACACTCGTAGCTGCCGATGCACATTTATTAAAGACACAGAATAAGAAACCAACGTTTCGACAGACAAGCTGCCTTCTTCAGGGTTATACGAGCAATGGTCAAGAAGACAATAAATACCCGAAAGGCACCATGGCCAAACTGGGGGAGTGACACTCAATCAGACCGTGCATATGGAAAAGTACTGGCTTGAGAAGGAGCGCACACACATAGGTGAATGATATGTATTACATCATCAATCTCTAATTCGAATGGCCAAATAAAGTTATATATACATGTATCAAAGGCCTGAAACTAATAATTTGCCAAAGCAAAATATTAAATAAGAAAATTAAACAAAATGAATAATAATACAGTGCCAAAAACACCACAGTGATAAATGCAGTGTAGAGCAATAAACACATTAGTATACACAAATCATAAGGGCTATAGAGGGTCTTGGCCTGGTTCAGTTAGATATAACCAAGTAATAACTATTATCCTATAGGAGAAACTTGCTGTAGGAGGGCCTCCTATAAAGTAAGAAGAACAGAGGCAATTAAAACAAATTCAATAAGGATCTATAAAAACGGTTTAAGATCAAAGTCAATGTTAAGACCCATAGGTGACAAAGTTTTGAGAGAATAAATCCATGAAGCCTCTCGTTTTAAAGTAATTTAAAGTACACACATGCCATGGGTGTTTATCTATGTCAACACAGATGGACACACACACACGCACGCACGCACGCACGCACGCACGCACGCACGCACGCACGCACGTACGCACGCACGCACACACACACACACACACACACACACACACACACACACACACACACACACACACACACACACACACACACACACATACACACACACACACACCTTAGGCTAATAGTTTTACAATTTAAATACCACCACCAGATGAGACCAGCCGATACCATTCAACATAAGCAGTTATTTCATCTGAAAGGACACACTTCAAACTACTGGAGGTAAGTATTTCTTTTTTCAGCAGATCAGATGTTTCCATCTGCTTAAATTAGACATGGGTGTTAAATTAGACATCAGTGTTAAATAGACTAATAAGAGTACTTTTCTATGCAGAGCTTTTCTATCATCATGTGACGATTTTAGATGTTACTTAATCATGATGTATTCTTATGGTTTCTACAGAGGATGAAGGTGTATTCTTATGGTTTCTACAGAGGATGAAGGTGTACATTGCTCTCACGGTGTTCTTTGCTCTCTTGGATGGAGCTGAAGCTGGAGGTAAGAAAATCCATGGTACAAATATGACCTGAGGATTAAACTGCCTTATACAACACAGACAGATTGTAGTATTCTAATTAGTCTACTGCTTCAGATCCCACTGCCTACCCTATTTGTGCAGTGGTCTCAGGTCACCCCTCTAAGTAACGTTTTCATCCATGGCCACCCTGAATGACAGTACCTTATTCATGTATGCCATCTTACGGCACGTAAATATGTAAATCTGTCCCTAAGATAAGCAGTGTTGGGGGTAACAGCATCAAAATGAACAACGTTACTGTAACGGATAACTTTTTTGGGACAATTTTGACAGCAAATTCTGATTTAGCCTTTGTCTGCACCATTTAGTTTTAGTCCTATTTTAGTCATCTAAAATTGTTTAGTCTTGGTCGACTAAATATCAAAATCTTTTTTTTTTAGTCTCGTCTTGGTTAACTAAATTAACACTTTAATGCACCCATAACATAATAGTGGACCGAGATACGACCATGACTGAAGCTGACAAGGCCAACATCATGAACAAACACAACGAACTGAGAAGAGGTAGACACACACACACACACACACACACACACACACACACACACACACACACACACACACACACACACACACACACACACACACACATCCTCTCTATATATAATACTAATACTAATACTAATACTAATACTACTACTAATAATATATACTTACTAACTTACTATAGGTGTGCAGCCTAGCGCCAGCAACATGCTGAAGATGGTAAGTCACCAGTGGATGTTTAAAAAAGCAAAAAACACATACAGCTGCATACTGTTGCCAAAATGCTATGGAAACACTCATCCTCTCATGTCCTTTCATTCTCACAGGAGTGGAGCGAGGAAGCTGCTTCCAACGCTCAGAAATTGGCTGACAAATGCACCTTGGAACACAGCCCCAGCGAAGAGAGGACCATCAGCAGTAAGAACAACCGTTTAACATTAATAATAATAATAATACATTAATGTTATATTATTAAAGTAACATTAATGTATAATCCATCACGCAAGTACAGTGTGGTAATTATGGTTACCATCGGTCCCTTGAAATACGGAATCGTCCCTCATTAGGAAACTAAAAGACTTCCTTTAATTGAAATGATAAAGGGATAAATACTGTTCATTATTTGGCGGGAATTAACATATCTTAGTGGAAACTACTCATATACAGTACATATACAGTACTATTATACAGGTTGATAATATACACAAACTGTACACATATACCGTGCTGTACAGTTATAATTTATCTTTTCTGGCCATCCCTCATCTTTCTTGGAAATAAGGGACAGCAGTCCAGGATCCACATGATTTGAGCCTCTCTCTCTGTCTGTCTGTCTGTCTGTCTGTCTGTCTGTCTGTCTGTCTGTCTGTCTGTCTGTCTGTCTTTCCGTAGCCAGTGGATGTGGTGAGAACCTGTACATGTCCAGTAGATGGAAGACCACATGGATCAAGGCTATCCAGGCCTGGTATGATGAGGTGAACAACTGGGAGTACGGGAAGGGCTCTGTCAATGGAGGAATGGTGGGACACTTCACACAGGTACAATGTTGCAATGTAACAATATAAAAATACACTGTTAACCCATTCAGAACGGGTACACATTATAGTGTATTATTATTTTATGCTTTAGCTATTGAAAAATAGCAGATATACAAGCTCACAGCGCGGCACTGAGTGCCACGCTGCGATCTTGTAGATCTGCTATTTTTGAAAAAAAAAATCATGAAAATTTGAATTTTGACCTGATTCTATAAGTTTCTTTTGAATCCTTCTAAGGTTTTTGAAAAAAAAAAACTATGTTTCTATGCCAGCAATCTGGCCAGCCATCGTCAAAGAAAAGGTCCTTTTCACTTAAATGGAGCTCAGTTAGTTAGTCTGTTCTTGAGAGACTACTATGTCAGTGGTTCTCAAACCTTTTCATGTGAAGGACCCCCAAAATGATATATATTTGGCCACGGACCCCCATCTCAAAATATTTAGTTCCAGGGACCACCCAGAAGCAAAATTTGAGTTACAAACGTTCGCTTTTAAAATACATATATTCAAAGATTTGCACACATTTTTAAGACTTTTTCAAAAATAGCAGATCTACAAGCTCGCAGCGCGGCACTCGGTGCCGCGCTGTGAGCTTGTTTATCTGCTATTTTTCACTGGTTGGGACACTTTACACAGGTACACTTACTGTACACCCAGCACTGGAACAAACTATGACTTTGTTTTAACTTAAATGTTGCAATGTAACAATATAACAATACACTGTTAAATGACTGTATTAAAACTTTTAAGCAAGTATTGTATGTATTGGCTTTATTATTAAAAAACGATTTGTGTGGCGCTACTCTCTCTCTCTGCCAGCCTGTGGAGACAACGGACGGACCTCATGCTTCCTTCTATGCATGAGGAGACCAAGCCGCTTCTTTTCACCTGACAGGGGGGAGTTTCCCTAGTTGAACATAGCGCGTGGAAGAAACACGTGTAATATTACAAACGGTTCTTTTTCCCTCCTTTAGGCGCCCCGGCTGGCCAGTGGGAGGCAGACCAAATAAAGATTCAAATAATCTTGAATCTTGAACCAGGATTACTGCATGTTTTTTGTGAGCGTACCAAACGTGTGTGTGTGTGTGTGTGTGTGTGTGTGTGTGTGTGTGTGTGTGTGTGTGTGTGTGTTTGTGTGTGTGTGTGTGTGTGTGTGTGTGTTACACAGGTTGTGTGGCACAGCTCCAACCAGATCGGATGTGCCCGGGCCTGGTGCCCCGACGCTGAGTACAAGAACTTCTTCGTTTGCCAGTACTGTTCACCGTAAGTTCTTCTGTCCCAACGTTGCACACCAAACATTAGTTTCAAGTGTGCCCTGACAGGGAGGTGCAGAGAATGTTAGAGAGGCAATATTGGCTGAAATTTCTAAAAGGGCCTTTTGGTGAAAATATTGAAAATAGCAGAACTCCAAGGAGTCCAAGCGCGACGCGTTGTGAGCTTGGAGGTCGGCTATTTTCGATGCATGATTTCTACACAGCGAGGGCAATTCTTTCAACATAAGATGCTGCATTCAGGAGAGTGCAAGTTCAGGAGAGTTTGGACAAGGCCTTTGATTAATTCTCTTGAATGCTGCCTTCAGGTATGGCATGCAAAGAGTGCATTTGGAATTCTTTCACCATAGTGAAAACTGCATTCATGGTCTGGAGAGGGCACTTTTATTAAAAGGGCAGGGGCTCGAGCCCCCTTTGATGTCTATGTGTGCACGTACCTGGGCCCTGATCCAAAAAACAAACAAAAAAAAAACGTTTGGAACCACTAGTATAGATGGACATAAAAAAAGGTTTTCTGGCTCATATATCATTTAATATTTGATGTTCTGTTCCATATTGCAGCGGTAATTATCGTAGCCAACAGCCCTACAAGGAAGGACCATCTTGTGGTGACTGTCCCAACTCCTGTGACGACAAGCTGTGCAGTAAGTGACCAAAGTACTATCCTCCAGCACTTTCATGAACACAAAATACATCAGGAGAGAGTACCCATTATCAGCCTAAACGTTATGGCGTTCCAGTTCCAATTTTGCTCATTTCTTTGCGTCTTCACTTCCAATTTATGTCACGGTCCGCTCCTCAGGAACGTGGACTTGTGTGACAGTGTTATTTAGTTTTGGACTTTACCTGGTATTCCTGTTTTGTATTCTTGTTCTGTATTGTCTTTATGTACACTGCTGTGCCTTGGGTTTTTATATCTTATTTTGTAGTTTGTGTTCCTGTTTTCTAGTTGCAGTTTGAGTTTACACCAGTGTACCTTTATTTTGTAGTATTGCTCCCAGTGTATCCTGTCTGCCTCGTTTTCCGTTTCCTGCCTTGTCTCACCTCCCTGTATCAGTGTAACCCTAGTCACCTGTGTCCTGTTTGCCTGTTAGCCTATCCCAGTGTTGATTGTATGTTTGAGTTCACCTGTGTCTAGTTAGTCCATGTCTATATATATGCCTCTGTGTATATTGTTCACTTGTCAGATTGTCGCTTCATGTCAATGTTTTCTGTACTGTGTTTTGGCTGCAAGCCATTCTGTATAATAAGTTATTGTTTTGCCTGCTCCATTTTATGGGAAGTTTAAGTTGGAGAAGAAACCACCTGAATTGAGATCCTTGCCTGTTCTGTCGTACTGAACGCTGAACCCTGACAATTTCATTTGTTTATTTGTATCCTGACTGAGTTCTCTATCCTGATTGGATAAACTTGGTATCTCTCTTGGTACTTCTCTGTAGCTGGCATGGAGACTCATGTTACTGAACAAACACTATAGAAAACCTTACTCCACCTCTAATAAAATACAAATCCATAACAATAGAGCGTAGATATTTTCCATCAGCCTTATATTACACCACCCTTAAAATTAACACCCAACGCCAATCCTTACCCTAACCCTAGTCTGGGATCACTTCACTTTTCTGACTTGTAACCGGTCTGGAGCGGAAACCACAATACGTCATGTTGTAGTACTCAAAGACTACAATTTGGCCGGAACTATCCCCCGGAAACAGTTTTAACCCAAAATAATTCCCCTGCGCTCAAGGACATACTTTTAGGGCCTACTTAATAAACTGCTTGATGCGAAGTAGTTTTGCTTTTGAAAGATTCGTTTGGTATATGCATCTTTTAATCCAACAGAAGTAGTTTTGCTTTTGAAAGATTCGTTTGGTATATGCATCTTTTAATCCAACATTTAGCGATTGGCAAGACTACAAATGGAGCATTTTAATAGGGATTGGGGAAACAAACGGAGGGAACCAAATCAAAGCGACGCCACTTCTTCTAGTAGCTGGAGAGGAACTGGTCAGAAATCATCAATTTCGTGCACTTGGTGAAAAGTTTTTGATTTTTGGTATGGTGTTAGGTATGGGTATAAGGTTTTCAAAAACCATCGCAAACAAGTTGGGCACGCCCCCTAGTGGTCTGTTTGCAATGAATCAAATATTATATACGTCAGTATATGGTTGAAACCCCAAATAATTGATAAAAGAGATTTTTCAATGGATTCTGTTACTATTGGGTATGATGAACAACATACTAAAAGTTTATGAAAAAATAACTACCGGAAAGGTGTCATTTTCAAGATGGCGTCCACGATGGCTGCCGGGAGCTGAAAATGCCTATAAACTGGGTTTTAATGTGTAAAAATTCATAATAAATCTGCACTTGGTGAAAAGTTTTTGATTTTTGGTATGGTGTTAGGTATGGGTATAAGGTTTTCAGAAACCATCGCAAACAAGTTGGGCACGCCCCCTAGTGGTCTGTTTGCAATGAATCAAATATTATATACGTCAGTATATGGTTGAAACCCCAAATAATTGATAAAAGAGATTTTTCAATGGATTCTGTTACTATTGGGTATGATGAACAACATACTAAAAGTTCATGAAAAAATAACTACCGGAAAGGTGTCATTTTCAAGATGGCGTCCACGATGGCTGCCGGGAGCTGAAAATGCCTATATAAACTGGGTTTTAATGTGTAAAAATTCATAATAAATCTGCACTTGGTGAAAAGTTTTTGATTTTTGATATGGTGTTAGGTATGGCTATAAGGTTTTCAAAAACCATCGCAAACGAGTTGGGCTCGCCCCCTAGTGGTCTGTTTGCAATGAATCAGATATTAGATAGGTCAGTACACATTAAATAGGCATTTTTAGCTCCCGGCAGCCATCGTGGACGCCATCTTGAAAATGATGCCTTTCCGGTAGTTATTTTTTCCTAAACTTTTAGTATGTTGTTCATCATACCTAATAGTAACAGAATCCATTGAAAAATCTCTTTTATCAATTATTTGGGGTTTCAACCATGTACTGACCAATCTACTATTGAATTCATTGCAGACAGACCACTCGGGGGCGTGCCCAACTTGTTTGCGATGGTTTTTGAAAACCTTATACCCATACCTAACACCATACCAAAAATCTAAAACTCTTCATTAAGTGCAGATTTATTATGAATTTTTACACATTAAAACCCAGCTTATAGGCATTTTCAGCTCCCGGCAGCCATCGTGGACGCCATCTTGAAAATGGTGCCTTTCCGGTAGTCATTTTTTCCAGAATTCTTAGTATGTTGTTTATCATACCCAATAGTAACAGAATCCATTGAAAAATCTCTTTTATCAATTATTTGGGGTTTTAACCATATACTGATGTATCTAATATTTGATTTGTTGCAAACAGACCACTAGGGGGCGTGCCCAACTTGTTTGCGATGGTTTTTGAAAACCTTATACCCATACCTAACACCATACCAAAAATCAAAAACTTTTCACCAAGTGCACGAACTTTACCAGTTCCTCTCCAGCTATAGTGGTTTCCGCGCTTTAGGTGGAAACCAAACAGCCTGTTGTGAACGAACACCAGGCAGAAAGCCTGGTAGGCGAGGTTACCCTAACCCCAACTCCTTACCCTAAGCCTAATCCCAACCCTGAACTGAGGCTGACAGAACAGAAAGGTTTAAACAATATTCAGGAAAAGTTGAGAAGTGTTTAATACAGTACATTTGATATTGATCTACCTCCACCAACTCAGTGACCTCTCTCTCTCTCTCTCTCTCACTTTTGTTGATGTGTTGCTCTAAATTATATTTCTGTGGCGTTGTATGTAGTCTGTGATTAATTGTTTGAAATAACTAATGTAGCGAACATTCATATGAATAAATGAATTCTATGAGAATCTAAAATCTCTCTCTCTCTCTCTCTCTCTCTCTCTCTCTCTCTCTCTCCCTCTCTCTCTCTCAGCCAACATCTGAGATCAACTAAACACCTGGCCACACCCACGCCAAACCCATCAGAAGAAATATGATTTAATCCACATTCAATTGAATTTCTTATTATGCAAACTATGGCTATCATACTATCTGCATCTCTCTCTCTCTCTCTCTCTCTCTCTCTCTCTCTCTCTCTCTCTCTCTCTCTCTCTGCCTGTCTCCATCCATGGCTATCATATACCACTGGTTCTTAACACATCGGATGCCCACGTGATCTCTGACGTCTAATTTGCTGGTGCCCATGGCAACGCGTCATTTTACCTACCGGCGAGAGTACTGGCGAGAAAAGTAATCCGAGTAAATGTAATCCGAGTATGTCCTGTTTATTTCGCGAAAATCTTATCTTTCAGTCAGGACCGTTTTTTATAATTTCTAAGCCACAGTGTTTGTGTTACGGCATGTAGAAGAGGCTGCCGTTTTGAGAAAAAAATGAAAAAAGGAAGGGAATCCGGAGAAAACAGCACTTTTGTGCAGCCGGTAAACAGGAAGTCAACGAGCCACACAGCACGTCCGGGTGACGTAATTGCGCGCTGCATGTTGGGAAATGGAGTTGTTTCATCACCGCGGTAGCCAAGTGCAGTAGCTACAGTACAGTATAGTTTACTGTACAACGCGTCAAACGCGTTGTTGGGCACTCGTAAAGATCAAAGAGATTGACGCGTAGACACCACGTGGGCACCCGATGTGTTAAAATGGGGTATGGGGACCTTTTACTTTTAGAGTTAAGGTGATACCTTGAAATTTTAAGTTTTGAGAACCATTGCTCTATTTATTGTATATCCAATGGAAATGTCATGTCTCTGTGCTACAAACATAAATACATAAATAAACATATATATTGATTACTGACTTTCTCTTGTTCTTTGTGTCAGTATTTCAAGATTGTTCACACTGGCAAGACCTTTGTCGTGTTGGAATCACATTGTGTTTTTATAAATTCTAAACTGAACAGCCCGAAAGTACATGGTTTTATTCTGTTCATCTTCTGTGGCGACTGCACTGACATTGTTGTGGAGGTGTGCCAACATTACAAAACATTCAGTCAAATGGTTCTTGGGAAAATGATTTGAGACAGCTACTAGTGGTACCAGTTCTAATAGTACCACTTTTCAGTACTCTAAACCAGGGGTTCCCAAACTTTTCTGTCTCAGGGCACCCCATGATTCTTGTTTTAATTTTCACTCCCTGCACCATAGCATATCGTCGTTGTCGGGTGGAAACCTTGTATGTCCAAAACCTTTAGCTTTCTATTCATCATCTAAAACATTTACAAAACTAGTGAAAACAGCAGATCTACAAGCACACTGTGTGCTTGTAGATCGGCTGTTTCACTAGTTGTATGATGAAGCAGGGCTTTGCTTTACCAAAATACGTACTAGTCAAGGACCCAGTCCCTGATAATGGGAGAGGACCTGTGATGTTCTGCCGTACGTTTTATTTCTGTTTTATCTATTAGTTTGGTCATTAAGGTCCACAGAATGAGAGGCCTGCTCTGCCGGAAACATCGCAAAAAAGGTTATGGCCATTTGTATATTCACTGTCCCATCGACTTCACTATACAGGAAAAGAATACAAAAAAATAAATGTGCTTTAGGTAGCATATGAGGGGTCAAACTAGGGGTTCTTCATGATCCATTGCAAGCATTTGTTTTGCATGAAAAACATTCCTTGGGCAAAATCTTGGCCCCCCAAAATTGTAAAAAGTGATGAGTCATCAAAAGATCTTCACCTTTTACAGTTTTGGGGAGCCGATATTTTGCCCTAGGAATGTTTTTCATGCAAAACAAATGCTTGCAATGGATTCAGAATCATGAAGAACCCTTAGTTTGACCCCTCACATGCTACTTAAAGCACATTTATTTTATTTTTTTAGTCGATGGGACAGTGAATATACAAATGGCCATAACTTTTTTTCGCGATGTTTCCGGCAGAGCAGGCCTGTCATTCTGTGGATCTTAACTCTTATTCTGCTTTGGACGTTCCCGTTCGCCCCAATTCTCGAGGTTGCGCCGCGCCAATACGGCCGTTCGTTCGTTTACCTTGTTGATGTCCGTAAGCTGATGAGGGGTCACGGCGCCGTGTACTGTAATCACATCGCGAGCAGTGATGGTCTTAAAAATCCATTATGCGTTAACATCAACGGAGACCAATTCTCTTCCGTGTTGATTTTCTCTGGCCCTGAGACTGCTCTCAATGTACGGCAAGCCAAAACAGCCAAATTCACATTAATTCTTGCATGACGCCGCCCTCTGCTGCCTGGTCTGCGAAAGTGCAGACCAGGCTATCTATCTACTATAACGTCGCAAAGGTAAGCCGCTTTTTGATGGCACCAGACCCAATAAATAAATAAATAATCTGGCAGTAGGAGAGTTAATGACCAAACTAATAGATAAAACAGAAATAAAAAGTACGGCAAGACATCACAGGTATCACCCCTATTCCTTGAGCTTTTGGGCATGTGGGTCCCTGACTATACACATTTGAAACTCCGATACAAGGTTTCTGCCCGACAGTGACAATATTTTAGTGATTATGTTGCGAGGAAAACGTTGAGATAACAGCCATTTTGGTTAGAACTGACTGAACTTTACTTCAAGTTTAAAATGATACTAAATTTTCTTTCAAGTGTCCAAATAAATTCCAAATATTATCAAATTATCTCGCGGCACCCATGGACTGACGTCACGCCACCCCAGGGTGCCCCGTCACCCACTTTGAAAACCCCTGCTCTAAAATTGCACCCCCCGATTTTGTAACCCATTTTTTTTCACAAGTGTCAATTGTCTAATCCTGCATGGGCGCTACACTCCCTCTGCCAAACTGGAAAAACATTCATTGGCCCCAGAAAACACCCACAAAATGATGACTCATCACTTTTCATCACTAAACCATCATTTTCTGGGGCCATTTTTAGCCCAAGGAATGTTTTTTGTGCAAAACAAATGCTTGCAATGGATTCAGCATCATGAAAAACCCCTAGTTAGACCCCTCACATCCTACTTAAAGCAGATTTTTTCCCTCCTGTATAGAAAGTCAATGGGAGCCCAACTTGATTTGGCCACTGTGGGTATTTGCAGTGAGCAGATCAGGGTACATTTTTTGTCCTGGCTAGTAGATCTACAGTAATTACCTGTCAGAATCAGTTGAAAAACTAAATAATACAATTTTGTCCAACCTGAGTGTATTTTTCCCTAGATTTACTAGACTAATACCCAACTTGTACTTATAGACAATATTTCTTCAATAGGGTATTGATACTTTTACTAAGTAAACATGTGAGTCTAAATGTGGTGAATCCATCCATCCATTAAACGTCCTTGGTCTACAAATGTCAGTGTGAACCACAATATGTTTTTATTTGTTTCATCTGCATTTGATCCTGAGAGCCATCATCTTTATCTTCATCATCTTTCTCTAAATCAGGGGTGGGCAACTTTGATGATGGCGAGGGCCACTGTATTTCCACCTTCACTCCAGAGGGCCACATTGCATGTTGCTACGTCCTACTTTGTCATTCTAGCATCTCATACAAAAGAAGCAAAAATAGCAGATCTACAAGCTCAAAACGCATCGCAGCGCGATGCGTTTTGAGCTTGTAGATCGGCTATTTTGGTTTCTTTTGAATTGGAATCCTGAATATTTTTATTTTTCATTTTCTTTATTGGAATCCTGAAATGTAACATTTTGATTTAATGTCAAATGCATTCAGTTATACTCATGTTAACTTTATGAACTTAAATACAAAAACATTGGATATAAAAAAATACATTTTAATACTACTATACCAGGCTACTAATATAGACTGAAGTAATTAAAGCGGGTCATGTTTGCACGTTTGGAATTGTAACAGCTGAAAGCAATAATATATCAGTGTTCTGATATTAACCTGCAGGCCGCATTAAGTGAAGGTGGGGGCCGCATGTGGCCCCCGGGCTGCCAGTTGCCCATGTATGCCCTAAATCATCATGATGATCTTCCTATTATCCACCATCTCTGGCTTCAACAAATATTAATTATTTTTGTACGGCAAACCGCTTGCTTCTGACATTGTACAATTGCAAATCCAAGACTTGCCGACCATATCAACTAATAACGAGGACAGACGAATGTTAACAAATGTAAGAAAAAAAAATGTAACGTCATTATTTTTTTGGGCAGCGATCACAAGCAATTTGGAACTGTGGTTTGTTGTTGCGACCGAAGGTCGCATATACTCTGAAAAACCGTGTCGCTTGAGTGACCTTCCTTCCTTCCGTCACCTTCCTTCTGTAACCTTCCTTCTGTACGGGAGTGATGTCAGTGTGATGTCAGCGAGTTGTGACATCACTTCCTGTACGGGGCGGCTACACAAAATGTGGATAACACTATATATGGAGATAGTCCAGTCCATCATGTCATATGGGACTACCGTCATAGACAGTAGCCAAAAGAGAAGGATACACAAGACTAAGAAAGACAAAAAAAGAGAAGAATAAAAAAGAAAAGAAAGGAGGAGGAGGATAAAGATACCAAAAGGAGAGAGAAGAAAGGGTGGATGAGGTACAATGTGTCTCAGAAAAGAAAATGTAACAAGGAGGTGGCAACGGGGCGGCTAGATAAAGTTATTAGGCCTTGATCCGACTTTAAGTCGACGCACAGGATTCCAGAAGTGTAGCGCTTATTCGCTGTTGTATCAAACTGGTACTCGAAACGTTCTTAGAATTTAATATATATGTTCTAAAGTAAATATGGGGGCGGCTGTGAAAAAAAGAGGAGAATAAAAAAGAAAAAAAAGGAGTAGGAGGATAAAGATACCAAAAGGAGAGAGAAGAAAGGGTGGATGAGGTACAATGTGCGATATCCTCCTTGTCAAGCTCGACGTTGGGCATTTGGACCTATACATGGAGAAATGGAGCGAACCTGTGTGGCCTGAACATGGAGATGTGGTACAGAATGACTCATATATGGGCATAAAAAGTATGTCATGTGACATCACTTCCTGTACAGACAGTCAGACAGACAGCCATTAACAATGGCTACTGTCTATGACGGTAGTCCCATATGACATGATGGACTGGACTATCTCCATATATAGTGTTCTCCACATCTCCATGGTTAGGCCCTATCGCTCACACCCTAGGTGGGGTTGGCGATAGGGCCTTTTTTTGTGTGGAGTTTGCATGTTCTCTCTGTGTCTCCTAGGGTTGATAACAACTAGAATCGTCAGAGAAACGCTGTGGTTGGCCAGATTAGTCAAGAATTGGCGCGACATGTCACCCTGAGGTCGCATTCCACCCTCAGGTGTCTTACGAGTTAGATTAGCTCCTGACAACCAGACAGATCCCTCTGTTTACAGTGCTAAATCTGTCTGTCTGTCTGCCTGTCTATCTGTCTGTCTGTATGGAGATGAGTGATGTCATACTTATGGCACCTGGTATATCTAATATAACTATTAATTGAGTGAATCTCTGTCCGTATGACCATCTGCATGATGACATACATCACTGATACTACACAGTTTACTGTCTGTCCATCTGCATGATGACATCACTGATACTACACAGTTTACTGTCTGTCCATCTGCATGATGACATCACTGATACTACACAGTTTCACCACCATGGAAACCTGGTAATCTGTCTCGCCATATGTCCGCCGTCTGTCTGCAGTCTGTCTGCAGTACTCTGACGTCATAGTAGTGACATCACAGACTGGCCTGGATCCCTCAGATACTGTGCATACTGTTCTGTTGCTGTCATGGCTGCCAGTTCCCACCTGATGTCATGTGGGAGTTCTGACTCCTCCAGACCATGCTGAGTGACTGCTAGCTTGCATAACATCTTCAGGCTAGGATTTAAGTCTAGGATGTACAGGTCACCAGAAAGGTGATCATTTCCATTGTATCCTCCATGGATGATGATACGACCTCCCACCATGCAACAGCACATCCCACGCATCCTGCAGGGGTCTTTCCCCTTGGGCTCAACCTGCTTCCAGGAAAAGGCCTCTGGACTGAATTTCCACAGATCATCGAAGCACTGGTTCGATTCCAGCCACCAAATATGTACAGCTCTCCATTGTAGGCAAAGGCTGAATGACACAGATGTTCACCTGGGGGACGGTGTCCAGAAGGCTTGCTCAGCCAGCAGTTGGTTTCTGTGTCAAACACTGTGACATTGTTGTAGACTTAGCCCTGGCCTGCCCAGCCCCCAAATACAAACATCTTTGTTCCAATGATGGTGGCAGAGTGACCGTCTGAAGGAGCTGGAGGAGTGCCTCTGGTGTTAATTAAAGACCAGACCATCATGGTGGTGTCCAACTTGTACATGTCATTAATATATACATTCAGCTGGGTGTTTCCTCCATACACATATATGACCTTCTCCAGGACGCAGGCTGAGTGGTACCTCCTTGCTCCTATAGTCCCAGAAATATTGGGTTTGAACCAGCTGTACATGTGGGTGTCGACATCGAAGGCATAAAGAACAAGATTGCAGTAAGGATAGCATCCTCCCCAGACGTAGACAATTTCTTCTACCAGCACAGCTGTGTGGCCATAGCGTCTGGAGGGAACCTCAATGGGACTTTACCCTTTTCCATTTGTCACTGGGGGCAACTTCCTCCAACGCAAAGACAATGTGTTGAAGATCTGATCACTGTTCAGGTAGCTGTTGTATCCTCCAAATGAGTACAGCTTGTGTCCGACTACCACAGCAGCATGGTAGGAATTCTCAGGTCCTCCTTTCAGATGTATCGTCCAGTGAATCATTTCACGCACCAGCACTACTGTGAATCAGTTCAACTAATTTACAATAGAGGTTGTTAGAAGGTAGGGTAATTTGCTGCTAACGTTTGCTGAATGGCATCGTGTTGTACAATAAAATACTTTTAAAAGGACAATCGTATTGGATGTGATGGCAATGTTGTGATGTCATTCCTTGATGACATAATTATATTCACACCTTGTATGTATTCATTACCTTGTATTTACCCTGCATGTTTACTGTAAATCTCCCTGGATTAAGAGCGCCTACAAAATGCCTAAATTGTTTTCACAGACAATGGTGACATTGCCCTCACGGCATCACACTACAGAAACAGGAGATAGGCTCCTATGGGCCTCATGGCTACAGAAACAGGAGATAGGCTCATGCCCTGTGGGCCTCAGGGTTTGGGAAAGCTTACTCTTAATCCAGAGTGATTTACAGTAGTAAGCAAGGAAAACATGAGGTAATACAATAAATACACAGGCTTAGTGATCTAGCATCATAGGTAAACCAAGAACATTAACATCAGTAGGCCAACTCCCAACTCTAACCAGTTTAATATCAATAATACGTGTGCATAGAGTCATGAAGTTTGACATAATTTACACATCCTACCTGGTTTGTGGTTTTCTTCCCCCATTCTGAATTTCCATAAACCTTTTTCATATTGTGTCATATAAGAACTGTGTTCCAATTTTAAACAAATTATCTCAGCGTTTTGACTCATATGGATATGAAGAATCAACTGATGGTGAGAAAACGCTAGTGTTACTGTCGCCGAATTAGTTAAAATTTTGCTAGAAACAGGCTTTATCAAATATGAGTGACTGACTATCATAAACCATACAGAGCCACCTCACCGACAATATTGCAAAGACCGTTTGTTTATTTTTGGACCGCAATGCTTATATGAGACGATTTAAGATGACTCGCCACAGACGCCATCTTGGCGAAGCGATGATTGTTGGGATCCATTTTGATTCAGTAGCTGTTGTGTTAAAGTTTTGGCAACGGTGTCGGATGAACAATGTCACTCGACGTTGCACATTAAGAGAACTACAATGCTATGGCAGAAGCCTTCTGCATCAGCTCTGTAGCGCCCCCTATGGCTGTTTCAAATGTCCACTTGAATCATTTGAGTTAAATAAATGAAAGAAAAGCTCAATGCACTTGAGGTTTATTTAATTTATAGTGTACAATACATAAATTACTCTACTTAAAATACACAATATCTTTAGTTCTCAATTTATTTGAACCATACAAAACATTAAAACGTGATACAATGTTAACAGTATACCACTACTAAATACTGATAAGTACTTTGTTTAGAACCTTACAAACCCTTTACTTTGTTTAGAACCATTTACAAACCCTTTTACACCTCAGTTGATATTTGAATACCACTTTTAAGGTTGAAGATGGTGCTTAACAACAAAATTGGAACCCCTTGTATGCTTTTTGATATACCACCAACATGTGGAACGCCCTTCCGCAAGCCTTGAGAGCAAATCCCTATAGCCTCCTTCAAAATTGGTATGAAAAGTCACCTTCATAGCTATTATCTAAAATAACACATTAAGTTCAAAGTAATTATCCAATTAAAACACCTCAGGTTCAAAGTAGCATACAGGTTCGTCACAAGAAGGCAGGCAGAAACGTGTTTTAACCAAAGTACAAAAACAGCTTTATTATAAATAGGCAGATTTCTTATATCATTGTCAATGTCATCAACATTTCTTTGTCATCTTTTAATAATACAATTAAAAGCGAGATGTCCCCTTTCTACGTACCTCCTCTGCCTTGCCGTTCGTGATGGTCACTTCGATCCTGACTTCAAGACCTTCCAATTACGGCCAGTGATTTCAGCGATCTCCTTTGAAACTTTCTTGTGATCCCCCTGAAAACAGAACATGAGAATTCCAACTATTCATATACAGCCCCAAAAGTGTCAAGATTTAGGCTTAAAAAACAAGTTGCCTTAATGGCTATCGGATTCATATTAAATTATGCAATTACATACACATTTAACTCACCAAAAATGCGGCACCAAAGGTCGACCCATTGAAAGCTTGGGAGGCACTTTGACAATTGACAATTTTTACTTTTTTATTTTATCCACTCATTTACAAGTAGGGCAGATGCCAAGAAAAGATGATTTCCTTTAGCCATAAGCACTTGGCATCTGCCCACAGAGCCAAAACTACTGGTAACTGGTGTACTGGTGTATCAGACTCAACCACACAGATGAGCTTAAAGCTTCTATCAAAGCAAACCTGGGCTTCCATAACACCTCAGCAGTACCACAGGCCGACCACCTCCATGCCACGCCCCATTGATGAAGACATTTGTTCAAAAGTATTCCATACAAAGTACTGAGTGCATAAATTAACATAACCTTTCCGAAGTTTGACATTATAAATCCTTCTTTTGAGTGGTCTTGTGGAATATTCTAATATTTTGAGATATGTTTTTTTGATTTTCATGAGTTGTATGCCATAAAGATCAAGATTTTAACAAAAAAAGCTTTTGAATATTTCACCTCAAGACCATTCCAGGTATGGCCAGTGACCTTCAGTGCAAACCTTCCTTTGATTCTGAAAACAGAACATAAGTGAGAGCCTCGTATTCAAACTATTCATATACAGCCCCAAATGTGTGAAGATACATACACATTTAACTCACCTAAATCAGGTCACCTCCACCAAACCCATTGAATGTGTTGGACGCACTTTTAAATCCCTCCTCTGCAAGTCATTTCCACTGTAAATGACAATTCACAATTTTTACTTCATGGCATAACCATTTTATGATCAGCAGATTACACTTGTGACTTGATAGGCCTGATAAGAGACTGACATCACGCGCACAGTCAATGTTATTCTACATAGAGAATTACTTCCGCAGAACCGGGGGATGAGCGAGTCACGTCATGACTTCACTGTTCTATTGAAGCTATACACACTACGATGGGCGATGCTAGGTCTACAACTGAACTGTCCACATACAGTAACATGCTATCTAAATTACATGGTAGGCTTTGCATAAGCCTGCAGGGTCGTCCAGGCTAGGGCAAGTGTTACGGCCCAAGGTGGAGTCTGAAGAGTTGAGTCTTCAGATTATGGCAGGAGATTGGGAGCGAGCCTGCAATGGGGAGTCCGTTCAACAGTTTCGATCCAGAAGGAAAAAGAGTCTGGGACGTGTAGAGCGCTGTCCTGTATGTTTTGTCTGGGACGTGTAGAGAGCTGTCCTGGACGTTTTAGAGTCTGGGACGTGTAGAGAGCCTTGTCCTGGACGTTTTAGAGTCTGGGACGTGTAGAGAGCCTTGTCCTGGATGTCATACCTTTGGTTGCTTTGAAGGCTAACATCCGTGTTTTTTGGAACCAACAAAGGGAGTGGAGAAGGGTTAAAAACATATAAAAATTTTGTCTGGTTGAAGACCAAGCATGCTGTGACATTCTGGATCATTTGGAGGGGCTTGAGTCCAAATGCCCAGAGGCCAGTGAGGAGCGAGTTAAAGTAGTCAAGTTTTGATTGATTGAGGATTGATTGAAGACTTCATTAGAGTTTGCATAGTAAAAGGTACAGTTCACTGGTACAAGGTCAACTAAAAGGATTCCTCAAAAAAGCTTTTGGGCTTGTTTCAATTGGGATCCTTTTTTGTGGCATTCCATCTGTGGAGCTGCCTCTGGCCTTGTAATTGTGAACATCCTTGACGTTGGAAGTATTTTGTAGGTACATGTGTAAGTTAGTGGTGTAGTGTATCTTGTACACCACGACTGTTGCAAGATGCTGTTGCAAGATGCTGTAATCTGTCAGCTACTGTGAGCCAAACCATGCTTAGAAAGTGATTAGCGGCTCCGAGCAGGAGCCTAATTAGTTTGTTTTGTTTTGTTTTTAGGGCCTTTGAGGTGTCGTGATACAGACTCCATAGTCAAAGTGGGGATGAATGAATGCTCTTGCTAGAGTCTTTAATGTATTCTTTCTAACCAGAGGGGCAATCCTCTGTAAAAAATAATATATATAGTTTTGATATGACTGATGTCTGGATAAGGAGCTGGGCTGACTCCTGGGTGAGGAAGGTTCGGATCCTTCAAATGTTTTAGAGTGTAAACCTATGGATCAAGTGTCCGCTGCAACGTGTCAACACCATACCAAGGTTCTTGGCAGTTGGAACCAAAGTCACCAGGGCGTTGTCTATGGCAGGGGTTTTCAAAGTGGGTGACGGGGCACCCTGGGGTAGCCTGACTGCAAGCGTCAGACAGACTCTACACACACTACGTTATCACTTCGTTTTGGGAGAGAGTCTGATCCTTCGGACGGAGATTCAACTTCAGCGGGGGCGGGCTAAAGCCTATTGACGTCACACACACACACGCACACACAACGCACAAAATACGTTATTTCTCATAACATATTATATGACTGCATGTTTATGTTAGTGCAAAATGGTATTAAAACGTAATGAAACGGCACTATTGTATAGTTTATTAAAATAATTCGAGTCGAGTCTGACTCCGCCATGACAGTTTTCACGGACCAATCAGGGTCCACTAGCGGCTCACGTGGGCAGAAGAGCACCAATCAGAGTCCACTAGGGACTCACGTGGGCAGAACAGCTCCGAAGGGAGGGGGCTGGGGGGGGCTGGGACCGGACCAGCCTACCACGTGCCTCAAGTCTACAGCCCTGATTGGCCCATTCAATTCGCCCGCTCTTCAGGTGAGACGAAATAAAATAAAATATCTCCGGGTTCAGTCCACACTACACACCAGCCACCAACAGGGGGTGGTAATGCGCGGACTGATTTATCAGGCTAACCCTGGGGTGCCGTGAAGGCAGTCCAGGGTGCCGCGAGATTATTTGATAATATTTGGAATTTATTTGGACACTTGAAAAAATATTATTTAGTATAATTGTAAACTTGAAGTACAATGTTATTTTCAGTCAGTTCTAACCAAAATGGCTGTTATCTCAACGTTGTCCTCGCAACATAATCACTAAAATATCATCACTGTCAGGCAGAAACCTTGTATCTCCAAGTTTCAAATGTGTACGTCTTTTGCCCTGCTTCATCATACAAGACCGTCGCACAAAACTAGTGAAAACAGCAGATCTGCAAGCACACAATGCCTTGTGATGCGAGGCGTTGTGTGCTTGTAGATCTGCTGTTTTCACTAGTTTAGTAATTTTTTAGATGATAAATAAAACGGTTTTGGACATGAAGGTTTCCACCCGACAATAACGATATGCTATAAATATAAGGTGCTGGGAGTGAAAATTATAATGTAGGGGTGCCTCTGATTAAAAATATATTCATGGGGTGCCCTGAGACAAAAATGTTTGGGAACCCCTGGTCTATGGAAATAGTTAGATCCTGCAAATAACTGCCCCACACCTAAAAGGAAAACAGAAATGTAATTTGTATTTATTTATATGTTCAATGTTCAATGCCAAAAACACAATCCAATCGCAGTTATTTGTATGATCGTTGAGTAAAATGTCATGATCATTTGATAGTCGGGGGCCCCAGGGATATTTTGGTTCAGATTCTCGCAAATTTGCCAAATTTGGCACAGATGTTGTCCATAACATACTTAATCATTTTAAGATGGGTGCCAAGATGGGCGCCCCATGGTACTGCCATATTGCGCAATCCAATATGGCTGCCACCTGGAAAAAAAAACGAAAAGGTCTAGAATCATAAATGATACCACTTTGTAGGGGTTTTCTGGGTTGTAGAATCTGATTCTGGTGTTATTTCAATGATTTGAGGTCAAGATTACCCCTCAAGGTCAAGTTTACTCATCAAAGTTAGTATATAAAGGTAAAATCCAGTATTTCTAGTGCGCCACGCCAGATTCTACCCCCCCAAAAGTTGTTTTTCTCATTATAAGCTATACTTGTATAATGTAGCAATGTTTCACAATTCAAAACAATATTGTCAAAACAGTTGATAGTTTATTCTAAACAATAAACTAATACAAACATTTTTCAATTAAAACTGATATGTGCCAACAAAATCAAAAAAGAACAAGAAAAAAAATGTCTAGGGACATACAGCACAAAATGTTCACAAGTCCAACTTCAACTGTAAGTAAACAACTGACAGTAGTGGACAATGTAATCAGAATAGTGTGTTTTTCCGTAAAACTTGATAAAATCTAAAAGTTAGATCACAATGTCATTCACATTCTTTATTGTGTCTGTCTATCTTCTAGGTGGGAAACCATCCCACCTACCCAAGCTGCACTGTTCCAGCATGTCAAGCGAGCGCTACTGCAGGCAAGGTTCTACTGGAATCAGGCAACCTCGGTCCAGCAGGAAATTCCTGACTTCAGTGAGTGGGGCTGGCACAAAGATGGCACTGGCACATGGCAACCACTGTGGACCACTCTTAGTGATGCATCAGCAGCATGTGACCTTCTTGTGCGCTGCGGCTGCCTCAAGGGATGCATGGGAAGGTGCAAATGCAACTGTATCGGTGTCCGATGCACAATCCTCTGCAAATGCGAAGGTGGGTGCCTTAATAACGGAGATGACAGCCAGTAACTCTACACCTTGCAAGGTGTTTCATGTGGATGAAAGATCCTATCCTCAATGAGACCTGCAGCATAGTGAGTGGTCGCCTCAAAGCCTTACCTACACACTGCCTTTATGGCCTCTCTGGCATCCTCCCCCCTGACCTCCGCAGAACATTCACCACAGAAGTTGAACGCACAAAGCAGGCCATCTTCACCCAGCATCTACTCCATAGATACTCTTCTGCCCAGAAACGGCTCCATTCTAGGAGCAGTTTCCTGGACACCAGAGTGGCTCTGGAGACCACCCCATCCGCCCCAGACAAATGCCTCGCCATCGGTCATGACCAACCTTGGGCTGTCTGGAAGACACTGAGCGTCGGTGAAGGAAGGTGCAAGGCTTCCATGAAGAAATGAAACTTAACCTCCGATGACTTGGCCGAACCAACTGTTGCTGTGCTGGCCTGCACATACCATTGAAAGGACTTGTTATAGAAGATAGACAGACACAATAAAGAATGTGAATGACATTATGATCTAACTTTTTGATTTTATCAAGTTTTACGGAAAAACAAACTATTCTGATTACATTGTCCCCTACTGTCAGTTGTTTACTTACAGTTGAAGTTGGACTTTTTCGATTTTGTTGGCACATATCAGTTTTAATTGAAAATTGTTTGTATTAGTTTATTGTTTATAATAAACAATCAACAGTTTTGACAATATTCAATATTGTTTTGAATTGTGAAACATTGCTACATTATACAACTTAAGTATAGCTTATAATGAGAAACTAGAAATACTGGATTTTACACCGATAATATCTTTATATACTTACTTTGATGGGTAATCTTGACCTCAAATCATTGAAATAACACCAGAATCAGATTCTACGACCCAGAAAACCCCTAAAAAGTGGTATAATTTATGATTCTAGGCCTTTTCGGGGGGGTTTTTTTCTCGGATGGCAGCCATATTGGATTGCACAAACAGTACCATGGGGCGCCCATCTTGGCACCCATCTTAAAATGATTAAGTATCATATGGACAACATCTGTGCCAAATTTGGCAAATTTGCGAGAATCTGAACCAAACGGTCCTTTTATTGCCCTGGGGCCGACGAGTGTTCAGTGTTGGCATTACTATACTTTGTATACTATACTTTCTGAACACAAACTGATGTTGGCCACAGCTCCACAGCATTGTTTGACCACAGCTCCACAGCATTGTTTGATCACTACAAGCCTACAAGTGACTAATTATGCATTTCTAGACACAATAAGCGCATTTCCAAGATGCACCGCAATCTTGGGCAGATGTGACTTATGGGGGCTAGTAGTGTTACTGTAAATAATAATAAAGAAATCAACACAATAAGCCCATTCCCAAGATGCACGCAATCTTTCATGGGCAGATGTGACTTATGGGGCTAGTAGTTTTACTGTAAATACTAATAAAATAAATCACCAGCTTTTGTGTCTAAAAATACATTTAGCCACTTGTACGCATGCCCCCGCCCACTGAAATCAAAATCACTAAAATGGCTAAAGCAGTAAATGAAAACATTGACTATCTAAAATATGAACCCTTGTTTTAAAAAAACAAAGTTGTCCATTAAAGTTCTCTGTGTTGATGTACTGGTATTATATTACCTTGCTTATTGTAAATCGCTCTGGATTAAGAGCGTCTGCTAAATGCTTAAATTGCAAATTGTAAAGGTCTCGTCACATCAAATTTCTATTCTTCTCTTTTCTTTTCTCTCTTTAAACATTCAGGGGATTTCCTGTGGTCATACCTTATTGTGTAGTATTGTCCTAGTGTTTCCTGTTTTTTGCCTAGTTACTGTTACCTGTCTTGTCTCATCTCCCTGTGATTGTTAGTTTTCTCCACCTGTGTTCTGTTAGTCTCCCAGCCAATCCCTGTGTTGATTGTCTTTGAGTTTCACCTGTGCCTGGTTACCCTGTGTCTATATAAACCCTCAGTCTGTTGTGTTCCCTGCAGATCTTAGATGTTGCTCATTCCAAGTTATGTTCACCTAGTGTTCCTTGTTGTCTCCTGTGTTGCACTGTGACACTCAGAATATAATTTCAAATGTACCAGAACTAGAACTAGGCTGTTTAAACCCAGTAAGACCTGGAACGTATCTGTGTGGCGTTAGACTATTACATGCATTTGGCAACAGACCCCCATCTCAAATTAATGGTCAATCAATCAATCAAATTTTATTTATAAAGCACATTTTACACAACCTTAAGCTGACCAAAGTGCTGTACAGGTGAAAAGAAGTTTAAAAATATACAAAATACAATATGCAGAAAAACATTTACATCAAGAAAAAATGTAAAAACAATCAGAAACTTCAAAAGGCAGCAAAGAAAGATAAGACTAATTTTAGGAGTTAAAAGCCAGAAAAAAAGGTGCGTTTTGAGCGTTTCAATGGATCCACTGTAGTTATTTAGCTATATAAGTTTTTGTTCATATTTTTCAATTGTTCAACATTTAACCACAGACACTTAAAAAAAGGAAATTGTCAGTACTTACCGATCTATGGCCATCTAAGGCCATGTTGGGATCATGGCTAATTTTGCATCATTTATGTGACGAACCATTTGATTTAAAAAGAAATGTAAAGTTTAAATTATGGAGATACAAGGTTTCTGCTGTTTGATTGTCCACAGATGCTAGGTTTGATCTCTACCTGCTATCCTAGTTAGCTCTTGTCAGATAAAGGCCTGAATTGTAAATGCTAGTACTACAGTACTCACAATACTGTATTGTAGTAGGTTGTTGTCACATTTGTTCTTAAAGGACCACCTCACCTCCTTTAAGTAACACTACCATACCAGGAAAGGGTCCACTAGGATGCATCAATTTGTAGTTTTCAACACGCATGTCAGTATTATTCGCATTTTGCATCATACGAGCAGCATGCTGAAATACTAAAATATCTAAAAACACAGATTGAACACAAAAAATAACTCACTAAAATATCTAAAAACACAGATTGAACACACAAAATTGTGTTGATTGTGTCCCAAACAACAATAAAATAAGATCTGGTTGTCCCAGAGGTGAGGTGGTCCTTTACTGATTTGATACATTTTTCTAATCTCTGGATGTATTCATAGAACAAGGATATTTGCTTTTTGGGTAAAATAAAATCATTCTGCTGGACAAATATGAACTACAACAACAATAACAGTGCGACAGAGCTGTGACAAGGAATTTTATTATATAAAAGAATCGCCTCAACACTGGTTGTAAGAACCAGGTTGTAAGAACACTGGTTGTAAGAACATTTGTAACATTTGTAACTAAAACTTTGCTTCTGGGGGGTCCCTGGAACTAAATATTTTGAAATGGGGTCCGTGGCCAAATACATATCATTTTGGGGGTCCTTCACATGAAAAGGTTTGAGCACCACTGACATAGAAACAACATACATTCAAAGACTTGCGTGTGTTCACGATTTTTCAAAAATAGCTGTGAGCTTGTATATCTGCTATTTTTCAATAGTTAAAGCACAAAATGTGAGCGGGTCCTTGTACGCAGGGCCCAGACTTTGGTGCGACACTCCTGCTCTCTCTCTCTCTCCCCCTAGCTCTCTCTTATTCTCGGTCTCAACAGGGAGTGCCACACTGGCCAGTCAGTGATTCTGTTAGGAGGTGGTTCTGGGTTATTTCTTCCCCCTGTCGTCTCCCTCCTATGTCCTCATTTTAACCCTCTGGGGAGGAGGTACTTCTTTAGCTCCCGTGAATGGGCATTGCAAAGGCACATCTCATTGTTTGTTTGTACCCCCGATATACAAGTATACAGGTATACATACTGTACGTATTATGTTTTCCTTGCATACACGTTAAATCCAAACTACTTTATCACTGAGTTACAAAGGAAAACATGCATAACTATGAACTAACATAACTTCCAGTATAAGCGACCGGCAGGGCGCTCGGAAACAACAGACTTTTCAAATGAGGCAGTGTATGATACAACACATACAAAAAAAAGAACTCCTTGCAGACAAAACAAAATAAAATCAGCTCCATTCATTGCCGTGGACACACCAATGTGCGATTCTTGATGTCAGCAATGACAGAAAGAGGAGTAGCCCAATCAATTCTGCAGCCGAGATCCTCTGCGAAAGACAGAACCTCCTTGATGGTTCCTGGGAGGATGGAAAAGATTAAGATAATTTTAGATTTTTAGACTTTGGAGAAATTCATGTTGCTCCTTGATGTAGGCAGCCCTGCTTCCTAGAGCTGGGCCAATTTCAGCCTCCACTGGATTAAAGATATTTAATTTACAAAGATAGCTCAACCTCATTGGATCCACTAGAGTGCAACATTGTACACAAATCCTACAAATATGTTGTGAGTTTGTAGATGGGGCTGTCAGTCGGTAGAGCTCTCGCCTCTGTACCGCAAGGTCATGGGTTCAATTCCGGGCACCGCCAACTCAGCGTATGAGTAGCACGGCTTGTCGTGCGGCAAGTACTGGGAGCTGATGGTAGGTGTGGCGCTCCACCTCAGCAGTCCATCTCCCAGGGGTCTACAGGCTGTTACCGACAATAAGCCACTCCCGACCTACTTAGCTCATGAATAAAGATCTGTTTGTGTATTTAATGCGTGTCTGCTTGTTCATTACAAAGTGGAATGCCATTTTCATACATACATAAATATACAACATACCAGAGAGGTGCCTTGCACGCGACTGACCCTTGAGTCTCAAGGCTCGAGCAATGTCCACGACGTGATCAAACGTGAGATTTCCATTCTTGACTGTAAGCAAAGAACATGCATTCAATGTCAATCCAACATATTCAGAGAGAGATGGCAGGTACTTGATTAAATTCCAAACATTTAGGTCCCCATTTGCACGTAGAGGCACAGAGTTGTCCATTCGTGTAGGCACATGTGGATGTTTCTAGAGCTGGGTCTATCTGAGCCTCCACTGGATTATACTCAGTCACTCTGACAGAAAGGCATAGTGGCGGGAGGCTGCCATACAATAAAAACCAAACCAAACCAAACCAAACCAATTAAATGACTGATAGAGCAAACATGTCGTCCCATCCTTACAAACAGGAAGCAACTACTGACTCCATCTGCTGGTGCCTTTAAACTCGATTTACACTCCATAGCACAAGTTTCATTAGCTTAAAAAAACAGTTATTTTGGTCAAACAAAACCATTGTGCAACATAGTATAAATTAGTCCTACTCTTTAGAAGGGAAAGGCAATAACTAGCACTAATGTCAAGTTTAAAAAATGATGGACTAAAGATCTGTAAGTGCTACAGCATTGAACTTACTGTCCTTTAAACTCTTGTTGCGAGGGGACTCGTGCAGGGCAAACAACTCAATCTACAACAAAGAAAAATCAGCTCCTTAAGCCACCATCAACCCAAATCATCCCACATAATCAGTTTGATTTAATCTGAACCAGCATATACCTGTATGAGTAAGATAAAGATCAGGAGAAGACATGTGGAAGTGTTTCTACGTACCTTTGCCTTCTCGCGATTGGTGATGGACACCGTCAGTGTCACCTCAAAGCCTTTCCAGTTCACGCCAGTGACCTCTGTGATTTCATGGCAAAGTTTCTTTTGATCCTGAAAACAGAACATAAGTTAGAGCCTCGTTTTCAAACTATTCATATACAGCCCCAAATGTGTGAAGATACGGTACAACTCACCTTGTGATCACCACCATTCCCATTGAAGTTGGTGGAGATGCTTCTAAAATTTCCTCCTAGGCAAGTCATTTGCGTCACTGTAAATGACAATTCACAGAAACAAAGTTTGCTTTGAACGAATCTCAAACAGTAAAGCCTACACACTACACTATTACCACAGTAATAGAGCCATGTATGAGGACACGCACATCGACACATGAACATGCAGTCACCACTGGAAACGGGACCGTACCTATGTTCCCCAGGTTCTGTTCCCCACTTTCTTACTACCTAAACCTACCCCTAACCCTAACCATAACCTCGCTGCTGTGAGGTGGGGAACATAAGCCCCTTTTCCACAGGCCCAACACCACACCACTCCACTCCACACCACAGCACACCACCCACTTGTGACAGGTTTTCCACTTCAAGGACCTGGGTAGAGTGGTGTGAAAGTGGTACTAAACGTGGTACTAAAAAGTATCCACTCCAGAGTAGGTCTGAGCTAGGCCAAACAGGGCCATGCACTTCATAATTACTGATCACTCACTGACTTTTCATTTAGACCACCAGGATATAGTTGTAATACATGATAATAGATTCTATTGTGTTATAACCACTATTATAACCTATTATAGTGTATTATAATTATCATAGTAATACATTAATACTTTATAGTGTATTGTAATCACAGTTATAATCCATTATAGTGTATTATAATTTAGGATAGTTGTAATACAAATTGATATTGTATTATAATCACAGTTAAATGGTAAAAATGTTTCTTACCGATAGGGGTACTTTTGTGTAATGGAAAATGTAGATATTTGTATGTGGTGTGGTGTAGTGTGGTGTGGTGTGGTGCTAAAGCTGCAGTCGAAAAGGGGCTATAGAGGGGAACATAGAACCTGGGGAACATAGGGTGGACATAGGGTGGGCTATGTGCTTTGGATTAAAAGCGTCTTTGATTGATTGAAGACTTTATTAGAAGTTTGCATAGGAAAAGGTACAGTTTCATGACGGTACAGTTCACTGGTACAAGGTCTACTAAAAGGAGATCCATGAAAAGACTAAGCTTATTTCCACAGGAAACCATTTAAGTATCTCATATAACATTGAATGACAGACGAATAGAACACAGTACTATGCAGTAGATATGTAAAGAAAAGAAAAATGAGAGAACAAAAAAAGGGAAAACAGTAATTCATAACAAACAGTAAGTATATACAAAGAAGGGGCAGGGGAGGGTAGGGTTGGCTAGGTTAGTTTTTTTTCCGGCTGCTGCCTGTAAGTGGTTTTTCAGGGCAATTTTAAAGGATCCTAGTGATCCACACTCCTTTATGGCCTTCGGTAAGACTTTCCACATTTTGGTGGTATAGCAGAAAAAAGAGTTTGACCCTTTGTTGGTTTTGACTCTGGGTTGACTTGAAAGTGATCTATGGCGCTGCCTCTGGTGTTGTAATTATGGACATCCTTAATGTTTATAAAGTATTTTGACAGGTATACTTGGTACTTGGTACTCTGAGTTGGGTCTAAAATGGCAGTTCGGTGACCGTGGAGAGCAAAGGTCCGTTTCTCAATGGATTTGTCATCTAGGAGGGTTATTAAACACATTTGGCCGGGGTGTCTTTTTTAAAATGGCTGGGAAAATGTTTGACAGCTAGGGTAATTTCCAGTCTCATTCACTTGCTATACACAGGCAAAAATGACTCCCAAAAAATCTGCTTTAAGTGGGATGTAAGGGGTCAAACTAGGGGTTTTTAATTATTCTGAATCCATTGCAAGCATTTGTTTTGCATGAAAAACATTCCTTGGGCTAAAAACCCCAAAAATTGATAACTCATCACTAAACCATCGTATTGTGGGCCCATTTCTTGCCCAAGGGATGTTTTTCATGCCAAACAAATGCTTGCAATGGTTTCAGAATAATTAAAAACCCCTAGTTTGACCCCTCACATCCCACTTAAAACAGATTTTTTGGGAGTCATTTCTTCCTTTATAGTGTAGACACCCCGGCCAAATGTGTTTAATAACCCTCCTAGATGACAAATCCATTGAAAAACGGACCTTTGCTCTCCACGGTCACGGAACTGCCATTTTAGACCCAACTATAAACTGTGTCCTGCTTTATAGTACAGTGGATGAGGACGCACACATTCTAGCTAACACTATAGAAAACTGTTATGCAAAGTAGTAGCCACTGATTAAAGTAGCCTACAATTAGCTTGAAGTTGTCGCAGGGGTGGTGTAAAGTAAAGTAACTAATGATTTCTGTATAAAACGTGACACCTGAAAACCATCCATTTAGCATCCTCCTGGCAGCGGTGCGGCGAGCACCCGCCATCTTAGCTGCTTTGGAGATCAAAGAAACACCCAAATTTGGGGAGAAAAAAAGACGAAAATCGATTAATCTTACCAACGGGTAGGGGTATGTTCATTTTGCTTCAGTAGCTGTTGTGTTGTTAACGTTTTGTCGAAGTTGTCGGTCTGTCGGATGCGCGTCGTCACTGTCACTCGATGTTGCACGTTAAGACAGGAATGCTGCTAGCAGACGCAGAAGCCTTCTGCATCAGTTCTGTAGCGCCCCCTATGGCGGTTTCAAATGCCCACTTGAATCATTTGAGTTAAATAAATGAAACAAGTTCAATGCACTTGAGGTTTATTTAATTTATAGTGTACAATAAATACATAAATTACTCTACTTAAATACAATATTTTTAGTTCAGGCAGACAACTCTTGGATTAATTTAGAATATATTTTATTGAGCAGTCACTGAGCAATTAGGGAGTGTACGTTTATTATCCACTAGGGGGGGCTGGTTGACAGATTGTAACTTTAAAAAAAAATTCCTTGCCCCCCCCCCCAACCTTCAGATTTTTTTTGGTGATCCCCCCTGCGTGACTTGAAGAAAATGCATGGCCCCCCCGCCCCAATAAACTATATATATATATATATATATATATATATATATATATATATATATATATATATATATATATATATACATACACACACACGCACGCACGCGCGCACACACACACACACACACACACACACACACACACACACACACACACACACACACACACACATATAGCACCCTATTTGACAATTGATTGATTGATTGATTGATTGATTGAGGGTACAGAACAGTACAGTTCATTGATACAAGATTAGCCTCGGAAACCCAGGCATTTTATTTTGGCAATAGGATACAAGATCAACTAAAAGGACCACAAGAAAGCTTTTGGGATTAAATGTGGGTCTCTTTGTACTCAACTAATACAGAAAGGGTCCATTTGGTTCCACAACACTCAAAACAAAAGAAAGATTGAGCAACTGTGAACTATTTTCCATGATATAAAATCTAAAATCATAGTTTAAAACCAAGCTGTTTCTCCTACCTCCTTCCCTGCCGAAAGCCTTGTTATTGCCTTGAACTAACAATATTTGACAGATATGACTGCTTATACATTTCAGTCTCAGGCCACATTCTCATACATAATTCGGTAGTCAGTGCGAATTATGGGAGGGAAGAAGTTGCAACATTCTTGCATATAGGATACGTTTGCTCCACTTTGTCAACCGCAACAAGCCTTGCTTAGTCCACGTCTGTCCACGGGACATGTATGTATCCAAGCTGACTAATAATGCATCCTCCATCTCCCTGTGAATATTAATTCTTCAAGTTCAACCACAATGTAACCAGGCGGTGACCAAGCAGGGTAGCCTAGCCCTATTTACCTGCGGTCGGAAACGGGCGATCAAAAAATAAAACGAGCGGCGGCCAGCAGACTCGCAAAATCTTGCAATAAACCAAACGGCAACTACTTTAGCAAGAACGTCTCTCTCTCTCTCTCTCTCTCTCTCTCTCTCTCTCTCTCTCTCTCTCTCTGTGTGTCTCTGCGCTCCGCGCATGAAGCGTCTCCATTTGGACATGATTTGGAACAGAGCGAGAGAGAGATGGATTACGTTTTGTTCTTCTGGTTTAAGTTCATCATGGCTCGGTCAATTATGAAGCGATTAAAACAAATAAAACGTCACCTCTTCCTTGGAAAGCCTCACTTCCATGGACTGTATTGTGTCCCTATTACATCTAAAGATGTATAACGTTGGCTGATCTACCAGTGCGCCATGCAGTGCGCTCCCAAAATGGACATTTCCCGACATTGATTTGCTATATAAAACCATATTTGATAGATATAACTATCATCTACAATTACTTATTGTAGAGAACGTTATAGGCTATATAGGGTATTTTAGCCCAGTGCGCAATGACACCCTGGCAATGCCGATACGAAATTAATATGGCATTCATATTATTCAAGTTATTATACAGCCTACCAAAAGCTGTATGGTTTAAAGTAGGCCTAATTAATATACGTATAGGATATACTGCAGCACTCGTGTGTAAAGCCCTGTGTTGGTTCTTCCGTTCGCTTCACAATCACTTTTGTAGAATGCAACACAAACTCGAAGCACTGCGCTGTCAGCGCAGAGTCGCCGACTGCGCCCAATGAATGCGTTTCTTGTGGGAAGATTTACAGAAGCGGAATATACCAAGTTAATCAGGGGGAACTTGATAAATATAGGGGAGTAAACACGTATGAAAAATAACAAAAGAAAACATTTTTTTAATACAAAATTCAACAAATTAAAATTGCATGGACCCCCCTCCAGCCAAAATAAAAAAGTCATGGTCCCCCCTGACAATCAAATTATTATTTGAGAACCCCCCCTCGCTATGGACTATACCCACCTTAAGTATTAGACGAACACTCCCTTACTGAGCATGATATATGAAGCACAGCATGAGCTTTATTAATTATTTCAGATATAATCGGCAAGGGAGATAGGAATAATAACTATGTAATTAATGACTAAATATCAGCTAAGCAGGTATTGAATGACATAGTTATTATTCCTATCTCCCTTGCTGAATTCTGCTTATTGCACGATATTGAAGAGTACAGATGTATAGGGCCCTGTAGACTCCTATTCAATGTTTTGTTGATATATATATAGACTATAGATGTCTACAGTAGTCTATTATACATGGGGCCTAACCCTAACCTCAGTAGGAATGGCACTTTTAGGAATGGAGAACTGACCCCATTATGGGTCTACACGGTAGACTGTAGACTCTACCATATACATCTGCACATGCGTACAGATGTCTATAGACCAGTGGTTCTCAAACCTTTTCATTGATTGATTGAATACTTTGCAAAAAGTAGAGGTACAGTTATACAAAAATGCTAAAAGGATAACACAAAATGTCCTGAGGGCTTATTTCTATTGTGTTCAATTCATCAAGGCAGATAAAGACATACAATACTATAATGATTCGTATTCGGCCATGGAGTTGGACCCCCATCTTTAGTTGGGGACCCCCTGGAAGCCCCCTAAGGTAGGGTGACCATATTTTCAGCCGCTCAAACTGGGACGCAAACCACTGCTGCCTGAAACCGGGACCCTCAAAGCAATGCGCACGTTACCGCGCAACTGATGGAGCTGTGCTAATAGTCCAGTAAAAATAAAGCTGAGGTTGGAAAAAATTGTGTTATTTAGTTTTTCAACTGATTCTGACAGGAAATTAGGTCTACTAGCCAGGATAAAAAATCTACCATAATCTGCTCACTCCAAATACCCACAGTGGCCAAATCAAGTTGGGCTCCCATCGACTTTCTATACAGGAGGAAAATACTCAGAAAAAAAATCAGCTTTAAGTAGGATGTGAGGGGTCTAACTAGGGGTTTGTCATGATGCTGAATCCATTGCAAGCATTTGTTTTGCGCAAAAAACATTCATTGGCCCCAGAAAACGCCCACAAAACTGATGAAAAGTGATGACTCATCACTTTTCATCACTAAACCATCATTTTCTGGGGCCATTTGTAGCCCAAGGAATGTTTTTTGTGCAAAACAAATGCTTGCAATGGATTCAGCATCATGACAAACCCCTAGTTAGACCCCTCACATCCTACTTAAAGCAGATTTTTTAGAAAGTCGATGGAAGCCCACCTTGATTTGGCCACTGTGGGTATTTGCAGTGAGCAGATTATGGTAGATTTTTTATCCTGGCTAGTAGACATAATTTCCTGTCAGAATCAGTTGAGAAACTAAATAACACATTTTTTTGCAACCTGAGTGGATTTTTTTCCTAGAATTACTAGACTATAAAGGGAATGTCAATGTCAATGAATGATCCATATATATGGCGCACTGTCGTTTTTTGAGAAAATTAAAGGCTTTTAAGCGCTCTACAAGATCAGCCATGTAGGAGGGGCCAGACCATTTTTTATTTAAAAGCAAACAGAAGGATTTTAAAATCTATTCTATATTTGACGGGGAGCCAGTGGAGTGAGGCCAGAACTGGTGTGATATGATTGAATTTGTTGGTACTAGTAAGAAGGCGGGCAGCAGCATTTTGTACTAATTGTAGGCGCCTGAGAGAGGACAGGTCAATACCATAATAATCCAGTCGAGATGTAATAAAGGCATGGATTACTGTTTCAAATTGTTTGAGGGGTAGATAGGGTTTTATTTGGGCAAGCAGTCGTAAATGGAAAAAGCTGGTTTTGACAGTGGAACTGATCTGTTTATCGAATTTGAAATTGCTGTCAAAGATAACGCCAAGGTTTTTTGCACTGTTATGAATATTGGATGAGAGGGGACCTAGGCTATTGACAGAAGAGGTGGGATGGTTTCCAAAGAGGATGATTTCGGTTTTGTTATTGTTAAGATGTAGGAAATTTGCGTCCATCCAGATTTTAATATCGTCTAAGCAGTTGATCAGTGGCTGGAGGGGATTATTGCAATTGGATGTGAGTGGCATGTAAATTTGAACGTCGTCAGCGTAACAATGAAAGGCAATATTATGTTTGGCTAGGATGGATCCAATAGGCAACATGTATAGTAAAAACAATAGAGGGTCCAAAATTGAGCCCTGTGGGACCCCACAAGTGAGGGGAGCTGCTGGTGAGGAAAATTCCCCTAGCTGGACGGAGAAGGTCCTATCCGTTAGATAGGACCTAAACCAGGCTAGGGCGACTCCAGAGATGCCAACCTGATTTTCGAGCCGTGAGAGCAGGATTCTATGGTCCACTGTATCAAAGGCAGCCGAGAGGTCAAGCAAAACTAAAATGGCTGGGCTACCTGAGTCAACTGATAAAATTAGATCATTAAAAACTTTTAAAAGGGCTGTTTCCGTACTATGGCCCGGTTTAAAACCTGATTGAAACTTTTCGTGGAGATCATGGTTGATTAAAAATGATTATAGCTGGGCATATACTATTTTTTCCAGAACTTTGGATAGGAAGGGTAGCTGGGAGATGGGTCTGAAGTTTGAGAGGGTAGATGGATCTAAGTTTTTCTTTTTTAATAACGGGTGCACAACAGCATGTTTGAATGGGGCTGGGACATGTCCAGAGAGGAGACTTGTGTTTAAGAGGGACAGAAGGGTTGGGCCCACAGAGCAGAAAACTTCTTTTAGGAGACGAGGGGGGATGTTGTTCCAGGGACCCCAGAAGCAGAGATTTGACTTGCAAAAGTTTGATTTGAATATATGAATATATATATTTAAACTGATGGAAACTGATGATCCACTGTCATGCATTATACTTGATCAAAGAATGTCCAGTTAATGACTCCAACTGACTACTAGTACTTATAGGATGACTTGGACCATCTTATAGTATAAAACTTATAGTATACAAAAGCCCCTTTGCTTGACTCACTATAGGCTGGTGCATACCGACAACTATAGTCAATCTTTCCAGGTTCTGATTAGCAAATCTGAAATAGATTGTATAATTTTAGATAATAAAACAAAAGCGAGACGAAATAATCTTTGCTGTAACCCTTTATTTGCAATTCATTGTGTGAATGCTGTTCATTGTGTGAATGCTGTCATGTTGCCTCCTATTCTGGGGGTACACAATTCTTGTGTTCATACATACATGAACCCTGTCCCCCCCCTCCCAGTAAACTGTGGAGTACCTCAAGGGAGTATACTAGGACCACTGTTGTTCTTAATATACGTAAACGACATGTCATCTGCTTGTGACTGCAATCTGTTTCTGTTCGCGGATGACTCGGCTCTCCTAGTCTCAGACAGAGACATTTTGCAGGTTGAAAAGGCCCTTAACTGTGAACTTAACAAGATCTGCACCTGGCTCAATGACAACAGACTCTCAATTCACCTAGGCAAAACTGAATGTATCCTCTTTGGATCTAGTCAGAAACTTAGCCTAGTTGAGAACTTCACAATTAAAGTAGGTGACACTGTGATAGAAAGAAAAAACCACATCTGCTACCTGGGTTGCATCCTGGAGGCTAACCTATCCAGTGAAAAAATGACCACCAAGGTAATCAATAAAGTCAATCAACGAATTCGCTTCTTGCAAAGAGTTGCCCCACTGATCAATATTAAATCCCGAAAGACACTAGGAGGTGCTCTTATTGGGCCCCTCATTGATTACGGAGTCCTTGTCTGGTATCGCGACGCCCCAGCTGCCTTAAAGCTAAAGCTCCAAACAGCCCAAAACAAACTAATTAGGGTTGTGCTTGGTCTCCCTCCTCTGACCCACCTTACCGAGCATAACCACGAAAGCGTGGGGTGGCTCAAAGTAGCTGACAGAGTACAGCATCTTGCAATGGGCCTGGTGTACAAGATACACTACACCTCCAAGATTCCCATGTACCTGACAAACTACTTCTTAAAGGTCAAGGATGTTCACGATCATAACACCAGAGGCAGCTCCACTAATCATCATCAGCGTAGATTTAACACTAAACAAGGTGCTAACTCGTTCTCCTGCTATACCATCAACATGTGGAACGCCCTTCCACAAGCCCTAAAGGAGAGCAAATCCCTAGCCTCCTTCAAAATTGGTATGAAAAGTCACCTTCAGACAGCAGCTACCCGTGACTTGTAAATAGACTAAGCCCCCATGCTCCCCCCCCCCCCCCCCCTTTTTCTTTGTATTCTGCCTTTTGTATTTGATGTTATGCTTTTGAAACTGATATTATCCTGGATAAAGTACTATGTTCTATCCGTCTGTCTTTCAATGTTATATGAGATACTTAAAGTGTGGTTCCTGTGGAAATAAGCCTCGGCTTTCTAGGATCTCCTTTTAGTTGACCTTGTACCAGTGATTTGTACTGTCATGAAACTGTACTTTTTTCTATTGCAAACTTCTAATAAATTCTTCAATCAAAAAAAACATTTCATGTAATTTAAATCAGAACAATCAGACATGAAAAAGTCAAGACTAGTTTATAAATTTATTTTAATGCAAGTACATTGTTGGAGAACAAAAAACAAAAAATATCAGTCAATGGTCAGGTAAATAGAGTGCCAAGTACAGAGTCAGAGGTCATTCCACAGCTTGTGAGCCAGGAGGGAGAAGAGTCTTGGCCAGGGTGTCATAGGGAATGGAAGGGTGTTGTCTCCGTGAAGCAGCAATGGCAGAGTTTCCCAAAGCGATTATAGCCCATCGTAGCTCACGCATGGTCGTAGAGACCAAGCCCTGACCGTCATGTTCCTGTGTTTAGCTGGGTTCGGGCAGAGCGACTTATTTAGCCCCCTACAACTACACCAACATTCAGATTTCACAAAGTGCATAATAAAATCTCACTACTGTCTAAATGGTACGGCATTCTATAATTACCCGTATCCTCCGTGGAAGCCTTTTTACCCGATAGCGTTCTGTTTTCCCATGTATTTCCTGGTGTTCCCCATGCGCACCAACCCCATTGAGATAAACAGACAGTGACAGTAAAAAGGCTTCTTATTAACTTTTTCAGCGCAGATCAACTGCCAGATCAACATTGTTATTAGGGAGCTCTCTGCCGATCGACTCTCAGATCGACTTTTATATAAAAGCAATGTTTTAGCATTTTTTTCGATATATTAGCGGCGCAAACGGTTTCCCCTACCTTGTACTGGCTGTAACGATAGACCGTGGGAAAAAAAGGATGCGCTGATGACGTCACTGGAATTCAGGCCTTGTCTGTGTAAGAAGGCCGCTCCCAGCCGTTAGCCTGCTAACATACTAACAACATCCATAACGCCGCTTCAGTAGGTCGGATTTTCATTCCGATTTTTTTGTGTGGCGTCTGCATCCGACCATTTGCCCGGACGATAGGTCAATGTGAACGATCTGCCACGAATCGTTTAGATCCGACCGTTGTGTACTCCGGTGCGCCGCCATTTTAAAACCCATAGAGGAGGGGCTTTTCACACAGCTTCATACAGAGACCTGTTATGTTTACAGTGTTACGATGGTGCGCTCTAGTGGTGTTTTAGGGGGTAGTTTATCATCTCTCTGGTCAAACTCATACAATTGATCACATTAAAATATGAATATTTCCTGGCATTATTAGCGCACATCCATATTTTAAGTTCGCAGGAAGAAAACGGAGGATACGGGTAATTATAGAAAGCTGTGCCGTATTTAGACAGGTGTGAGACTTTATTAAGCACTTTGTTTGTGAAATCTTAATGATGGTATAGTTGTAGGGGGCTATAAATAAGTCGCTCTGCCCGAAACCATATGAACACGGGAACATGACGATCGGGGCTTGGTCTCTATGACCATGTGTGAGCTACGTTGGGCTTACGATGGGCTAAAATCGCTTTGGGAAACCCAGCCAATAAGGTTTAGTTAGCAACCACTTCCTGGAAGGGCCTAGGCTGTCTGTTGACTGCACTCTGGAATAAATACCCCAAACCGGGCTGTGAAGAGCACTTCGGTGCTGTGCTGCTCCTCCAGATAGTCCATGGGCCAGACGGGTTGTCAGTATCAAAAAGGTGGCAAAGGTTACCATGCATTTTTGAAAAGCTCTATATCTGTAGATTATATTTTGGTATGATAACCCTTTCTTAGACACAGCTAAATTGGTGTTATCAGCCGCTGGAGTTGGTGTCCCATTAACTTTACATTACAGGGAAAAAAAGCAAAATAATAATCTGCTTTTAGTAGCATAAGAGGGGTCAAACTAGGGGTTTGTCATGATGCCGAATCCATTGCAAGCATTTGTTTTGCACAAAAAAAACATTCCTTGGGCTATAAATGGCCTCAGAAAACGATGCATGTATGGGTGTGCATTCATGTTAATCAGAGGCCTTAGGGTTTTATTTCTCGTGCTAATCAGTCTAAAAGTGACACATTTTGCACAGATGTAGCCCAGGGCATGCTCTAATGATTTAGCTAGGGCGCCCGAGTCGGTGACCTGCGGTGACAGCTCCAGAAAAACAATGGTTTAGTGATGAAAAGTGATGAGTCATCACTTTTCAGAGTTTTGTGGATGTTTTCTGGAGCCCGAAGGTCACCGACTTGGGCGCCCTAGCTAAATCATTAGAGCATGCCCTGGGCTACATCTGTGCAAAATTTGGCGTTTTTAGACTGATTAGCATGAGAAATAAAACCCTAAGGCCTCCGACTAACATGAATGCACACCCATACATGCATCGTCTTCTGAGGCCATTTATAGCCCAAGGAATGTTTTTTGTACAAAACAGATGATTGCAATGGATTCGGCATCATGAAAACCCCCTAGTTCGACCCCTCTTATGCTACTAAAAGCAGATACATTTTTTTACATTTTTTCCTGTAATGTAATGTTAATGGGACACCAACTCTAGAGGCTGATAACACCAATTTAGCTGTGTCTAAGAAAGGGTTATCATACCAAAATATAATCTACAGATATAGAGCTTTTCAAAAATGCATGGTAACCTTTGCCACCTTTTTGATACCGACAACCCGTCTGGCCCATGGACTAAGAGTGCCAAATGGTCAGCCGCCTCTGTTGGTCCTGGCATGAATTCGGAGGGGTCTTACACCTGATTGCACCCACCCTCGGCCAGTGTATTTGGTATCCCCCTGCCTTAAGCAAATAAAGAGTTGAATTACCTTTTTGTAAAAGGATAATATTGGCGCAGTATGGCGAAGTCATGATAGGCCAAGCTTAGGCAACTACATAGTATAATGGGCTAAACTGCCAAACTTGCCAAGTTCAAATTGTTACCCCTGGGTGACCCAGGGGTAAACAGTGCAATAAAACGTAAAACATAGTCTTCTGTTTTCATCCACGGCCTCGAGAACAGAGACAGAACCTGTGGTGAACATCACGGAGAAATCATGTCCCATGGGACATCAAGCTGATTTCCAGGCCCTCCAAAGTTGTCCAAGTGGAACAGACTCGGGGTGTATTCGCAGCGACAGCAATCCTGTCTGAAGACATCAATCCGGTCGTGGACGATGAAGGGATAATTTTTTAGATTATAAAAAATAATACCACCTTTTTCATGGAAAGATCCATCCCCTCATTGCTCACGGAATACTTCTGATTGGGCTTGTGGCTCCGTTTTTGGCCTCTCAGACACGTTGTTCCTCCATCTCCAGCTCCTTCAAGTGTGTTTGAAGGGACTTCTCTTTTGCTGGTACAGAGAAGTCAGAAGCGTTATGAAAAAATAAATAAAAATGATTGGATCTTTTTCAAGTTAGCCCTCCAAATAGGCTTGACAGGCAGCTCACAGTTTTATGACTTGTGTTTGTCTTTGTTTTAAATTTTTTTATTACAATGACCAGAGAACATGTCATAAACATAATAAACTAAATATATTATCACAAAATAACTTAAGATATATAATTTTGGGTAAAGGATGCACAACAAAAAATAAAGGAAATAATACAAATAAAAAAAACACTTAATGTTGTCCTTTAACACAGTGTTCAACCAGTAAATTGTAAATGGTGCATTTATATAGCGCCTTTATCCAAGGCACTTTACAACTAGGGGTTCAGACTCTTGCTCAAGGACACTTAGACACTAACTCTGGGGGAGCCCGGGATCGAACTGGGAACCCCTCAGGAACCACCTGAGCCACTGCCGCCCCAGTGGTCCAGGGACCATCAGTATTGCTTGAGGGGGTTCCAGGTGGACCCCAGCTAAATGGAGTTGGTAAATGACCCTTGTTAGATCTTCAACTCTTGAGTGAAAACGTGCAGGTCTATTTGGTTTAATTTTACACTCTCAAGAGTTTGTTAATCTCTCAAGAAAAGATGAAAAGGAACAAAACAGAGAGGGCGCTTCCCTTTTCTTTGATGGACAGATTGCATTATTGTTAAACATCTGCATTACTTCATTTACAAATAGTCTACACAATCTAACCCTAACCCTAACTACATACTGCTCCAGCCCTAATGTACCGGTACTGTTAATATTACACATTTCTCTCCAAATAAGCGTCCCGATATCCAGTTGATTTCCACGGACTAGCTACAGTAGATTGTCACCTGACTCACCTGTCTAGACGGGTTTGAAGAATCAAACTAACTCAGTTCCTCTGGACATTGTTTGATCATGCTGCAAAATAAATATGTTGACAATGTTGATCTACTGTACTTGGCACAATATGATGAAACCATAAACCTAGGTGTTTGTCTATGAAAACACAGTGACGCACGCACGCACGCGCGCGCACACACACACACACACACACACACACACACACACACACACACACACACACACACACACACACACACACAACCCTAAGGCTAATCATTTATAATTGTCTATCTTTGAACAGGATGTTTTCTCAAGGTTTTCATGTCTCGGTGCATTTGATGTCTTGCCTTGTGTTTACCTTGCTTACTACAGTATGTCATACATAGCATGACATACTGTCGTATCTTCCTTTCCTCAGTCGAATATTCGTCTGAGAAAGACGAATCAGGCGGGGAGCTCTTCTTTGTCCTTTTTCCCTCTTTCCCGGGGGGGGGGGGGGGGGGGGCATTTTTTGGCACCTTCTTGCCTGCAGAGTCGTCTGAGTCACTGGGGGGGTGGGGACCTCTTCCTGCTCATCTTTGTTGTGGTTTCCTCTTGTTCTATAATATACATATATTAAAGTAACTGTCATCTGAAAAAAAAAAACATGTTAGTGGATTATTTATGACATCCTCTACCTATTGTAATTCATAAAATCCAATACAAATGTATCATTTTGTATTGTATGCTGCCCAAAACGGGATTCCTCAAGACTCAAACCAGACTTTTTCCAAGAATTGTAGCTTTCTAGTTTTCCTATTGTACTGTTTAAACTGCTATTTTTAGTGTAGTGTCTCAGTAAACTAGAATCACTGGTAAACTGTCTCTCTGCATAAATGGTCTGATAAATGCATACTGTACAATATAAATGTGAAGTGACTTTACCAAAATGTATGGTTTTCAACTTGTAAAAAAAAAGGGAAAAAAAGGCACTGGTATGGAACTCCTGGTTTACCGGGACGGGGTTCAATTGCTTTTTCTTTTTAATTTTACTTTTTTGTAATTGTAATTATATGGCATTTCTGAAAATACTGTAAATGCTTATATTATCCTATGAACACCACAAGCATGAGTCAGGTTTAATAACAACATGTATTCCTCATTGAACCTTCAGGACAGCTACAGTGCAGAAATCTGCTTCATTAAAGCATTCATATTACACAACTAAAAATTGTATATTTAAGTGAAAATATAATATTTGAGATGCTTTACATCAGTGCAACGAGTGCATAAACAATACAATATAGGAACAAAGAATTCCATTCAAACTTAAAGTGCAGCCACAAATGAATAAAAATAAAATAATAAGATTATTGTTCAACTGTAATGTAATAAATGGATAAGTTGCATTGGCTGCCAATATCTGCATTTCTTAGAACAAGCAACAGCTGCCTTAACATTGTTCATTATTGGTCAATGAGGTAATGAAGTCAGCCTTCATGCTAGCCTCCATGAAAAAAATTAGGCCCTACTGACCTTTAGAAGATGAGAAAAATAGGCCCTACTGACCTTTAGAAATGTTGGAACTAGCCCCGAGGGCTAGCCTCCATGAAATAATTAGGCCCTACTGACCTTAAGATGTTGGTGTAAAAATGTTGGGGATAGCCTCCATGAAAATGACACTTACAAATACATTTGGAACTATAGCCCTGAGGGCTGGCCTAGTCCTTTAATTTGAGATTTAAATCATACACCTTGGAAGACACAGTCTTCTTTGCAACCAGCTCCAGAAATATCTTCTGGAAGACCTCGAACGTGAACTTCAACGGCTTCGGGAAACTGTGTTCCAACGAGTACATGAGGCCCATCAGGCATGTACATGCCGTTGCTACATCAGGGACGAAGAGGACCTCTGTTCCCTCGATGGCGATACCCGCCCCTTTGTCTCGACCATCGGCGCCCCGGCTGACAACAAAGATTTTCAGAACCATCTTAGCGATGGCCTCCTGGACCTCGGCAGCATCGTTGTCAACCACTTCCTGGAAGGGCCTAGGCTGTCTGTTGACTGCACTCTGGAATAAATACCCCAAACCGGGCTGTGAAGAGCACTTCGGTGCTGTGCTGCTCCTCCAGAGTGCCAAATGGTCAGCCGCCTCTGTTGGTCCTGGCATGAATTCGGAGGGGTCTTACACCTGATGGCACCCACCCTCGGCCAGTGCATTTGGTATCCCCCTGCCTTAAGCAAATAAAGAGTTGAATTACCTTTTTGTAAAAGATAATATTGGCGCAGTATGGCAACAGTATAGGCATGGCAGGCCAAGCTAAGGCAACTACATAGTATAATGGGCTAAACTCTTCTGCCAAACTTGCCAAGTTCAAATTAATACCCCTGGGAGACCCCTGCCTCGAGAACAGAGACAGAACCTGTGGTGAACATCACAGAGAAATCATGTCCCATGGGACATCAAGCTGATTTCCAGGCCCTCCAAAGTTGTCCAAGTGGAACAGACTCGGGGTGTAGTCGCAGTAACAGCAATCCTGTCTGAAGACAGGATTGCCACTGTGTTAAACTACAATTCCGGTCGTGGACATACCTCAGTAAGGCACCAGATGGCAAAACACATCCGTTGATCGAAGAGTATAGGGCAGTGATTCTGAGACTCCCCTAGGGGTCCTTGGGGGGGGGGGTTTCAGGGGGTCCCCAGCAATAAGTTAAGTGGTGAGACAGCGTCAAAGGAGGAGAGGCAGGATTTTATAAACGTCCTGGGCTCCACCTTCACTCCCGGCACCACCGCCACAGACTCCACTTCCATCACCACATCCATATTTTCTACCCCCTCCTTGGGGGGTTGGTCGGCGCAAGTTATCATCCCATAGATTGGGATAAAATCAGCAGCACATCATCCCATAGCTATGGCCGGTTTGGGCCCAAACGGCCCAGCTAGTTGGGGCGTTGGATCGTTTATTAGCCTTTCCTAAGGCTGATAGAATGTGCTGTTTGGGGCAGATCAGCCTTCCTTATGGACAATGCGGTCACGTGACCGAAATTTCATCATGTTGGCGGTGGTTCGATTCTACTTGATTTTCTGAAATGATTCCCCCCCCCCTTTTTAATCCCAAAAGCTTTCCTGTGGCATTTTCGTGCCGATGTCTTTATTAGTATCAATAAGAATCTAACCCAAACGTTTTATAACCACAAATGTGACGTGGTTAAATTCCTCTGGGTGATTCCCGCACCGCCCCACGGGATCAATAAAGGAATCTAAATATCAATCAGTCAATTCTGTACAACACGTCTTTTTAATATACTTTTTTTTTTTTATCGTTTTCGTACTTGTCAGCGTGTATTATGACATTCCTGATTTAATTTCCAAGGGACTGATAGTGTAGCGGTTAGTTCTGGTGGCTATAAGGCCATCTACTTCTTACCAAATGCAAATGATGAAGTGGGTTCGAATCCAGGAGGGGAAAGACTATGTGCGGTCATTTAATGATTTGAGCTCACACGGATTATGTCTTTTCTTCAATTGAAGATTATTATTTTTATAATGTCAGTCCAAACCATTATTTATTAATTAATAACTTTTATTCTCAATTTACCATATTGTTAAATGGTGCATTGATCTACTATTAGTGAGCTTGTAGATCAGCTATTTTTGGGCAAATAGATTTGGTAGAGAGTGAAAAAAGTATCAAGTACGTATATTATTGCGACCGTCAGGTTACTATCAAAACCTCCACCGGCTGTCTGTCTGTCCGTCCGTCAGTCCGTCCACCAGTCTGTCACGTCACGTCACGTCACGTCACGTCACGTCACGTCACGTCACACTTTTGCCCTACTCATATCTCCGCTATCGTTGCCCCTATCCAAGTGAAATTTTACACACACACTCCTTGCCTGCCAAAACACAACCTTCAGGACCCCCGGACCTCCACGGACCCCCAGGGACCCCCTGCCACCGCCGCCAAATAGTGCAAACATGACCAAATCGATCAACGATACAGAGAATATTAGAGAAGACGATGAGAACCATGTAGAGTCAATTGTTGTGACCGTCAGGTCACAGTTACTATCAAAACCTCCACCGCCTGTCTGTCCGTCCGTCCGTCCGTCATTCTGTCTGTCTGTAACGTCACGTCACGTCACACTTTTGCCCTACTCATATCTCCGCCATCGTTGCCCCTATCCATGTGAAATTTTACACACACTCTCCTTGTCTGCCAATCCACAACCTCCACCCCTCCAGGAACCCCCGGAGCTCCAGGGACCCCCAGGGACGTTATAGTTAGGGTTAGGGTTAGGTAATAGGGTCTTTTCTAACAACCGGGCAGTGCCCGTCTGCCCGATTATTGATCCGTAAGGCTGATAGGGACGTACCACATATCAAATGAAAGGTAATGAGGAGCTATGAATATAGGACTTGGTTGCAAATGGCTCCGCCCCTTCCTGTGGACGCAACGCCCCTAAAAAGGTGCGCTGAATCTGAATATACAGGTTTTATTTCAATCGAGTAACAGGAAGTGACTCAAATAGCCAGTTCCTGGTGTGTTTTAGGTAGTTCCGGGTCAGTAGGTGTTCCGATATATTTTTTTATCAAAACTACACCTAATTTTAAGCCTCAGGTCGACACTCAGTAAACCAATATTTCTATTGTGATTTTATAGTAATTAAATGAATGCTAACCCTAGCGTCGCACAGGGAATGTCGCACAGAAACGAAACACATATCAAAGCGTGCGTCTCAATGCGCTCTAAAACATACTAAAAAATGAGCCCATGAGATGCATCGGTAAGCGACCCAACACTAACCCTAGTTAGCCTAGGGTTAGCCTTTTAGCCTTAATAACTCAAAGACGATAAAACCTCAGAACTCGGTTCTGAGATATGTTGTAGTGCTCTCCGAGACGAACATTTTGTTATCTCAAATGTTCCTCTACGGCCCTCTTTTCCCTGGGATTTACAATTTCACAAGGCTCATAGAGTGTATACCACTTAGAGCTTCACAGGAGTGTTTGTGCGAGGAGAGTTATATAGGCTGATGGAGTCAGTGTGTTCACACTGATGAACACACTGACTCCGTACGTTCCTGTACGGAGTAAAACGTACCCCTAGTTGGAATTAGGGTTAGCCCCCTAGGGGTCGCTCACCTTGTAATCATATTGTCAACCAACTAAGTCTTCATCATCATAATATGTAAGATGATGGTCATCCAGCTAGTAGCTCTCAGAGCTTTTCTGCAGGCTTGTCTCCAAAGTAACACATACACAAAGGTGCCCTAAACTCCTAAACTCCAGTCTATGCAGGTTATCATGTTAGCACTATGGTGACAAGATATCTTAAACATAATCATAATTCACTGCTCTGACGTTATTTTATGGCCACCTTTGTAACCAGGTGTGTGACTAACACCAACACAGACAACATGCATTCCACTGCAATTCCAACTTAAAAACATCTGTGTTTCTCTTTCAATTGTGGATAAAAAAGGGCCTTCATTTTACATGGTCTAACCCTGTGAAACCTGACCCATGAAGGACAAGTCAGAAAATTCCAATTTTTTGAATTTGAACACTTTATTAGGCCCTAAAACAAAATTCAAAAAAGTTTTTTTCAAAAAACCTGCATTTATATGATTTTTTTTATTGTATCACATTTGATACAATAGGGTTATACAAGTCGGGATTGAGCTATTTCACAATTTATTTTTCAAACACTTATTACACTAGTACACTATTACACTTATTACCCTTATTACACTATTTCACTTATTGCGCTATTACACTATTTCACTTACTGGGCCATTACACTATTACACTTATTACACTATTACACTTATTGTGCTATTACACTTATTACACCTAGACACTGTTACACTATTGCACTTATTACAAACCAAAAACTATGCACATGTCCTCCCTGTCATCTACCATGTCCACCCTGTCATGAACCATGTCCACCCTGTCATGAACCATGTCCACCCTGTCATGATGTCCATTATCCTAAGAAAGAAATGTATTTATTTATTTATTTGGTTGAATGTTACACAAAAATAAAATAAAAAATGATGGCTGAAAGCCAAAGAATTTGATTTAGCTTACCTCACAATGATAACAAAAATTGTCTAGAACATAGTGGATATTGCACCAATATCAGCTGTACAATGATAACATTATATTGCATTAGTATTACAGAAAAATAAGCTATCACTATATATCAAATTTATAACTGTAATATGATTATTCAAATCACCAAAGTATAGTGGATAATGAACTTTAGTAGGAATGAGCACAATTACAAATGCCACCATGATTATGTTGAGGTTGAGGTAAATGCAGAGTCCTGTTGTATCAAATATGATACATACGTTATACATTACGGTAAACAACAAACTAAAATGCTAAATTTTGAAAACTCCTTAGTTCATTCAAGTTATGCAACCCTTATTTCGAAATATTAGGACAGATATACAAGGAAACCCTACCAGAACATCCTCCAAAGCAAAATGTTTGGCCTGTGCAGTCAGCTGTTGCTAATTAGTTGGTGGCAGGCTTTCTGGGTCATACCATCTGAGCCTCTGTAAGTGCTTGCAGTGCAAATGGTATGGTCCAGGTGCATTCTGGGATGTATCAGATATGATACAACAGGGTTTTGTACCAATTATTGGTTACACTGACCCTATATTGCATAATTTAAATGGTGTATCATATATGATACGTACGGCGAAATATTAAAATGGAAACATTAAATTATGAATCATTAAATCCCTCTAAAATCAGTGGTTCTCAAACTTTTTCATGTCAAGGACACCCAAAAACCTACATTTGGCCGCAGACCCCCCTCTCAACATATGTTGAGTTACATGTTTGCTTTGAAAAATATATATTCAAATATTTGCAAAAGAATTCACGATTTTACAAAAATAGCAGATCTACAAGCTCACATATCTGTACAATCAAATGATTGCTTCAATAGATAATGTATAGAATAATTCCAGCTCATAATGTTTTAAATGTATAAGAACAGTAAGGTTCAGGATTGGCTACCTTCAGAGGGTTGAGTGCTCTTGGGTGATGTTCCAACGGAGGCAGAGAGGCCAGCTCCAGACGTACCGGTGTTGTCCATCTCATTGGGAGCGCTCCCCACTGCCTCCCCTCTTCTGGCTGAGGAAGAGGAGGTGGGCAAAAAAAGGTCTTCGGCTGTTGGAGAATGTACCGTCTCCCCCTTTCTACCCTCGTCTCCTTGGGACATACTGTGCTGGGAGGCATCATCGGTCAGGGCAGTTGCTTGGGCCAGCGGGTGCTGGGACAGGGACCCAGGTTCAGAGGCCTGCGAAGTGTGACCCTGGGGTAGAAAGTGAAATCTCTCCATATCTGGAGATGCTCTGGAGGAAAGAAAGAGTAAAGGAAAGAAGAAAGAATAAATATTGTTTTGTAATGTGTATTCTATAATAACATATTAATAACAATCAGTATAATCAATTCCTTGAATTCTGAGACAGATTAGGGTTATTAAGACCATCTGTTTTGTTATATAATGAGAAACAGTAGTTCACCTTAAAGGAGCAAAGTCCATGTTGCTTTGATGGAACAGAGAATATTCTGTGATGTTCTGTAGCACTCCAGAGGTTGATGGCAACAGAGGAAGAACTGGTGACATGTGGCTGTCCTGAAACGCTAATCTATCTATAAATGCGACAAATCTCTGTCTGTCTGTCTGTTTGTTTGTTTGTAATCCGCGTATCTCGAGAACCGTTCGTCCCACCGGCTTCAGATTCGGCACGCGCGTTCCCCGCCGCCGCGCGGAGTGCAGTGCCGGGCCTCGACCCGACCCGACTCGCGGTTTTCCGAAACCGGCGCGAAACGTTCGGAATCTCCTTATGCGGAGCTGATTGTTGACATCAGGCTGCTCCGGAGGAAATCGGCGCAAGCGCTGAGTCATTGTGACATCACTTCATAAAAGGCTCTGACATCACGTACGCCACATGAGTCAACACAAAATCTCTGTGAATGTGTATGTATGTATGTAATCCGCGTATCTCGAGAACCATTCTTCCCACCGGCACGCGCGTTCTCCAGATATGGGCATAAAGTCTGACATCAGAGTTTTCTGCAACCGGTACTGTGTGTGCAGAGATCTTCATATATGGGCATAAGTGGACAAAGACAAACAGATGGTCAAAACGGGTCCTATGACAGGTATATTGGGGTTTGCATTAAAGGGTGGGGCATTCATGGGGTTTGCATTAAAGGGTGGGGCATTCATTCCCTATTTCAAATTCGGCACGTGCGTTCCCCACCGCAGCAGGTAGTGCAGTGCTCGGCCTCGACCCGACCCGACCCGATACACGATTTTCTGGAACCAGCACGAAAGGTTCGGATTCTGATGTCTGACATCAGGATTTTCCGGAACTGGCACTGTGTCTGCATAGATCTCCATATATGGGCATAAAGTGGACGCAGACAGACAGATACAGATATCTCCATATATGGGCATAAATGGACACAGGCAAACAGATGGTCAAAACGGGTCCTATGACAACAGCTCCATCTGTTTGTCTGTGTCCCTTTATTCCCATTATGGAGATCTCTGTATCTGTCTGTGCCTCCGACTGTGTTGCAGACACAGTGCCGGTTCCCCCTTTAATGCAAACCCCATTATACCTGTTGTCATAGGACCCGTTTTGACCATCTGTTTGAATAAGCGACAGAAATCTCATATATGGGCATAAAATGGACGCAGATAAACAGATATCTCCATATATGGCATATATGGGCATACAATGGATGCAGAATCACAAAGATCTCCATATACGGGCATAAAAGGGACACAGACAGACAGATACAGAGATCTCCATATATGGGCATAAAATGGACGCAGATAGACAGATATCTCCATATATGGGCATATATGGGCATAAAATGGACCCAGAACTATAACTGCAGTGATCTCCATATATGGACATAAAATGGACACCGACAGACAGACAGATACAGATATCTCCATATATGGGCATAAATGGACACAGGCAGACAAATGGTCAAAACGGGTCCTATGAAAACAGGTATAATGGGGTTTGCATTAAAGGGCGGGGCATTCATTCCCTATTTACATTGTTCCGAGTTGGCCAGGTCGCCGACTAGACGCTGGGCCGCCCGAAGGGCCCTCTAGAACTCGAGCTATACCTTCTAGAAGTGTTAGAAACGGACCGAAAGATTTTCACACAACGGGACCAGCACCAACGGACTTGGCGTCAAAAAGTAAGTCGGAATAAGTGTCTTTTATCCGACAACATTTTTAATCATGTTTGTGGCTTGCGAATTTCGTGTCTTTTTCGCAAACGGAAAGGGTTAAAATTGTCAGAGAGACACGAAACCAATTCCATTGGATCGGGCATCCTTCAAATATGAAAAGTGTGTCCTGCAGGAAACAGAGATTTTTCTTTATTTTTTTATTGATTTTACGGACAAAACTCCCGGTTAGAGTGTCTTTGTCGCAATTTTAAAGGGTTTAAAGTGTCGGAGAGACACGAAACCAATTCCATTGGATCGGCCATCCTTCAAATATGAAAAGTGTGTCCTGCCTGAAACAGAAGGATTTTTTTTGAATTTTTTATTGATTTTAAGGACAGAAGGCCCGTTTTGAATCCTTAAACAACCTTTTTGCTTGACCTTTCGAGTTAGGAGTGTCGTAGAGAGACAAGACCGGGTTCATTGGATTCAACGTCAAAAAGTGAGTCAGAATAAGTGTCTTTCATCTGGAAAAAGGTTTAATTCTGCTTACGCAGTTGAAATAGGGGCTTTTTTAGACCCCGAAATCGTGATTTTACCCCTTTGATCATAAAAAAGCAAATGAAACTCTAGGTCAGGATTTGCAATGAGACCCTATGTGGAAGCTGGTTCAAATCTGGTGCTGTTGCATTGTTTGAAGGAAGCCAAACCGAAATAGGTTTTACTCTTATGTACCTGTACATCAGTGGTCATTCGGTAATTTATTTGGTCCCTGGGGGTCCCTGGAGCTCCGGGGGTCCTTGGAGGGGTGGAGGCTGTGGATTGGCAGGCAAGGAGTGTGTGTGCAAAGTGTGGCATGGATAGGGGCAACGGTGGTGGAGATATGAGTAGGGCAAAAGTGTGACGTGACGTCAAGTGACGTGACGGACGGACGGACGGACGGACGGACAGGCGGTGGAGGTTTTGATAGTAACTGTGACCTGACGGTCACAACAATTGACTCTACATGGTTCTCATCGTCTTCTCTAATATTCTCTGTATCGTTGATCGATTTGGTCATGTTTGCACTATTTGGCGGCGGTGGCAGGGGGTTCCTGGGGGTCCCTGGGGGTCCGTGGAGGTCCGGGGGTCCTGAAGGTTGTGGTTTGGCAGGCAAGGAGTGTGTGTGTAAAATTTCACATGGATAGGGGCAACGATGGCGGAGATATGAGTAGGGTAAAAGTGTTTCGTGACGTGATGTGACGTGACGTGACAGACTGGTGGACGGACTGACGGACGGACAGACAGCCGGTGGAGGTTTTGATAGTAACCTGACGGTCGCAATAATATACGTACTTGATACTTTTTTCACTCTCTACCAAATCTATTTGCCAAAAATAGCTGATCTACAAGCTCACAGATAGTAGATCAATGCACCATTTAACAATATGGTAAATTGAGAATAAAAGTTATTAAGCCTTAAGCCTATCCTATAATTATGACCAACCGTTAACTAACACTAAAGTACGATTTGTTGCTTCATAAATAATGGTTTGGACTGACATTATAAAAATAATAATCTTCAATTGTGTCCCAATCTCACGGAGAGCTAGTCATCTCGGGTATTGTCATTATTCCCTACAACCAATATGACGTTTTTTATTTTTGTTCTCTCTAAAAAGATAATGCCACAACAGCATCTCATTGCGACCGTCAGGTCGCACTTACTATCAAAACCACCACAAAGTGTAAGTAACTCCGTCCGTCCGTCCGTCCCTCCGTCTGTCTGTCACACCTCACACGTCACACTCTTGCCCTAGTCATATCTCCGCAACCGTTGCCCCGATCCATGCCAAATTTTGCACACACGTTCCTTGCCTGCCAAACTACAACCTCCAAGGACCCCCAGAGTTCCAGGGACCCCCAGGTCCCTGGGGGACCCCCAGATGTAAAAAATGACCAAATGTGCAAAAATGACCAAATGACCACCCCAACGGGGCTGCTCACGGGGAATTCCCGGGGACCACCGACTCCTGGTGCTCCAGAACGGATGCAAAAGTGGTGGCGCCCCCAGTGGAGGACCCCCTCCACTGCAGCTCACATAAAATGCCGTAACTCGGGCTAGGAGCGTCCGGGAGAGCCGGGGCCGGTACCTATTCGTCCGCCAAGGCAACGCGGAGACCCCACCCCTCATTTCTCACATGCCCCTCTTCTAGCGCCACCATGAGGCCGATTCTTGCAAAACACATTTTTGGACACTGCTCCTACAGATTTTGCCCTAAAATCACACAAATCGGTACACACTATGTCTACACGTCCCCTTACACTCAGGAACCAATGCCACTTACAGCCCTCTTTGTGTATACATGTCACCTGACGGTCGCTTATCTCCCGATTAGGGAGTCTTACTGGTAATATCTAGGCTACATTTCACTTAAACGCCAGAGCTTAACTCTGCATGTAAATAAGACTTTTTTTAATTAATGTGAGAGATTGGGACAATTCTGTTGGTCCTCCCAGCCATGTAGCTACAATGCATTGTTTATTTTTAATAAAGCCTCAGTTTGTCAGCCCTTTGTAGTCAAATGTGGTAAAATCGGACTCCATTACCTAGCGTTGCAACTCACAGTATTTATCCCGTTAATGTAGTGCCACGTATGTTCCAAATGAACCACGTTAAGTTGTTACAATGATTTAATCTATTATTTATTTATTTATTTATTATTACGCTGTTTCTGGCGCTTTTCCTCTTCTCGAGTTTGGAAAAAAAGGATCCGTTTCGTTTCCTGCCTGAGCCGGATGCGAGCCGAGTAGTCCTTTGTTGTCACTGCTAGCTTAGCAATGACTCAGTGTCATGATCGTAAACTATCTAGTTTTAACGTTCTAACGTTTTCTTTTTGGACAATAAAAACATTGACAGCCAAGGGGAAAAAAATCTATGAAGGACACGGAATGCAATCGTTCACTCGCCGTTGGAAAATTGACTTATTAGACCATTCTGGATGAGTGGCTAACGGCTAACGCTAACGTTAGCTAGCGCTAGCTGCAGGCTAACGCAGGCATGGTATACATGCCTGCGTTAGCCTGCAGCTAGCGCTAGCTAACGTTAGCGTTAGCCGTATACACAATTACACATGGAATAAAACGGCGACCCAACTCTATTGTTGCTCTTCTACAAGCTCACAACGCGAGGAGGTTAAGTCTGTCAGAACCATCAGATTATCCTTCTGACTGAAGTTACACAAACACTGATTATGTTACATTTAGCACAGTTAGCAGTGTTGCGCACATAATAAATTCACTTCAACCTGGTGTGGAGCAGTTAAACCTATTTGCTACGTACGTCTACAAAAACGTTCATATTTCAAAGATAAAGTGCTTACTGTCTCACAGATGTCACAGTATGGTACGCTCAAGCAGAATTACCTGTATCTTTCGTATTGTTTAATAAACAGCATTTTAATCCGATCAGATGCCATTTTCTGTTGTTTTTCAGCCATGCGACCCCATCGGTTGCGAGGTGTACTGCACTTAGATACATTAATACCTTTTTAAGGAAACGACGACCGATCGGATTAAAATGCTCCTCGTTAAATAATACGATCATTACGGGACATTCTGCTGGAGCGTACCCTATGGTGACATCCGTGAGCCTTCACTAAGCAATTTATCTTTGTAATCTGTTTGTGTAGACGTACGTAGCAAATTGGTTAAACTGCTCAACAGCAGATTGTGTTGAATTCACGGTTGGCGCAGCGTAGCGTCTTTACATTTAGCCCAATAATGCTATATAGGAAGAATCTTATTTACCTAAGTAAAAGTATATGCCCACTGCAATTTAGATATACTCTGTTACAAGTAGAAGTCCGGTATTAAATAAACATATGTTTTTTAATACTACAATAACAACTGAAGTGGTTAATGTATGTTTTGGACTATTAAAATCAAAATCTACAAAGCAATAACTAAAGTTTAAAACATAAACCACTTTAGCCCTATGTTATACCAAGGCTATTTGAAAATAGCCGATCTACAAGCTCACAACGCATTGCGGTGCGACGCGTTGTGAGCTTGTAGATCTGCTATTTTCAAACATTTTGTACTTTTACTTTTGGTACTTTAAGTACATTTGGATACCAATACTTTTGTACTTTTACTCAAGTACATTTTTTATTCTGGACTTTTACTTGTAACAGAGTGATTCTACATTGCAGAATTGATACTTTTACTTAATTATAAAACTGTAGGTACTTTTTCCACCACTGTGTAAACGTTTGTGTTCTCATGCCAATAAAGCTTCTTTGAATTGAAGATTGCTCCCCATGTGGCGGAGTCAGGTCATTGCAGGTTAGAAATTTATTTAAAACTTGAATATCTCAAAAGTACTATTTCAGCATGGCATCATTCTATAAGCCATATCTTCAAAACTGTTGGGTCAATCTCCACAACCAATATATCATTTTGTAGCTATGATCCCCAGCTTTCAAATGAAATGAAAACATGAAAATGAAAAAAATTGCAATGACTGGCTCTCAGTGAGATTGGGACACAATTGAAGAAAAGATCCATGTGAGCTCAAATCATTAAATGACCGCACGCAGTCTTTCCCCTCCCAGATTCCAAACCACTTCACCATTTGCATTTGGTAAGAAGTAGATGGCCTTATAGCCAACAGCACTAACCGCTACACTATCAGTCCCTTGGAAATGTAATCAGGAATGTCATAATACAGGCTGACAAGTACGAAAACGATTTAAAAAAAAGAAAGTATATTAAAAAGACGTGTTGTACAGAATTGACTGATTGATATAATTCCTTTATTGATCCCGTGGGGCGGTGCGGGAATCACCCAGAGGAATTTAACCACGTCACATTTGTGGTTATAAAACATTTGGGTTAGATTTTGATACTAATAAAGACATCGGCACGAAAATGCCACAGGAAAGCTTTTGGGATTAAAAAGGGGGGGGAATCATTTCAGAAAATCAAGTAGATTCGAACCACCGCCAATATGATGACATTTTGGTCACGTGACCGCATTGTCCATAAGGAAGGCTGATCTGCCCCAAACAGCACATTCTATCAGCCTTAGGAAAGGCTAATAAACGATCCAACGCCCCAACTAGCTGGGCCGTTTGGGCCCAAACCGGCCATAGCTATGGGATGATGTGCTGCTGATTTTATCCCAATCTATGGGATGATAACTTGGGGATCGGGGGCGAGACCTCCACCTCCGCCTCCGGCAGCAGGCTCGTCCCTATTTTCTACCCCCTCCTCTATGGCACGTTGGTCGGCGAGATGGCAGCAGGCTACGGGTGGTCTCAAAATAAGAGACTCTGAACTTTTCTTTGAAGATAAGCCAGATTGTGTTAAGGATGATTGTGATGCAATTTTAAAACCCATTTAGGCCTAGAATTATTGAATGATTTAACCAGTGAAAAATAGCAGATATACAAGCTCAGTGACGCGCTGCGAGCTTGTAGATCTGCTATTTTTGAAAAAGTCGTGAAAATCTTTGCAAATCTTTGAACATATGTATTTTCAAAGCGAACGTTTGTAACTCAAATTTTGCTTCTGGGTGGTCCCTGGAAGCTGGAACTAAATATTTTCAGATGGGGGTCCGTGGCCAAATACATATCATTTTGGGGGTCCTTCACATGAAAAAGTTTGAGAACCACTGACATAGTAGTCTCTAAAGAACAGACTAACTGAGCTCCAGTTAAGTGAAAAGGACCTTTTCTTTGACGATGGCTGGCCAGATTGCTGACATAGAAACACAGGTTTTTCAAAAATAGCAGATCTACAAGCTCGCAGCGCGGCACTCGGTTTCAATAGCTAAAGCATAAAATAATTATACACAATAATGTGTACCCGTTCTAAATGTGATTTCATTCTGTGACAGAAGAGAATAGACATGCATAATATGACATAGATTACATTGCGTTTACTGTATAACATTGGCCATGTTACAGGCATGATGGTTCAATAATTATTCAATTCATCAAGTAAATACTGTACATATTTAACAGACTATCTTACCACTGAATGTCCTGACATGGTCTCATCATATTGTCATCATATACAGTATATCAACATGTCAACGTGAGAAGGGTGGTATCTGTTCCTTGACCTATTGGGAATGTGCTTGCCAGATTTCACGCACATTGCAGGCTGTGTTCATGATTTGAGGTGTTTTTGGCTTTGGCCACTTTATCACTGCTTGCAGCTATATTTATTATTATTATTATTTTTTTTTTTTGTGTGTGTGCACTTCATAGGCATATTAGATAAAGGTCCTTAGATTGTGTGTAGAATGTTTCATGCAAATTGCTAAAAAAAATCCTAACGGGTTTAAGTGTTTCACAAACTGCTCAAAATGATATAGCGCCCCCCTTTGGCCAATTGGAGTAAGATTGGTTTTAGTGATATTTGGACTAACACTCTACATCTTTGCCAAATGCCATGAACATTTGCATTTACACACTTTGCATGTATGATTTAGAGGCAGAAGAATAATTAGCATAAAACTGCAATATGCATTGAATTTTTAAAATAGCATTTTTCAATTGAAAAAAAAATCCGATCTGACAGATCTTTAGATATTGGTCCAAAGTTCATGTAAAAAAAGTTTTGTGCACGTAACGTGACAATTCCAGAATAAAAGCAGGTTTAAGCGTTTTACAAACTGCTCAAAATGGCGGAAAATCTAAGGGTGGAGCTTACTTAACAAAGACACAGATGTCTTCTGCTTGAGTCAAAGCACGTGTGTAAGCAAGTTGCATGTCTTCAAACGAAACGAGTCATGACTTATGCCCGTTTGAAGTTTGAATTTTCAAACGCTTCGTATAGCGCCCCCCTTTGGCCAATTGGAATAAGATTGGTTTCAGTGATATTTTGACTAACCCTCTACATCTTTGCCAAATGCCATGAACGTGTAACTTTGCATGTATGATTTAGAGGCAAAAGAATAATTTGCATAAAAGTGCAATATTCAATGAATTATTAAAAAAATCATTATTTAACGTTCAAACTTCTCACCACATAGCCTGTGTAGATATAGGTTCAAATTTCATGTTAAAAAAGTTTCGTGCGCGTATCGCAAAAATCCCAGGAGGAGATAGATTTTTACTGTTTTTCATATAATTCCAAATTCTGGGGGATCTAAAGGTCAGAGGTCAAAAGTCAGAGGGTAAAAGTTGTTCGGCATGAGGAGACGCATACGTATATACAGGTTTCATGGCTGTACCTCAAACACAGCATGAGCTATCTGTTCAAAGTTTGCACTTTCGAAGGCTTCCTACAGCGCCACCATTTGGCCGATTGCTGTATAAAGTAATAGCACACGTCGCCACTGTAAGCTGAACACATTGATGTTTTTATTTTCATTTTCTCACTAAGTATGTAGGAGTAGAAAGGTGCCAAAGTATTGAGGAGAACTGTCTGACGTGACTGACCTATAAATATTGACAATATCTAAAGTGTGCTCGCCTTACAGGCGAGCCCACAATTATGATTTCATTCAAAACAATGTTTTGGGGGAGATACTGCCATATTGCCATTCCGTCTGTAAGTAAAGAAATATTTTTTACGGCGATAACTACATACTGCTCCAGCCCTAGTGTACTGTTAATATTACACATTTCTCTCCAAATAAGCGTCCCGATATCCAGTTGATTTCCACGGAGTAGCTACAGTAGATTGTCACCTGACTCACCTGTCTAGACGGGTTTGAAGAATCAAACAAACTCAGTTCCTCTGGACATTGTTTGATCATGCTGTAAAATAAATATGTTGACAATGTTGATCTACTGTACTTGGCACAATATGATGAAACCATAAAGTACACATACCTAGGTGTTTGTCTACGAAAACGTAGTGACACACACACACACACACACACACACACACACACACACACACACACAACCCTAAGGCTAATCATTTATAATTAAGTGTGCCTATGCATAGCATGGGGACACTTATTGTTCTCGCTCATATTTAAGCCGGACGGACGGACGGACATGGGTTTCCCCAAAGTTTGGCGCGCTACTCCTCCCACAGTTTTTGCACCACACACTCGCGCCATATGTCAAATCGACCGGCTTACTCGGGAATCGTGTGCTATTACTTTTCTAAGAGAAAAGTTGTATCGTTTAATTGATATTAATTTATTAGTGAATTCATTTTCCCCATTGACTTATAATGGGAATCGCAAAAACTCACATTCAATTATTTTTCTCTCGCAAACCATAGGGGCTACAGTTTCAAGACTTGGAGAGGAGGTTCATAATGATGTCAAGGATTAAATAAAAAATAATATTGTCATTTGGCCTCATGGTGGCGCTATAACAGCCCACTTTACGTTTTGCCCCGTAACTCTTGAACCGTAGGTCGGAAAATTAAAATTATTTTTTCCCTGGATTCCTTGGGTCGAGACGCATCTCCCCATATAGGCCACGCCCATTTGCGCCAGGCTAGATTTTCCGCCATCTTGAATTTTCTCCAAAACACACTTTTTGCTCCTTTTCCTACATATTTTCTTCAAATGTCTTAAAAACCGGTACACATGATCTATGCAGCCATGCGATAAACATAGTCAAAGGATATTTTGATAGTCCATACCGTTCGTTCGTAACGCGCTTCCAAAGTTAGCGGGAGGGCCACGTTTCGCAAACAACAGCCATAAATCACAAACAATAGGTCGAGTCAACATTGAATTTCAACCACAGGTCGGGGGTGGCATACTCAACGAATCCCCAAAAGCATTTCCACTTCGACCCCTAGGGGGCGTCACAAACGCGCAAAACGTAACCGTTTCGTGCCAAACCGCGTTTTTCAGGGGGACCGACCCGGGGACCGACCCTCGCACAACGCAACGCAGACGACTCGGCGGACGGTCTCACGGTCCAAACCGCTACACAAGGTCGCGCGTTTAGCGAGCTGCAGGCACACTTGTCAAAATTGACTCTGTCAATTCTAGTTGTCTATTTATCTTTGAACAGGATGTTTTCTCATGGTTTTCATGTCTCAGTGCATTTGATGTCTTACCTTGTGTTTATCTTGCTCATAGCATGACATACTGTGGTATCTTCCTTTCCTCAGTCGAATATTCGTCTGAGGAATCAGGCGGGGAGGTCTTCTTTGTCCTTTTTCCCTCTTACCCGGGGGGTGGGGGGCATTTTTTTGGCACCTTCTTGCCTGTAGAGTCGTCTTAGGGGGGCGGGGACCTTTTCCTGCTCTTCTTTGTTGTGGTCAGTGTTGGGGAACATAAAGTGACATGTAACTGAGTTACATATTGCTGTAACTTGCTGGTAACTGAGTTACATTCATATTTCTGTAACTCGTCAAGTAACGGAGATACTTTTTGGGTCATTTTTGGCTCAAGTTACAAGTTACAAGAAGTTACAAGCAAAGTTATAATTTTACATTTAAGTTTTGTTAAGATTGATGATCAAATGTCATGTAACAGTTTCATTAATATGTATATCAAAGGTGTAGCTATCGCTATAAAAGGCACCAGTCTTTTAAAAAAAATGTACAGTTAAGTTACACAATTGAGAGATGTGATCAAATTGAAGATCAAATGTCATACATTATCTTCAACAGATCCTCTTTTTTGTGGAATTTTATTTTAGGAACACAGATGTTTACTAAAGAAAGTGACAACCTTTTTAAAATAAAATATAAAACTCAGTTGAGAGGCATATTTCTGCTGACATATGACTTTTTTGTAGGATATTATATTTTGTTTCATGTACACCAAATGTACATTCTCAATTTAACAATTAAAAAAAATCAAGTTACCTCAAGTTACTTTTTCTATGTAATTTGAAACTTTATAAGTTATATTTCTCCAGGGGTATAACTTTAACTTGATCAAGTTACTGCCATGGTGAGTCAGCATGAGTCAGGTTTAATAACATGTATTCCTCATTGAACCTTCAGGACAGCTACAGTGCAGAAATCTGCTTCATTAAAGCATTCATATTACACAACTAAAAATTGTATATTTAAGTGAAATTATAATATTTGAGATGCTTTACATCAGTGCAACGAGTGCATAAACAATACAATATAGGAACAAAATATTCCATTCAAACTTAAAGTGCAGCCACAAATGAATAAAAATAAAATAATAAGATTATTGTTCAACTGTAATGTAATAAATGGATAAGTTGCATTGGCTGCCATTATCTGCATTTCTTAGAACAAGCAACAGCTGCCTTAAAATTGTTCATTATTGGTCAATGAGGTAATGAAGTCAGCCTTCATGCTAGCCTCCATGAAAAAATAGGCCCTACTGACCTTTAGAAGATGAGAAAATAGGCCCTACTGACCTTTAGATGTTGAAATGTTGGAACTAGCCCCGAGGGCTAGCCTCCATGAAAAAATTAGGCCCTACTGACCTTTAGAACAATTAGAAATACATTTGGAACTATAGCCCTGAAACTGTGTTCCAACGAGTACATTTGGAACTATACCACTGAAACTGTGTTCCAACGAGTACATGAGGCCCATCAGGCATGTGCACGCCGTTGCTACATCAGGGACGAAGAGGACCTCTGTTCCCTCGATGGCGATACCCGCCCCTTTGTCTCGACCATCGGCGCCCCGGCTGACAACAAAGATTTTCAGAACCATCTTAGCGATGGCCTCCTGGACCTCGGCAGCATCGTTGTCAACCACTTCCTGGAAGGGCCTAGGCTGTCTGTTGACTGCACTCTGGAATAAATACCCCAAACCGGGCTGTGAAGAGCACTTCGGTGCTGTGCTGCTCCTCCAGAGTGCCAAATGGTCAGCCGCCTCTGTTGGTCCTGGCATGAATTCGGAGGGGTCTTACACCTGATGGCACCCACCCTCGGCCAGTGCATTTGGTATCCCCCTGCCTTAAGCAAATAAAGAGTTGAATTACCTTTTTGTAAAAGATAATATTGGCGCAGTATGGCAACAGTATAGGCATGGCAGGCCAAGCTAAGGCAACTACATAGTATAATGGGCTAAACTCTTCTGCCAAACTTGCCAAGTTCAAATTAATACCCCTGGGAGACCCCTGCCTCGAGAACAGAGACAGAACCTGTGGTGAACATCACAGAGAAATCATGTCCCATGGGACATCAAGCTGATTTCCAGGCCCTCCAAAGTTGTCCAAGTGGAACAGACTCGGGGTGTAGTCGCAGTAACTGTGTTAAACGACAATTCCGGTCGTGGACATACCTCAGTAAGGCACCAGATGGCAAAACACATCCGTTGATCGAAGAGTATAGGGCAGTGATTCTCAGAGTGAGACTACCCTAGGGGTCCTTGGGGGGGGGTTTCAGGGGGTCCCCAGCAATAAGTTAAGTGGTGAGACAGCGTCAAAGGAGGAGAGGCAGGATTTTATAAACGTCCTGGGCTCCACCTTCACTCCCGGCACCACCGCCACAGACTCCACTTCCATCACCACATCCATATTTTCTACCCCCTCCTTGGGGGGTTGGTCGGCGAGACCTCCACCTCCGCCTCCGGCAGCAGGCTTGTCCCTATTTTCTACCCCCTCCTGTATGGCACGTTGGTCGGCGAGATGGCAGCAGGCTACGGGTGGTCTCAAAATAAGAGACTCTGAACTTTTCTTTGAAGATAAGCCAGATTGTGTTAAGGGTGATTAAAATGATTGTGATGCAATTTTAAAACCCATTTAGGCCTAGAATTATTGAATGATTTAACCAGTGAAAAATAGCAGATATACAAGCTCAGTGCCGCGCTGCGAGCTTGTAGATCTGCTATTTTTGAAAAAGTCGTGAAAATCTTTGCAAATCTTTGAACATATGTATTTTCAAAGCGAACCTTTTGTAACACAAATTGTGCTTCTGGGTGGTCCCTGGAAGCTGGAACTAAATATTTTCAGATGGGGGTCCGTGGCCAAATACATATCATTTTGGGGGTCCTTCACATGAAAAAGTTTGAGAACCACTGACATAGTAGTCTCTAAAGAACAGACTAACTGAGCTCCAGTTAAGTGAAAAGGACCTTTTCTTTGACGATGGCTGGCCAGATTGCTGACATAGAAACACAGGTTTTTCAAAAATAGCAGATCTACAAGCTTGCAGCGCGGCACTCGGTTTCAATAGCTAAAGCATAAAATAATTATACACAATAATGTGTACCCGTTCTAAATGGGATTTCATTCTGTGACAGAAGAGAATAGACATGCATAATATGACATAGATTACATTGCGTTTACTGTATAACATTGGCCATGTTACAGGCATGATGGTTCAATAATTATTCAATTCATCAAGTTAATACTGTACATATTTAACAGACTATCTTACCACTGAATGTCCTGACATGGTCTCATCATATTGTCATCATATACAGTAGATCAACATGTCAACGTATTTATTTAGCGGCATATACAAATAACATAATACCGCCATACCGCAGTCGTGTAATGCATACTGTGGTGTCAAGTTTGTAACCGCAACTAGAAAATATTGTTCCTTCGAAACAAGTGTGGGCTCGCTTCAAGCCAGAAAACAATGGCTATAAAAGTACAAAATGTCAAGATTGCAGGCAGTGCTCTCTTTGACGTTACTGACGTCAAAGATTGGTCCATTTTGTTCCAAAAATGTGTTGTGCAAAAGTTGACCCGCTGGTGGCGCTATAACAGGCCAATGTGAGAAGGGTGGTATCTGTTCCTTGACCTATTGGGAATGTGCTTGCAAGATTTCACGCACATTGCAGGCTGTGTTCATGATTTGAGGTGTTTTTGGCTTTGGCCACTTTATCGCTGCTTGCAGCTATATTTATTATTATTATTATTATTATTATTTGTGTGTGTGCACTTCATAGGCATATTAGATAAAGGTCCTTAGATTGTGTGTAGAATGTTTCATGCAAATTGCTAAAAAAATCCTAACGGGTTTAAAGTGTTTCACAAACTGCTCAAAATGATATAGCGCCCCCCTTTGGCCAATTGGAGTAAGATTGGTTTTAGTGATATTTGGACTAACACTCTACATCTTTGCCAAATGCCATGAACATGTGACTTTGCATGTATGATTTAGAGGCAGAAGAATAATTAGCATAAAACTGCAATATGCATTGAATTATTAAAATAGCATTTTTCAATTGAAATCCGATCTGACAGATCTTTAGATATTGGTCCAAAGTTCATGTAAAAAAAGTTTTGTGCACGTAACGTGAAAATTCCAGAATAAAAGCGTTTTACAAACTGCTCAAAATGGCGGAAAATCTAAGGGTGGAGCTTTGATTTCTTCTGCAAAGCACGCGTGTAAGCAAGTTGCATGTCTTCAAACGAAACGAGTCATGACTTATGCCCGTTTGAAGTTTGAATTTTCAAACGCTTTGTATAGCGCCCCCCTTTGGCCAATTGGAATAAGATTGGTTTCAGTGATATTTTGACTAACCCTCTACATCTTTGCCAAATGCCATGAATAGTCAGGTCTGCTATGTTAATAAAGGTTTATTCGTTGGATTTTTTTGGAGATTTGTAAAACTATACATTTTTGGAATCTTCAGAGCATGGGGAATCCAAAAATTTTTGTTTGCATTTGCACAGACACCTGCAAAGCCTCCATTTTGGACGTTCAAAATGGCCGACATAAAATACACAATTTGTGCTATCTTGGCTTCTAGACAACCTAGAAACGTAATTAAACATGCTAATCCTATGTGTTCTGGGTCAAGGAATCGAATGAATGAATGATGGATGTAAAATGTTCTGGACCCCACCCCCTTTTTGGGGGTTATCTATTTTGGGACCTCCCAGAACAGTACGCTAGCCAGTTAATGTCCGATTTTCATAATATTAGAGTTGTTTTGTAGGTTTTAAAACATCCCGAGTTCATTTATTAGACTTTTAAAGCAGACAGAATAACCTTTCTGACTTTTGGTTGGGGTCTTTCCTCACCTGGGACCCCCTAGACAGACCCCTGTCTAGGGGTCTGTCTCAGTAATCGCTCTGCTACTGCTCCAGAACAATGTTAAATTAGATCATAATTGAAGCATAAAAGTTGTTGTAGCTGGGCTCTGAAAACAAAAATGAGTAGTAGCAAATACCAGGGGTCTTCCACAGGGGGTCCGGGACCCCTGCTGGGTCCTCAGAGTTACTACAGGGGGCCCACCAATCTTGATGGGATCTTTTTTTTCACATTTGAAACTGAAACTTTGAATGTTTTTATGTATCTTGGGTTTATTGCGGCCATAGGTCGCAGTTTGCGACCATAGGTCACAGTTTACTATCAGAACCGTCACATCTTGACCGTATATATCTGTCTGTCTGGACGGGTAACGCTTTTTTGTTGATTGACTCTCACACTCTGGCATCCCGCTCTGACATCACTGTGATGTCAGGGAACCAAATCCCCTTTATGCCCATATATGGAGATCCCTGTGATGCCAGGGGAACCATAAAAGGACAACTAGGTAGTCATCCGGCAACAGCTCACAGCTGTGAAGCCGGGAGGAGTTCAGATTGACAATCAGGATCACAGGAGGGGAGGGTGCGAGCAAAGTGTGGTAGAACAGGGGAAGGGCAAGGGCCAGACCCAGAATTTGACATAATGAAAGTATTGCAACTTCTCACTTGTGCAGACTAACGTGTCCATTTATTGCACTGCACTCACACTGACAACACAACACACACACATACACACCTCTTTGTTATTGTCACCCCAAAACCCTCACCCTATCCTCTTAAAGAGCCCATGGTCAATTATGCCCAAAAAGATTCACTACAATGCAGTCATTTCAGACATGCAGGATCTATTGTCTTCATCATTGTCATCTTCAATGTCCAACCTAATAGTGTTGACACAGTCTCCACCATGGAGTGAAAGGCAGGTTACTTGAGCAGCTGCACCGTCCCTTGCAGCCATATTTGATGAGCTCAAGTACTGCCTTTGGAGCAGGGAGGGCAAGACACCTGACTGGAAAATACCCTCCACTCTCTGAATTCCATCTATTTTCTTCGATTGGTGGAAGCTCAGGGCAATTTGTCAGGTATGATTTATCCTGCATTGTGACATAGTTGGCACGGATGTGGTAGCAGTGCAGCACGAGTTGGAGGTAGCATCTCACCCTCAGTTCTTTGACAGAAATAGTTCCCATCTGAGTAATCGCAGGGTTGTTGGACCTTTTGAACTGTAAACATGGCATGCAAAATGCTCCAATGACTGCAATGTTGATGGAAGCTCACCAATAATAAGCTCAGGAGGAATGGAACCCTTTAAGGTCCTTGAAGTGGTTAATGACTTGGTCATCATCACCAGGCTTCAAGTAGGCATTGACCCATGTCTTTTTGGAGATTCTAACAAAATTATCTTCCCCAGCCAGCACCAGAAAAATCATGTAGGCCAAGGAACCCTTGACATTTGTGACATCCAATAACTTGAACTTGCTTGAATATGTGTGTGCACTTCCACAAAATCATGTCCCTTGATGAAGGTATCGTATTATGATGCCTACTTTGTCATACCTGACAAATTGCCCCAAGCTTCGATCAATCGAAGAAAATAGATGGCATTTAGAGAGTGGAGGGAATGTTCCAGTCAGGTGTCTTGCCCTCCCTGCTCCAAAGGCAGTACTTGAGCCCATCAAATTTGGCTGCAAAGCAGGTTGCACTCCTCCCTGCAAATGCTATGGTGGAGACTGTCAACACATATGTCTTGCAAATTAGGGAGGACATGTACAGTATTTTAGTGAATCTCTTTGGGCATAATGAGCTCTTTAAGAGGATAGGGTGAGGCTTTTGGGGTGACGATTAACAAAGAGGTGTGTGTGTGTGTGTGTGTGTGTGTGTGCGTGCGTGCGTGCGTGCGTGCGTGCGTGCGTGCGTGCGTGCGTGCGTGCGTGCGTGCGTGCGTGCGTGCGTGCATGTGTGTGTTTTGTCAGTGTGAGTGCAGTGCAATAAATGGACACGTTAGTCTGCACACCCAAAGTGAGAAGTTGCAATGCCTTAATCCCTGCAGTAACACCTGTCAACCATAACTGTCTAACACAAAAATTGTATAAATAATACTGAGCATACTAATAAATCATCGAAGTACAATACATAAACCCAGGATACATAAAAACATACATAAAAAAGAAAATCCTTTCCCATTAAGATTTGGTGGGCCCCCTGTAGTAACTATGAGGACCCCCCAAGGGTCCCGGACCCCCTGAGGAAGACCTCTGGTATTTTGCTTACTCGTTTTTGTTTTCAGAGCCCAGCTACAACAACTTTTATGCTTCAATTATGATCTAATTTAACATTGTTCTGGAGCAGGAGCAGAGCGATTACTGTGATAGGCTCATGGGTCTGTCTAGGGGGTCCCAGGTGAGGAAAGACCCCAACTAAAAGTCAGAACGGTTATTCTGGCTGCTTTAAAAGGCTAATGAATCAACTCAGGATGTTTTAAAACCTAAAGCTCTAATATTATGAAAAATACATTAACTGGCTAGCGTACTGTTCTGGGAGGTCCCAAAATAGATAACCGCAAGAAAGGGGGTGGGGGTCCGGAACATTTTACACCCATCATTTACTCAGTCGATTCCTTGACCCAGAAAACATAGGATTGGCATGTTTAATTAAGTTTCTAGGTTGTCTAGAAGCCAAGATAGCACAAATTATGTATTTTATGTCGGCCATTTTGAACGTCCAAAATGGCGGCTTTGCAGGTGTCTGTGCAAATGCAAACAAAGATTTTTGGATTCCCCATGGTCTGCAGATTCCAGAAATGTATAGTTTTACTAATCTCCAAAAAAAGCCAACAAAAATACATAGTAGACCTGACTAGAACGTGTAACTTTGCATGTATGATTTAGAGAATAATTTGCATAAAAGTGCAATATTCAATGAATTATTAAAAAAAATCATTATTTAACGTTCAAACTTGTCACCACATAGCCTGTGTAGATATAGGTTCAAATTTCATGTTAAAAAAGTTTCGTGCGCGTATCAGTGTTTTTCATATAATTCCAAATTCTGGGGGATCTAAAGGTCAGAGGTCAAAAGTCAGAGGGTAAAAGTTGTTCGGCATGAGGAGACACATACGTATATACAGGTTTCATGGCTGTACCTCAAACACAGCATGAGCTATCTGTTCAAAGTTTGCACTTTCGAAGGCTTCCTACAGCGCCACCATTTGGCCGATTGCTGTATAAAGTAATAGCACACGTCGCCACTGTAAGCTGAACACATTGATGTTTTTATTTTCATTTTCTCACTAAGTATGTAGGAGTGGAAAGGTGCCAAAGTATTGAGGAGAACTGTCTGACGTGACTGACCTATAAATATTGACAATATCTAAAGTGTGCTCGCCTTACAGGCGAGCCCACAATTATGATTTCATTCAAAACAATGTTTTGGGGGAGATACTGCCATATTGCCATTCCGTCTGTAAGTAAAGAAATATCTTTTACGGCGATAACTACATACTGCTCCAGCCCTAGTGTACTGTTAATATTACACATTTCTCTCCAAATAAGCGTCCCGATATCCAGTTGATTTCCACGGAGTAGCTACAGTAGATTGTCACCTGACTCACCTGTCTAGACGGGTTTGAAGAATCAAACAAACTCAGTTCCTCTGGACATTGTTTGATCATGCTGTAAAATAAACATGTTGAACAATGTTGATCTACTGTACTTGGCACAATATGATGAAACCATAAAGTACACATACCTAGGTGTTTGTCTACGAAAACGTAGTGACACACACACACACACACACACACACACACACACACACACACACACACACACACACACACACACACACACACACACACACACAACCTTAACGCTAATCATTTATAATTGTCTATCTTTGAACAGGATGTTTTCTCAAGGTTTGGAATTGAAGCAAAACACAAACATTTGACGTGATCGAATAATTACGACTTAGTCTTTTGTAATTTTGGGGGTTTTGAAGACAATCTGTAAAAAAATAATTAAACTCATATCCACGCGTTCGTCTTGGCGAGCTATGAGGACATGTGCATAGTTTTCCATATGTTTTTTTTTTAAATACTTTATTAGGTCAGTCAACATGTAACATTTCATAAATACCTGTATATATATTTTTTTTTTTTCAACACGTGTAAAAAAAAACATCACCTACATAACAAGACAAAACACTACACAAAGACCAAATACATAAACAAAACTGGGCACAAAGCTAAAAAAAATACATAAAATAAAATAAATAAAATAAAATAAAGAGGCTTATTTGTATCACTCTTGACCAGAAAGTTTGTATTTTGGGACATGTGAGAAAGATATGGGTGTGATCCGCATCTCCCCTCATTCCCTCCGGCAACCAGAGTTTGAGTGGTACTTAGATATTGACAGAGGTGTTTGGAAGTACCTTATATTGATTTTCCAGGCATATTCCTGCCAAAAAGGTGATCTTAAGAAGTTAAAAATGTCTTTGAAACTCTGATTCCACTCATTCCCATTTATAGTAATTCTCAGTTCTTTATCCCACTTATCCTTAATATAGACTAAATCTTCAGTTTTAATTTCCTGAAATATTTGATAAAGTTGTCCAAAAAGTATTTCTATAATCATTTATTTGATGTGATTGTATTATATATCTCAGGAGAGGGTGAAGGTTTCTAAGAGTTCTAATTTTAAGACAATCTTTTAGGTAGCTCCTCACTTGCAAATATCGATGAAAGTGATTTCTAGGAATTCCATATTGATCTACCAAATATTCAAAAGAGACCACCTCTTCTTCCTTGTGCATTTGATAGAATCTTGTGAGACCTTTCCCTTCCCATATCTTAAAGACTTGATCCATAGTATTTGGAGTGAAATCTGAGTCATGTGACATTTCTCTCACACAAGTCATTTCTTGTTCTTTGACTTTACTTATTTTACATATTGTTTTCCAAATTTTAAATGTATTGCGTATAGAGTGGTTGAATGTTTTAATCTGTGCTTTATTAAAAGCTGAAAATATCAAGGTACTAAGTGACCAAACTGATTTAGACTCCATGAGCTTCCATTTGGGGTTCATTTTATTGTTCGTCCAGATCAGTATAGATTTAATCTGTGCTGCATAATAGTAATAGGTTAGGTTAGGTAATGCCAGACCACCTCTGTCTTTGTTTTGTTGCAGTGTTTTAAGTTTAACCCTTGGCTTCTTTGCGTCCCATACAAACGTTCTCATCAGTCCCTCCCAAACATGAAAACATGTAGGTGATATACAATGGCAGGTTTTGAAATAAAAATAGGAAGCGTGGTAGAACGTTCATTTTAATAATCTTAATTCTTTCCAAAATGGATGAGGGTATTATTTTCCATCTACTGAAGTCTTGTTTTACGGCATTTTCCAGTGGCCCATAATTACAGTGATATAATTCATCTAAATGATTAGGTATGGTTACTCCCAGATATCTAACTTTTTTCTGGTCCCATTTAATATTAAACTGTTTTTTAAAATCATTTTCCAGGTGACCACCCACTAACATAGCTTCTGTTTTATTTAGATTTAGCTTATAGCCTGACATAGCGCCATATTTTGTTATTTCATCTAGTAGGCCCGGTAGGGACTTGTGAATATCTGTGAGGTACACTATGATATCATCTGCATACATTGCCAATTTATGTTCTTCTCCCTTAAAAAAACTCCCTTTATTTAGTTTTCCATATGTTGATAATATTGTATAATATTAAAACAACTATTACACACATTTTATAACAGTACATGAGTAAACCCCCCTCAACTTGAAAAAAAAAAACAGCTCAACTTATAAAAGATTCAATGTTCCCCAATCATCCAAAAATGCAGGAAACATTCATTTCTAATTATTAATAACAACTCAAAACACACAATAATGGGGAGAAATTACAAGTACTAGTGGGACAGGGGGCACTAGGGACATCTGGGCACCATACCTTTGTTATGACTGGGCATCTGGACAAGTGGGCACCTGGACATTTGGACGAGTGGGCACCTAGACAACCCTAAATTACATTAAGATTGCCCACATGTTCTTAATGCCCAGATGTCCCACGATTTCCTGCATTTGAGTTGGGAACATAGACTTTTGTTTGGTGTGTGTGTGTGTGTGTGTGTGTGTGTGTGTGTGTGTGTGTGTGTGTGTGTGTGTGTGTGTGTGTGTGTGTGTGTGTGTGTGTGTCTGCGTTTTCATAGACAACCACCTAGGTGTGTACTTTATGGTCTCATCATATTGTGCCAAGTAGGCCTACAGATCAACATTGTCAACATATTTATTTTGCAGCAAGATCAAACAATGTCCAGAGGAACTGAGTTTGTTTGATTCTTCAAACCCGTCTAACAGGTGAGTCAGGTGACAATCTACTGTAGCTACTCCGTGGAAATCAACTGGATATAGGGATGCTTATTTGGAGAGAAATGTGTAATATTAACAGCATCCCCGAGGGAAGTAGGGGTGCTGGGGGGGCGGCCGCACCCTCTCCCCCAGGTCCCCCCACCACACCCCCTAAAGGGGGTTGGGGAAAAATATTGCCCCTCGGCAAGTAGAGGCTCTGACATCAGTGGCGTGAAGTAGGGGCTATTGGCTACTTCTATTTCCAGTACAATTTCAAAATAAACATGTGTTGAATGATCGATTGTATAGACAAAAAAAAAAGAAAGACTATTTTGAAATGTGCTTCTGGGCACTGTTTAGAGAGGAAATGGCTTTCAAAGGACGTCCCTTTTAACCCTTAAGTTCTGTTCAGATTCACTACACCTTCGTTCTGTTCGGGTCATTTTGACCCGGGGGATATTTGGTTTAAAAAAAAAAACAACACTAATATAAATTTTAACTTAACAAATCATCATGATACATTGTCTTTGACTCAATACCAAACAATTCATATGATATATATGGTAAATGTTTGCATTTCTGCTTTGCTATATCACATTAAACACTGAAAGAGCTAGGCGTTTTTACTGATTTAGCTGAAATTCATGTAAAAAACGACTTTATTTAATACTGGGCAATATTGCTCATGCTTATAGGAAATATTTTAAATCAGACAATGTTTTTATTAACCTTTTTTCTTTTTCCAACATGCCCATTACTTGAATACTTGTGGTTCAAGAACAGGACATCATTCTCATCTCACATAGAGCTGAACACACATGTGACCACACATGAACGTCACATAATGAATATACACTTGAACGTATACACTAGGACAGAGGTTTTCAAACACTTTGGTCTCAGGGAACCCCTGTAAACAACATTTTCATCCACAGCACCCCTGAATTACAGTGTTACTTTACAGCACCTTATGTTTATGTAAAATAATGTAAAATTTCCCCTAAGATACAGTACAGTCACAAGGAAAAGTTCAGATAAGTGAGGGGTGAGGGTGAGGGGTGAGGAGGGGAGGGGAGGGATGAGGAGGAGAGGGGGTGAAGGGTGTGGGGGGGTGAGGGTGATAGGAGGGGGGAGGATGGGCATCAAATGATCAGATTTCGGAATGACCCCCCGGGAAAATCGTTCGGTCGGCCCCGGACTCGGTCTTGGGTTTGTACGGTACCCCGACACGATCGGATTATGTTAATGGTATTTTTATGGCCTCGGGACTCGTCGGGAGCTCTTCCGAGAATATTAAACTTGCTTGATGTTCTCGGGTCATCGGCTACAAATCCTTTACAATTATTGTCGTCTGAATGAGCACACGGGATTGCTTCAGATTATATCAAGCCAGCTCCTCCTCCCTTTTTTTTTTGGCTGCGCAGAGTGTAGGTTATTCTATCACCTCACAAAAAGCCTTTCCCCACGACAACACGTGGGGATAATATCTGTATTATATTTATATCTAAGATAGGCTAATAATATATTTGGATATATATATAAATATAATAAGATAATAATACATCTCGGAGTTGGCTGTTGCATGCCTCTCTTCTAACATCTAATCAAATCACAATATGCGAGGCACCCGTGTATTAAGGGCTCTAAATTGACCTAGTGCAACTTGACAGTGTATGGAACCAAGTGAACCCTACAGGTAAATGTTCCTTTTTGGACAGTTGGTTGAAGGCTTGGATGAGGCAATGGATTTTATTAAATCAATGATATTGGAGATGCGACACTCTCAGCCGTGTCTTGCTGGATGCGCATCACATTGCACACTGCGAAAGTTTGCGTACAAACCGCAACATTCCAGAAGAGTGGCAGTGATGGAGACTGTAATCTTTTAAAATATGTATAGTGAATGAAATCATACTGGACGACTGCATTATTATGCCCTTCTTAACTATGCGTAAAAGGTATACAATTTACACCTACCAGAGGAGCGAGACGCGCGCTGGGATCCTTTCCACTTTATCACAGATGCAATATCTGTTCTTATTTTTATAGTTAACTTAATATCTAGTAGTCATGCAGAGCCAGATGTCTCGCTTGCCAAAAAATAACTGAATATATAATTATAATATCTATAAAGTGAGCAGCGGCCAGTGTGCGCACAGTACCTAGAAGACAAAGGGCATATAGGCTAGGTTTTGGGTTTTCTGTGTTGAGTGAGTGACAAGCCTGATTTGTGCTTCGCCGTATCGCCGTAGGCTATTGCGATGTTGTTGCGTGTCGAAAATGGAAGACATATACAACACAAGATCAAATGTCGTGAGCGCTAATATTTCAACACGCATGATTATGAAACCAAATGGAGCCATACGGCGGTTTCATTTTACGCCCTCAAGAAGATTAATAGGGTCCATTTGGTTACCATCTCCATCATTAAGCTGGGGATCACCTGGAACACCCTCATTGTCAAAACATTACAGGCTATAGGTCTATCTGACTGGCATCACACTGACTCATCCTTCAACAAGTCTCAGCGTCTGAAAAATAGCCGATCTGCAAGCTCACAACAAGTCATCTGGAGAAATCACAATAATAGGCTATATCCCGGGTTAATTTGCGTGTTTCTTCCCTTTTTAATTAATCGTATTATGTAATCACGATGTAGCGCACATCGTTCAAGTTCAAACTCTCTCACGCAACATGTCGCTTTGATGTCATGCAGAATGTAATGGGCAATTTCCTATTGATCAGATAGGCCTACACACCTGAAAGTATTCACGCTGATTGATGAACAGTTAATGCAGTGATGGTAAAAGTACTCCCATTCTTTACTTGAGTAAAAGTATCAATACTGCATTATTAGCTACAAATATGTCACAGAGAGAGAGAGAGAGAGAGAGAGAGAGAGAGACTCTTATAGCGAATATATTTGTTTAATTTTGCCGTTTTAATATTTAATTGGTAGCACTGATGAAAGCACCATAGGTGCCTTGTAAAGAGGCTGCGCAAAAGAAGAAAAGGAAAAAAAAAGCAGCTGATGACCATCGCGCGACGGCGCTGTCATTTGATGCACATTGCATTAGTATTTTGTAGGCCTACACTGTAAAGAGAAGGGGGAGACCTTGAAATGTTCGAGAAACACAGAATCCACAGCGCCAATATTTATTATAATGTCAATACACATATTGGAGTTGCCCACAATCTGCACCATTCCAGAAGAGTGCGGGGAAGGAGAAACTAGAGAATCTCCTGAAAGACGGACGGAATGTAAAGTAACTGAAATCATACTGGAAAGTAGGCAATTTCAAACGCAGTTTATTTTTTCTTGTGTTGTTTGGTGTTGCACTGCGGGACTCATTGAATATGTGAACAGACGATAATAATATGTATTTGGGAGCATAGCCTAATTACAATTAGACCCTCCAGAAAAACGCGGGCAAAAATCCTTGATTATGCGGGCAAAAATCCTTGATTTAGCGATTGAATATGCAGGGTTTTTATGTGCTTTTATGCGGTGAAATTGCGGAATATGCGAAAATTATGCGAAATGTGCGAAATATGCGAAAAGTTGCGAAATATGCGGGACCTGGAAAAAAAGGGGATTCTTCTCTGACACCCTCTTACTAGGCTACTACTGAATGAAAGGGAGACATTTTAAGACTTCCTATGATAAACAAGCATATTAGAAGCAAGCTACATCACAGAAAATGCTGGTAATGTTTGTTATTTTTTTTATTTTTTCAACTTAAACATTCCTGACAATAATCAAAAATGAATTAAATGCTCCTGCTTTGTAAAAGTGAGGTAGAACAGACAATCTGTTATGCTACAATAATATTTTCAAAGATACAGTTGAAACTTCACTGTTGAACATCTCTACCAAAATCACAGGATTGAAAAAATAACAGATCTCTCAAAGAGGCAAAGTGCAATCTCTGACCATTAAATGGTTCTGGTGTGCGGCCTCTTCTTTATCTTTTTAGAGTAGACATCTCCTGACATTAAATGGCTCTTAACAACTTAGGTAACACAATATAACAAAACATAAAGTGCAATCTCGTTTTTCTTTTTTTAAACAAGAAAGATATTGCATCTTACAACTTTAAAGTTGTAGTAACTAGGCAGCTGCTGTTGCATCAACAGAGTTCACAGTGTATAAAAAATAAGAGGTAACAAACAAATAAAAGTCACTGTTCAATCATTCATTAACCTTCATCCCGTCCCTCAACATCCTTCCCCTCCATCTCCTTTCCTTTCTCCCTCTCAAATAAATGAATGCCACAACACATCTGAGGTACTTTTACTTACAGTAACTTGAGTATTTCTACTCCACTACTTCCCAGAGGCAAATATTGTACTTTACTCCAATACCATTATTGGAAACTTTAGTTGGGCTACTAGTTACTTTGTAGATTTTGATTATTACAACAAAGCATTAACCACTTCACCCCTATTTACATCACCGAGGCAGCAAGCTCCAAAACCATTGTGGACCAAATCAATCTACAAGCTCACATATGTTGTGATCTTGTAGATCTGTTATTTGTATACATTTGTATACAATGTATACATTTGAAAACTTGTGAAATCTGTAATAACTTCTAATTTTGGTACTTTTACTCAAATCATTTTGAATATTTATTTCACCACTGGTTTGGTGTTCGAAAGATTAACAAAAAAAAAGTCTCCATCCCCTCTCCCTCAACATCTATGTCCTCCCACTCCTAGTCTGTATCCTCATCCTCCATCCCCTCTCCTTCAACATCCATGTTCTCCCACTCCTAGTCTGTATTCTCCTCCTCATCCTCCATCCCCTCTCCTTCAACATCCATGTTCTCCCACTCCTCCATACCCTCCATATCCTCCATGTCCTCCCCCTCTATCTCATTTTCCTTCTCCTTCTCCTCCCTCTCAAACGCTCCACTGAGGATACGTTGGTTGTGGCATAAGAAGACTAGGGCTTTGAGGTTTTGATTGGTAGTGGATCTCCTTCGGCTGGACAACACCAGCTTGTAGATGCTGTTGCTTCGTTCAGCATCAGCTGAGTTGGAGACAGCATCTTTGTATCTGCGGGCTAAGGAAGACAATACAGGAAGTTTCTCCTGAAGGCAATCCCAGAACACATCCAAATTCACAACGCCAGAGTCTGAAGCTCTGAGTGCTGCTGGACCCAGGGATGTGAAATAAGAATCAAATTCATCTACTGGCACGTCAGTGAAACCTGGGATGGCCTTGTAGCTTTCTACAGAGTCATCCAGGAATGCAATGTGACGAGGATCAAACACCCTGACCTCCTGGAGAAACCCAATGGCTGGCTGCCCATCTGACATGTACTTGTAGAGCTTATCTTCAGCATCGACGTATGCCTCCCCAACTATGCGGAGGATCTCGGTCTTCGTGGGGCGTGGTAGGTCAAACTCCCTGAAGTATTCGTCACATGCCTGCAATTTACAATTTAGGAATTTAGTAGATGCTTAATCCAGAGTGACATACAATAAGCAAGGACAGCACAAGGTAATACACCAAATGCATAAAATAAATCAATCTGTACAGTGTACGTTGAAGCTAAACACGTACAGCAGGGTTCCCCAATTAGTTTTCCCCAAGGGCCAAATTATGTCTAGGGTACCAAGCCGAGGGCCACAACATTGCAGGGGGCAACGGTGGCGTTCCCACTACTCCAGTGACAGTTCAGATATCATCGTTGTCGGGTGAAAATCTTGTATGTCCAAAACCATTCGTTTTGCATTTATCATTTTAAAAATGATTTAAACTAGTGAAAACAGCCGATCTACAAGCACACAACGCCTCGCACCGCTTTGTGTGCTTGCAGATGTTTTCACTACTTTTGTGCGACGGCTTTGTTTGCTGAAGCAGAGCTTTACTTTGCGAAAGAACGTACACATTTTGAGATACAGGTTTTCCACCAGACAATGACGATACACTAGTGTTGTTGCTGCTCTTATACCACCATTATTACTGGGGTTGGTGTGGGCCAGACAGTAGACCCCCGCGGGCCGCCTATTGGGGAACCCTGACGTACAGTATATAGGATGAAGATGAATGACCTGGTATCAGTGTACATATCATGCTATCTAAATGACATTTTCACTTTTGCATAAGCTTGCAAGGTTGTCAAGGCTAGGGTAAGTGCTATGGTAAATGCAATGGGCTAAGGTACCTCATACTGCAGCTCTTTGTTTGCAGCGATGACCACCTGCAGATCCTCCAGATAATTGAAGATCTTTGTGGTCACTGGGCGTCTGCTCTCAAAGATGTCGAGTAGATTGAGGATGGGCTTGCACTTGTCAGCCATGATATTGATCTGCACATTCAGAGACTGGGCCAGGTCTGGATCTTGAAGCATGTCACTGAGTTTCTCCACAGACGATGGTACACTTCTGCCACACACCTATGAATGAAAAACACAAAGAGAAAGAAAATAGAAAAAAGACATACAATAAGTGTTAAATGTTATTACATTTTTACTTTGATATAATTAGATTTCCACACATACCGAGGGACAGGGCAGGTGCGTTGGTGCAATGAACTTGACAAGTGGAAGAGTCCCTCACACAAAACACCTTGTGTGTGGGACTCTTCCATTCTCCTACTTTGATATAATTAATTGTCCGTGCGTGTGTGGGCCTAATTGGTGGAGAAAGGGGTAATTATTGTCATGTGAAGTTGCACATATATTTACCTGTTTTTCCATCTCGATGAACTTTGTACAGTCTAAAGTACTCTCTTTGGTACTGTACAGCAAAGAACCAGGAATTCCACCTTGTAGCACAAGGATTTGGTGGCATGGTCCCCTTTTGTTTTGGTGGCAGCTTGTTTTTCAGGAACAAGAGATATCTTCTCTTGCGCGATCCGGCGTTGTAGAACATCTGAGAGAAAGCCATCATGAAATTGTTCAACTGAACAAATGGTTTGCGGAATGCATCGCCTATCAGATTGATAATGTGTGCCATGCACGTGATGTGCACGGACTTGGGGTACAGTGCCTTTAGAGCCGATGTGAACGCTTTCTTCATATAGGCAGCATTGTCAGTGTCAAACACAATCACGTCGTCATTGTTGATGTTGTATTCTTGAATGCACTTCACCACAGACACGGACACAGTTGAATGGTTGCATTTATCGAGAAACACAGTGTCTGCAAGGTACGCTAAGATGCGACCAGGGCCGTTTTTAGCTATAGGCGGTATAGGCGGTCGCCTAGAGCGCCATCCTAGAGGGGGCGCCGAGGGGTTGCCGAAATGGAGGGAGTGGACCCAAACCAGCCCAAAACCGGCCCAAAACCGACTAAATTCACGGCAAAACCCACAAAAATCGCGCGCGCGCTTAGCGCCGCGCGGGAGTGGGGGGGCGCATTCGAGAGAGCTCGCCTAGAGCACCGATTAGACGCGCTACGGCCCTGGATGCGACCAGAATCGTCCTTCTCCATTGGTGCAAGCAAGATATTCAGGACAGATCTTCCCTCTACATCTGGAGTCTCGTCAAATATCACAGCAACAGGTTTTCCTGCCAGAAGTGTCTTCAACTCTTCTTTTTCCTTCTCATATACTGCTCCCAAGTATTTCTCTTGGAGCTGGTGATATCCTGGAATGGCTCCGCCATTGACAACTCTTTCATTTAGGAATTTCCTCAGTACAGGATGGTCACTTTTAGAGAGTGGAATGTTGACAGCAGTGCAGGTGGTGACCCAGGTCTCACAAAGCTACAAACAAAAAAAGATTATTTCTATTAGCTTATTTATTCTTACTCACACACGCGCGCGCGCGCGCACGCACACACACACACACACACACACACACACACACACACACACACACACACACACACACACACACACACACACTGTGCTGTGTCTGAGAGAGAATGAAAATAGCCAATGAATAAACTAAATCACCAATGATTAAACTAAATCATGTAGCATAGGCTACATGTCATAATATTGAATTGTGTTTAAGTTGGACAAAGTCATTTAACATTTAGGCTAAATGTTAAATGACTTTGTCAAATTAAGTTTGTTTATTCATTGGCTATTTTCATTCTCTCTCTCTCACACACACACTCTCTCTCACACACACACACACACACACACACACACACACACACACACACACACACACACACACACACACACACACACACACCCCTATGTCCCACAGATATAGCAAATAGAACTAAACTGTTAAACCCTTTACTATCTATTCAAACACATTCAATTCTTATTAATTGTAAAAAAAAAAGCCATTGTAATTAACCACAAATTAATGCGCTTTCACGCACGCACACACGCTCACACACACACACACACACACACACACACACACACACACACACACACACACACACACACGTTCTCTGTCTTTTTTTTTTTTTACTCGTTCGTTTTCTAAACAGCTTCAGACGTGCATGCTACTCACCTCGTTTCGTTCTGCCCTCGCAATGGTTTTGGAGCTTGCTGCCTCGGTGAAGGTAAGTTGTTTGGCTTTAGTTGCTTTCGCCTCAGCAGCATCGACCATTTTACCATGTTTGGCGCTGGAGAAGTGGTTCAACACCGTTGACTTGCGCTTGTGCTCGAGCACCAAGTTGCACGGGGTGCAGAAAAGCTTTCCCCCGCTCTCGTGTAACACACTCGGGAACTGGCGTGCCCTGTCTTTTGCCGAAATGTTTGTCGGCAAATGAGAAGGATTAGCCTTCTTCATACTTGTTTCTCTCAATCTCTCTCTCGACTTGTGTGCTTCTTGTCCGGTCTTGTCTTGTGGTGTCCAGGCTGCTGGCTGCTCACCACGCTGTGTTGTTGTGTGGATGCGCGCCGCAACCATATGACGTCGTTGACGCCGCATCATCATTCCACGACAAGTTAACTTGCAAAATGTTATTTTTTTTAATATTTTTTTTCACCAACATGAGACATGATTATGCGAAAAAAATGCGGGGATTGTGAAATCAAGCGATACCCGCATTTTTCGCATATTTTTCACGGAAATATGCGATTATTGCGGTGATTATGCAGGGATTGTGAAATCATGCGAGCCCCCGCATAATCAGCGGCATTTATTGATTATTGCGGGAATTTCTGCGATCGCATAATCGCGTTTTTCTGGAGGGTGTATACAATGCATGTCTCATAAAAAAACAATATATATTTTATAGTTGAAGGGCAAATACACGTTATACACAGTATAAAGGCTGGGATCGTGTCCGTTGGCTTCACACTGGTCGCAACAACTTAACTTTTAGCGTTTCTTTTATAGACATATTCATTATTTATTTTTTATTCTTTTGGTCGGCAATGTGCAAGCCCATGGCACCTTCCGCGACCCCACGTTGGGTCGGGACACATAGTTTGAGAACCGTCTTTTCGTGGAGGCTGGAGCCTTGTTTCTTATTCAATCAACTGCCAGAAAAAATAAAATAAAACCTTTTCCCCACTCAACCCTGGCCCGAGATCGCTAGGGGTCGTCAATCCAGGTTATCTGGCTCGATTGAAAAGGTATCAGATATTTCACTGGCACAGCGGGATATACCGGGCCCGAATTCAAGACAGAGGATCGCTGTCGTTTGAAATGAACACCGATCAACCCCCGGCTCCGAGTTCTGATCTCATGCAATATCGCATCTCGTCTGGGGGGCCTCTTAGTATACATGCTTTCTTTTATTTCTGTGCATCTGGGGTGGTGGGGAGGGGGGGGGGTGGTGGGAGGGAGGTGGGGTTGGGTTAGGGGGTTTGGAGGGGAGGGGGTAAGGGTGAGGTGAGGGGGGTTGGAGGGGGGAGGGGTGGAAGGGGTTAGGGGGTGATTGTGTATCTGTGTTTGTACATGATTCCTTGTATTTCTGTGCATCAGGGGAGGGGGGGGTAGGTGTGGGGGGGGGGGGGGGGTTCGGAATGGGGCTTCGGAAGGGGGGTGTTAGAAGTGGGGGTGACTGTGTGTCTGTGTTTTGGCATAATACTGTGTATTTCTGTGCATCTGTGCTTCCAGGTCAAAATTACCCGAACAGCACTTAAGGTTCAAAAAATATGAGGGGGGTGTAGCATGGGTGTAGTGCAAAAAAATTTTTTTTACATGTTCATCTCAGAAGAATCTTTAAGGCCAGTGAGTTTCAGGTGGAACATTTTTTAACTTCTACCTTTTTTTCCCAAATGAAAAAGTAAAACGGGTCAAAATGACCCGAACAGAACTTAAGGGTTTGTCTGTGCGTCTGTCTCTCCGTGTGTACTATGTGCGTCTTGGACTCGGTGAAATATAACAACACAGGCATAAAGGAATATAAACAGAACACCAACACAACCTATAGGCTATAAAGGCATTAAACATCGCCCTCTGCTAGTCCTCGCGTCTTCACTGGTGAGTCGTGGCTATATAGACTTGTAATGATGAATGCTATGCTATGCTGCAGTGCTGGCTAATGTACTGTTTGGGCTAGTGGCTAATGGCTATGGTGAACCAGTCCAGAACCAGCTGTTCCCTAACACTGGGGTCGGGACCGATGCGTCGGTCGTGTAGCGGACACATTGTATGGGTCTTTAAAATAGCCAATCTAGAAGTTCACAAAGCAGTGCGAAGCGACTCGCTGTGAGCTTGTAGATCTGCTATTTTCACTACTACTTGTTTGGTACAGGGTACCCTAACGTTTAATGTCTCTTGGTTCACGGGCTAAAACGTTTGGGAACCATCATGCTTGCTGTTGTAGACAGTGGTGTAAAGTAACTAAGTAGATTAACTGAAAAGCTCTGGGAACTGAATGATTATATGAAACAGGCACGTGTTGTCTGACTGTTGGTACCAAGAAATCCAGACTATATCTTGCTGGATGGTGCATGTGGAGATGCAAAGAGAAAGCCGTTCCCGATTGTGTTACATTTAGCTAAAAAATAGACTGCGGAAACCCGAATAAAACACGATCAAAATTTATAAACCGCAAATTTTCGGTGCGCGCTGCGAGGAGCGCGTGACAGCACCTCCTACTGTAAATTAGTTCCCGCGGCTATGATTAACAGTACACTAGGGCTGGAGCAGTATGTAGTTATCGCCGTAATAAATATTTCTTTACTGACAGACGGAATGGCAATATGGCAGTATATCTCCCCCAAAACATTGTTTTGAAAGAAATCATAATTGCGGTTACAAACTTGACATCACAGTATGCATTACACGACTGCGGTATGGCAGTATTATGTTATTTGTATATGCCGCTAAATAAATACGTTGACATGTTGATCTACTGTATATGATGACAATATGATGAGACCATGTCAGGACATTTTGCCTTTTTGGCGGCGAACCACAGGCAAAAATAGCTAGACAAATGGAGCGACGGCATAAAGAAGAACTGGAGGTGGCTAATGCACTCATGTATGCAAAGAAGTCGAAGGAGAGGAAGGCTCAGCTGGCCCTGCTTAGAAAAAAAGGAAATCAGGCAAATAACATTGAAACTATCAAGGAAGGCAAAGGGATAATGGTTCCAACTTCCTTGTAAACAAGAGAGCGATGCGAAGACTAATTTTCGTGATTATGCACATTGTATAGGGTGCGTGGTTGTTATAAAAGGAAGTTCATGTGGAAGCATGCTAAACGCTGCAGACTAGCCCGGGAGGTTCGCAGTACAATGTCTGTAAAGACAAGAATCCAGGTTCTCTGTGCTGGTGCTCAACCAGTAGAAGGCCTGGACGCTCTGGCTTATTTCCTAAGCCAGAGAGAGGCTCAAACTCCTCCAACTGATTTTTTAATAGAACTGACTGAACTGGTGTTAAAAAAAAAATACTTTAAATTTGAGAATTCTTATTACTTACAATGTCAAGAAGTGAGTATGGGGAGCCCTTGTTCTCCTAACTATGCTAACCTGTTCATGGGTAAATTTGAGAGTGATTTTGTATACAACAACAACAACCCGTTTTCTCCTTGGTTGAAGTGTTGGTTTAGATATATTGACGATGTATTTTTCATCTTTTCTGGATCAGTTCAGCAGTTGGAGGAGTTTAAGGTTTACATTAACCCCAGAATGGAGTCCATCTCCTTTACTTTAGAACACAGTAGAGAGTCGGTGTCTTTCTTAGATGTACTGGTACAAAAAGAGGTCCATGAGTTGACTACCTGTGTTTATAGAAAACAAACAGACTAATAATTATTTACATTTTTCATGTTATCATCCTTCGGGATTAAAGATAAGTTTACCTTACAGTCAATTACTGAGAACTAAAAGAATCTGTAGCACTGATGCTGCCTTTGAGAGGCAAGCTAAGGATCTTTGTGAGCGATTTAAATCCAAAGGTTACAACAATAAAGTGTTGGACTTAAATATAGAAAAAGCGAGAGGTAAAGAGAGAAAAATCCTGTTGACTCCCAAGCCTGTCAGGCGAGGGGGTTCTGGCTACAACGTTCTCCCCTTTATGCACTGAGATGAAGAATGCAGTGAAAAAACACTGGCATGTCCTCTCCAGTGACCCTAATGTTGGTCATGTTTTTAAGGAGACCCCCATTAGGCCGTGAGCTAGCACCGTACATATGGGGTTATCGGTATCATCTGGGGGGATTAATCCTCATAGTGATTTTTGGGAAGGTATACACCCCTAGTACTAGGAAAAATGTGATAGCCTTGCAGTGGTGGTAGCTTTTTGTGTGTTATCACTCCTTTTATAACCACATGCCAAAACACAGTTTTCAAAATCCGAATGGAACATTCTACTTCAAACTGATGGTTCTCTCTTAATATTGACCATATCTCTTTGAAAAATGGTTGGGATAAAGCTCAGACTATATATTCTTCACTAATGTTGTTAACATTTGCATATCTATAATTGTTTTTTATTACAGGCAGTGACAACATAGTGACTATAATTATGATATAATCCTCTGTGAACCATAGCTCCACATTGTTCCGTCATCGGTACCATCTGGGGGGAACGATTCTCATAGTGATTTTTGGGAAGGTATACATCCCTAGTACTAGGAAAAATGTGATAGCCTTGCATCTGCGGTAGCTTTCTGTGTGTTATCACTCCATTTATAACAACATGCAAAAAAACCTTTTCAAAATCCGAATGGAACATTCTACTTCAAACTGATGGTTCTCTCTTATTATTCATCCTATCTCTTTAAAAAATGGTTGGGATAAAGTTCAGACTATATATTGTCCAGTATGGTGGTTAAAATTAGCATATCTAGAATTGTTCTTTATTATAGGCAGGGACATATAGTGACTATATAATTATGACATAATACGCCAGGGCCCCAAATGTGGGGTCATCATTACCATCTTGACTTGGGGCAATGATTCTCATAGTAACTTTTGGGAAGGTATACATCCTTAGGATTAGGAAATATGTGAGAGCATTGCATCTGGGGTAGCTTTCTGCATGTGTTATTACTTCATTTATAATCACATGCCAAAACACAGTTTTCAAAATCCGATTGATTGATTGAAGAATTTATTAGAAGTTTGCAATAGAAAAAAGTACAGTTTCATGACAGTACAAATCACTGGTACAAGGTCTACTAAAAGGAGATCCTAGAAAGCCAAGGCTTATTTCCACAGGAACCACACTTTAAGTATCTCATATAACATTGAAAGACAGACGGATAGAACATAGTATCTAGGATAACATCAATTTCAAAAGCAGAAAAAGCACAACATCAAATAAGGGCAGAGAAAAGGGGGGGTGGGAGCATGGGGGCTTAGTCTATTTACAAGTCGTGGGTAGCAGCCGCCTGGTGACTTTTCATACCAATTTTGAAGGAGGCAAAGGATTTGCTCTCCTTTAAGGCTTGTGGAAGGGCGTTCCACATGTTCATGGTATAGCAGGAGAACGAATTAGAGCCTTGTTTCGTATTAAATCTACGTTGATGGTGATTAGTGGAGCTGCCTCTGGTGTTGTGATCATGAACTTCCTTGACCTTTAGGAAGTAGTTTGTCAAGTACATGGATATCTTGGAGGCCACCCCACGCTTTCGTGGTGATGATCGGTAAGGTTGGCCCCGAGGGGGAAAACCAAGCACGACCCTAATTATTTTGTTCTGTGCTGTTTGGAGCTTTAACTTTAAAAGGCAGCTGGGGCGTCGCGATACCAGACAAGGACTCCGTAATCAATGAGGGGCCCAATAAGTGCAACTCCTAGTGTCTTTCAAGATTTAAAATTGATCAGCGGGGCAACCCTTTGCGAGAATCGAATTCGTTGGTTGACTTTATTTATTACCTTGGTAGTAATCTTTTCACTGGATAGGTTAGCCTCCAGGATGCAACCCAGGTAGCAGATGTGTTTTTCTTGCTATCACAGTGTCACCTACTTTAATTGTGAAGTTCTCAACTTTGCTAAGTTTCTGACTAGATCCAAAGAGGATATATTCAGTTTTACCTAGATGAATTGAGAGTCTGTTGTCTTTGAGCCAGGTGCAGATCTCGTTTAGTTCACAGTTAAGGGCCTTTTCAACCTGCAATATATCTCTGCCTGAGACTAAGAGAGCCGAGTCATCCGTGAACAGAAACCGATTGCAGTCACAAGCAGATCTCCCTTAGTATTGACCCCCTCTGGCAAGGATAAAGCTCAGACTATATGTTTTTCATAAAAGTTGTTAAAAGTATCATCTCTAGAAATGGTATCTATTACAGGCAGTGACAACATACTGTACTATTAGTGTAGTGACTACATTACATAAGATGTTTTCATGAAAGATATAACACAAAGGGTTCCTTCATAAATAACCTAAAGATTTTAAACCATGTTTACATACATATATTCTAAGTAAATGTATTGTGAAATTCATTGAACAAAATATAGTGCAAGTGTGTAAGAAAATATCCAAAATGCCCACTATTTGATCCGCTTGTCCTAGTATAGAAAACCTGTGTAATCTCATGTTTTGGTTTTCATATGTGTAGAATCCATACCTCACATGTTAAAGGTCAGGCCAAGGTAACATTTGACCTCTGGGAGAACAACAAATAGAAAAACTTGATGAATATCCATTAGCATGTCACAGAACTGGTATTTCTCCTGACTGGCACACAGTAAGGATGTAAGGATGAGGTTCCAGAGATGGCTGCAACAGGGTCATAGGATTTTAGGAAATCTTGGTGCCTCATCATGAATGCAGTGTGTGCGCGTGTGTGCGTGTGTGCGTGCGTGCGTGTGTGTGTGTAGGTGTGTATACACCCCAATCTTTTACAACCAAGACACACTAGTGCTTAGACTCCCTACTACTGTTTCTGCATATTTTGGAGAAGGCGTCAGTCAGCTCCACCCACATGCGTGGAGCATCATTCCTGCTCTTTATGTTGAGCAGAGACAGTGATCCAGAATCCATCATGGTGCTGACAGACAAGTTCTAGCTTAGCCTCTGGCATGGAGCACATGCATCTCAGCAGGCACTGGGTGAGATATCAAGCATACTGCACATGGCCAGCACGGAAGAAGTACTTCATCATGTACTTCATCCGTCATGAGAGAAAAGGTGACAACCTATTGAAGGTGTCTCCCTGCACATTCAAACTGGTGGATGGGAAGTATACAGTATAGGAATAATTAAGTTGTCTACCCAAAGTCAGCCAGTCAGATGCACAGTGTCCAGGTAGACTGCTGCTGAATCTGTTCAAATGTCTTTGGTCTAGTTGATAGAAACCACTTCAGAGTGCTTGATACACTCAAGACCACTGAACTTGCCTGTCAGCCCTCCATATGCAAACACATGCATTTCCAGTGCTGAACTTTGCAACAGTATTGCAATGCAGCTGAGGAATGACTGTATAACATTGTCAATCGTGAGGTGAATACTCTGTCAACCAGTGACCATAGCTGCTGCCTGCTTGGACACCTGGATAAGGAGTGATAAGGTGTGAGAGACCTTAACCGGACCTTTAGCACATAGGCCTAAGACTGAAAGGCAATTGAATATATAACATTAATCTACACCTACTGTATGCCCCCCACCCTCCCAGGTCCTCATATGAATCACCATAAGTTCACAGGTTCCCTCACACAACTGCAATACAATTGTTGTTTTTAACAACATGTTGTACAATCATTGGATCATTGTAATACAATGGATTTGGCAATAAATAATTAACTGATTCAGCCACATTCCTTGAACCCTAAAACCTTGGTTTAGATAACCAATACCACATTTCTACAGGTTGAACAGTATCATAACGCTATTTAAGCTCCAGGCAGCCATCTTGGACGCCATCTTGAAAATGATGGTTTTATAAGACATATACATTCCTACATCTTTAGTGTGTTCTTAAAGTTGTACTATGTAACTTTTTTTATAAAACAAATCTTAAAATTCTCCTAACTATTAAATCACAAAAGTTTTAGAAGATCCGCGCCGTGAATTTCAGCCTGTAAAGCCTTCTCTGTATGTAAACTGAGATCCTTGCCGTGGACCGGATCTCGCGCCAAAATTGCGTCATCACACTACCGGCCAATCACAGCGAGGGTTATACAACTGCCGGCCAATCACAGCGCATCTTGAAGTGGGGTCGCTATGGCAGCCATATTTGTTGTCGCCCGTTTGTACCATCCCTTCTCTAGGTAATTTCGCCTACCAGGCAGGGTGAAGGAGTCCGTATCTCTGGAATTACTGAACGCACAGGAACAAGGGACCCCTTAAAAGATAGATCTCAGCGAGGTGGAGGCAGACGCGGGGGTCTGAAGGTACGAAAAACGTCCGAAAGACGCGGACGCGACCGCGGTTTGCTATAGGGCTAATGACCACTAGTTGGGCATCTTACACAGTATGGCTTTAAGCATGCCTAGATGTACCAGAACTAGTTGAAAAACCTTTTGTATAGGGGGGTTAAGTAGTATGTTTTCATATATTAACCCATGTAATTTTCGCCTAGTGTTATATAATAAAATGCATGATAGCACCCATAAAGCTACCACTGGTGCAAGGCTATCACATATTTTCTAACTCTAGACATGTATACCATGACAAAAATCACTATGAGCATTAATCCCCTCAGTTGATACCAACCAACCCCAGTGGCTCACCGTCTACATGTTTGCACACAAACGTGCTAAGAGTGTAAGGGACTCCTTAGTAAGAGCAGACGTATATGTTCCACCCAAACACTTTTTGTCAGATTTAACTACGGGGAATTTCCCTTGTCACAACTGCGTGCATTGCAACGCTATGATCAAAAGTGATCACATATTACATCCTCATTCAGGGAAGAAAATATTTGTAAAAAGTGTTATCACTTGTAAAACCAAGTTTGTAGTATACTTATTAAAGTGCCCTTGTGGCCTGTGTTACGTAGGAAAAACCAAAAGAGAACTTAAGATCAGAATCTCAGAACACAAAAGTAATATTAGAAACAATGATGTGAAATCGCGTGTAGCTAGGCATTTCAACACTGTGGGACATAAAATATGCGACTTACGGTTCCAGGGTATTGAGTTTGTTCAGCCCCTCAAAAGAGGAGGGGATCGGAATAAAGTCCTCCTGCAGAGAGAAGCTTGGTGGATCCATTCCCTTCAAACCGAGCACCCGAAAGGGCTCAATGAAGAACTTTTATTGGGTTGTTTTTTATAAAAGCTTAGAGCTTTTTGCTAAATGAGACTCTAGTGAACTTTTTTGTCATTTTTGGATTAAGTGAAGCCTCTCTCTGCAGGTAGTGAGTGATATGAAAAACACCGTGGTGTGTTTTAAAACTTTGTATTTTGCTAATGGTAATTTCTAATCTTTCGAGCCAGTCTGGGTCTGTCTTTATATAGGGGTCCTTGACCTGCACAGACTGGGTGTTTGTCTTAAAAACAGTTGTTTTTTGTTTTTAATTATGAATCTAATGGATGTGTATGTATATTTTTATTGTTTTTTGTTTCTTGCCTCTTGTTTAATATGACCCCGGGGTTATTTGAAAACTTGTATAAAGAAAAAAATTAAGTATTATGTATGAGCTGTATTCAGCGTTGTTTCACTCGGACCGTTCTGTGTGTGGCACTTAGGTCCCCTTTGACACAATGTTATCATGGCTTCAGTTTACACGCTGAGGAAGGCCTGTGTGGCCGAAATGTCCACTTGTCCTGGCTGCTGGGGGGAAACTATTTAATAAACAAGAAGAAGTCTATCTAAAGTGAGTGCTGGCGTCCTTGCTCTAGGTGCTCAACCAGTACCTAATGCTGTGAGGAGGAAGGTATGGAATCTTGTTAATACAATGAAGCAGGATGAAATTTCCCATGCAGTCAAAGAAGACGCACGCATACATTCTGAAGGTTGGAGAAAAAATGTTTAACAAACAGCGTGACACTCCCACACAATCTAATAATGTTCGGCAACTCATGCGAGGACTGGGGGATCTGCTGATCCACGGGAGGACGATGACCCCCGTAAAAGAGGTTAATGATTATCCACAACATTTTATGCACTTTATCGGTGCTGTCTATGCAACAGCTAAGTATGAAGAAGAGACAAACAGATTTGGGAAACCCTCACTGGCATTAAAGCCTAACCCTACCCCTGTTGGATGTGGAAAACAAACCCATGACTGAGAGAAAAAGAATTTGGAGCAATCTTGCCAAAGTCACTCTGGCACAGGTGATCCGTTTCAATAGAAGAAGAGAGGGAGAGGTCTCTAACATGCAATTGAAAACGTATGTCTCCAGGGACATGTCCAAAATGAATAAGATGTAGAACAAGCCCTGTCAAAGGTGGAAAAAAAGCTCTGCCGTCATTTTGGACTTGTTGAAATCCGAAGCAAACGTGGAAGGAAAGTGCCCGTGATCCTCACGCCAGCTATGGTCAAATCTCTTGATCTCCTAGTGAAGGAGAGAAGTTCATGTGGAGTGTTGGAAGAAAACCGCTTCTTATTTGCAAGACCAGAGTATGACACAAGCCACAGGGGGTGTGACTGCATCCGTGAGTTGGCTAAGAAGTGTGGGGCAGAAAAACGGGAAGCTTTGACATTCACAAAAATGCGATCGCTACAATCGCTACAATGTCAAGAGTGCTCAATCTTCACGACACTGGGGAAGATCTGTTGGCAAACTTCCTTGGACATGATATCTGAGTCCACAGGAAGTTTTATCGCCTCCCGGAAGGAACTTTGCAGTTGGCAAAGATAAGCAAATTACTTGTGGCATGTGAGCAAGGGAGACTAGCTGACTTCAAGGGTCTGAATCTCGACCAGATAGTCATCTCCCCTGATGGTAATAAGTTATGAGTTGTAAGGGAAAAGTTGTGTGATGCCTGTATAATTTAAGCTTGCACTTATTGAATTGCATGCCAACTTCATTTGCTTTGCTGTCTTGCAGAGACAACAGAGATTATAGAAGATTCCAACTCAGACGGGTCGGACTCTGATGAGGATCCACCCGGAAGCGGTTTGTGTATATTTAAATTGGTATGCTTGATCACAGCAACTCTTTATTATTATTATTCTTTTGTACTTGTTTTAATATTTACATACCCAGATGTGTTAGATGTGTCAGTGATGTCACAGAAGGTTAGATGAAGGTTAGACAACACTGTCTGAGGTTAGACAACATACTCCATATTTGGCCATGGCTGCATTGGGAACTTCTTATATGGTTATAGATGTGTCAGAGTGATGTCAGAGGTCTGAGATTTGACAACACAGTGTGAGGTTATGCCACAATAACTACTCTTAATCTGCCCTCCAAATACAACAGTGATGCTGACTTTATTTGTTTTGCTGTCTTGCAGGTTCATGTAAAGCAATGGAAGGTTACAAGTCTAGCAAATCTGAGTGTGACGCCCCGTTTAGGAACTATGCCACTTCTGCTTTGTGGCGAGCTCAAAGCGTGTCAAGGCTCTGTGATTAACCTTCCTATATATAGGATAATTGTTTTCTCTGAATGTTTTTTCCAGGACAGCCAGTGACTAACCAGTGTGTGCGACCGGTCAATCCACACCAGGGAAGAAGGCAGAGGTTGGATCAACGCCCTCCACACGTCAAAAGTGTGTGGGAAGTCCTTATGGTTATAGACGTTTCAGAGTGATGTCAGAGGTCTGTGGTTAAGCAACATTGTAGAAAAGTTCACTGGACTCACTCCCCAATCAGTGTCTCTATTTAAACTGCCTGAACTACTTGGTATTTGTTTGGCAGTAGCAGCAGCAGCAGCACACCGTCCTGTGCCCTTGAGCCAACCATGCCTGTGGTTATGGTCAATTGAAGTGAGTTTAGTTTTATGATTGCCTATGCCTTTGTATGTTTATTGTGGTGATCGAACTTTGATACTGTAGAGATTATAAATGTAGTAACACTGACCTAATGGTCTTGAATGTTTGTATGTTTGTATGCTTTCTTGGTATTCAAGTTTAGCTACCTACCCCTCCTCGAGTGCCAAGTTTGTTTATACTTGTATGTCTAATGATATTTGATATAATCTTATTGAATTGTATCTGATGTGTTATATTTCTTGTTATTTACAGAATAAAACCATAACCTAAAATGGCAATCCTCCCCTTCATGGCATTCTTATCGGTGCCCCATGGTGATGTGCATAACCTGACCAGCCCTACACCCTAGAAACACCTTATCCTTCTAACACGGTCCTTCGAAGCCGAGAATCAAGAGCATTGCCATGGCTGAGCCTAGCCTGTATGAAATCATCCAGTATCGGTTAGACAACCCGGCCAACCCGAAAACGGACCAGGAGTGGACCGAGTGGTTTGAGGAGAGCAACAGGGTTTTTGAACTCATGTTAAACGAATCCAAGACCAGGCCCACCAAGACCTCGCCTCCACCATCCAGGCCCACCAAGACCCCGCCTCCTACACCATCCAGGCCCACCAAGACTGTGCCCCGGGCTCCTCCTACAGCCTCCTTGTCTCCGGTGCCCCGGGCTCCTCCCCTTGCCTCCTCGCCTCCGGTGCCCCGGGCTCCTCCTCCAGCCTCCTCGCCTCCGGTGCCCCGGGCTCCTCCTCCTGCTTCCTCGCTGCCAGTAACCCGGGCTCCTCCTCCTGCCTCCTCGTCCCCGGCGCCCCGGGCTCCTCCTGCTGCTTCCTCGCGCCAGTGCCCCGGGCTCCTCCTCCTGCCTCCTCGTCCCCGGCGCCCCGGGCTCCTCCTGCTGTTCCTCGCCGCCAGTGCCCCGGGCTCCTCCTCCTGCTTCCTCGCCACCAGTGCCCCTGCTCCTCCTCCTGCTTCCCCTTCGCCGGTACCCCGGGCTCCTCCTCCTGCCTCCTCGTCGCCGGCGCCCCGGGCTCCTCCTCCTGCCTCCTCGTCCCCGGCTCCCAGGGCTCCACCTCCAGCAGCGCCCAGGGCCCCTCCTCCTCCTGCGGCAGCAACTAGTCCTCCTCCTTCGGCTCCGCCAATAGCTCCGCCTCCTCTAGCACTGCGGGCTTCGCATCCGACCCTGCATCCTGCGCCTTGGGACCCGCCTTCAGCCTCGCCTCTAGCGCCCAGGGCTCCTCTTCCTGCAGTAAGGTCTCCTCAGTCTCCTCCCCCTCCGGCAGCCAGGTCACCTCCAGCCGCTAAGCTTTCCCCTCCTCCGTCGCCTCCAGCCTCCAGACCCCCACCTCCAGCCAAACCGCCACCTGAGCCCCCCCCCCCCAGTACCCATCTGTTGTTCATGGGGCGGCCCTACATACAGCCAGTGTGACTTTTTTTGGGTTAAATACTGTCGTATTTGGGGCAGCTGTAGAAAGGTTCACTGGACTCACTCCCCAATCAGTGTCTCTATTTAAACTGCCTGAACTACTTGGTATTTGTTTGGCAGTAGCAGCAGCAGCAGCACACCGTCCTGTGCCCTTGAGCCAACCATGCCTGTGGTTATGGTCAATTGAAGTGAGTTTAGTTTTATGATTGCCTATGCCTTTGTATGTTTATTGTGGTGATCGTTAGAACTTTGATACTGTAGAGATTATAATGTAGTAACACTGACCTAATGGTCTTGAATGTTTGTATGTTTGTATGCTTTCTTGGTATTCAAGTTTAGCTACCTACCCCTCCTCGAGTGCCAAGTTTGTTTATACTTGTATGTCTAATGATATTTGATTTAATCGTATTTAATTATATTTCTTATTGAGTTGTATATGATGTGTTATATTTCTTGTTATTTACAGAATAAAACCATAACATAAAATGGCAATCCTCCCCTTCATGGCATTCTTATCGGTGCCCCATGGTGATGTGCATAACCTGACCAGCCCTACACCCTAGAGAAATCCTAATCTATTTTATAAACATCTAACTCCATATTTGGCCGTGTTTGCGAGTTGCCACAATAACTACTCTTAGCCCACATCTGCCCTCCAAATAGAATAGTGATGCTGACTTTATTTTCTTTGCTGTCTTGCAGGTTCATCTACAGCAATGGAGAGTTACAAGTCTGGCAAATCTGAGTGTGACGATCGGTCCGGGAAAGGTTAGTGTATATTAAAAAAAATGGTACAGTACTCTTGATCACAGTAACTGTTCCTTTTATTTTGAGTTTGTTTTCTTTACGTTTACATCCCCAGACGTGTTAAGCCTGTCATTATTTTTTGGTAGTGTGGCATAGGATTAGCCCCTGTGGGCAATTATTCTCTCCACAGTGGGCCAAATGATAGAAAAGAAGAAAAAATATTTATAGAGCTGACTCAATTCTGCGTAATATTAGTTTTATAATACACGTAAATAGCACATTTCGATATAGTCTGGAGGATAGTGACGAAAATCGTCCCTGAACATTTTCAGATATGGAGCCATCGCAAATACGCCCCCTGGTGGCCATGGCGGCCATTTTAATTTCCACCATTACCAATTAATGTATTTTACATCATAACTCCTGAACCAAACATGATAATACAGAATAGATGATGTCTACACCTATGTTTTGATGGCCAAGAATTACAATAATACCATGTACAACATCATAAACCGTTCAGAAAAATAGTTAATGGTCAATTTGTGGATGTTGTGAGGTAGTCCGGTTTTGTCTGAATGTTTGTCCAGACTGTTTTCACTTTATCATACAAGTATGAAACCTGGTACACTTGTACAGTTTGAGGCCCTGAACCTTTTCAGATATGGAGCCATCGCAAAAACGCCCCCTGGTGGCCATGGCAGCCATTTTACTTTCCACCATTTCCAATTAATATATTTTGCATCATAACTCCTAAACAAAAAATTATAATACAGAACAGTTGATGTCTAGACCTATGTTTTGATGGTCAAGGATTCCATTGATATCATATACAACATCATAAACTGTTCAGGTGAATAGTTAATGGTCAATTCGGTGATGTTGTGAGATACCGCTGGTTTTGTCCGAACATTTTTCACTTTTTCATAAAGGTATGAAACTTGGTACACTTGTATAGTTTGGGACCCTGAACATTGTCAGATATGGAGCCATCACAAAAAAGCCCCCCATGGTGGGCATTTTAATATCCGCCATTACCAGATAATGTATTTTACATCTCCTGAACCATACATGATAATACAGAATAGATGATGTCTACACCTATGTTTTGATGGTCAAGGATTCCATTGATAATGTGTACAACATCATAAACAGTGGTGTGATATGGATTTTTGAAATGGTGGCCCTCTAAATTCATGACGTCACATGCACGTCGCGTGCGCACGTGCACGCGCATGTGTGCACGCATGTCTGCCGCTCGGTGCTAATACTGTATAACACAACATTTTTAATCTAATTATATTTCTTATTATATAGTTACATTGTTAATTTGTTTTTATATTAGTTTCAATTAATGTATTTTCCTTTAGGTTTTATATAAAATAACTTTACATAGACTTTATAGACTCACTCACACACACACACACACACACACAGTAAAGTCTGCTCGCTCCTTTCGGAACCTCTTCCGAGTCCCTTCGCTATGCAGCTCTGACAAAATGAGTGATTTAAACTCATGACATGAAGAGTGAGGAGCTGCATAGCGGAGGGAGAGGTTCCGAAAGGAGCTAAAAGTCTGCAAAGAATGCTAGGCGAACGTATATGCTGGCCGCATATACAGTAAGTGTAAATGAGCCTGCCTACCAGAGTATTGTTATGCAAAGCAGACAGGTAGAGGATTGAAGTAGAACTGCAGGTGACAACTGCAGGAGTTAAAGGAGTAGTTCAGAAACCGAGCTGTCGAGCCGTCACACAACTTGACGACGTGCGTGCACGCGCGTGTGCATGCGTGCATGTCGGGCGCGCGTGCGTACAGCTTGATAAGTGTGGGCTCGCCGAGCCCAACCGACCCACGGCATCTCACCCCTGATCATAAACTGTTGAATAGTTAATGGTCAATTCAGTGATTTGAGAAGGAAATCACAATATTTTGCATCTCTTGCATACATTTGGTTTCATTGTCTTGTTCAAATGTATTTCTTAAGCACATATATTTCATGTTTTTTGCTAGTATTGATTTCAAGTTTCATGCATGTTTTTTGTTTGACTGATTGATTGTTGTCGTTGTTGATGATGACGATGAATCTATTATTCAATCTTCACTGTCTCCTTCACAACCTCCTCCACATTGACACTCTGCTGTGCACTTTTTGTTGCATTTGTAATGCCCCTGGCAGCCTTTCTTTCAGCCACAACTTAAGAGCTGAAGAAGAGACTGGCTTGCCTGTGGAAGAGTTGACCACAATGGTCTCCAATCAAGTGGGTTCGTCCAACCCCAGTCAGTTGGAGATGGCATTTCTGGTGCCACCTCAAAACTTGTCCCCAACAATGTACTCCTTCGTAAGCTGCTCTTTTGAGTTGATGCACCAGTGCATCCTTAGTTTTTTGTGAATAACTCAAGACCAAGCTTGCTGGGTGGCATTTGGGACTGTAAAAAAACGCCATGAGATTGCCAAATCTCTGGGTCCACTCCTGACAAATCCATGGCTCTTCCTGTGTTCCATGCCTTCGCTGGCTGTGACACAGTATCTGCATTTGCAACCAGGGGAAAGAAGAAAGCATGGGAAACCTGGAATGCCTTTGACATGGCAACAGAGGCCTTCATGGCTCTGTCAAAGGCTTCAAAAAACAATTCCAGAGCAAGTCATTTCCATTGTGGAACACTTCACAATTCTCTCAGACGATCACACCAGCAGCTAACTTGACATCAATCAAGCTCATCTCGAGTTATTCACAAAAAAGGAAGAGTGATGGAGCATATACCCCCAATTAAGGATGCACTGGTGCAGCACCTCAAAAGAGCAGTGTACCAAGGAGTACACAGTTGGGGACAAGCATTCGAGGTGGCACCAGATATACCATCTCCAACAGACTGGGGTTGGACGTACCCACTTAATTGGAGATGGTCTCCAATTAAGTGTGTGTGGTCAATTCTTCCACAGGCAAGCTAAGCTCTTGATCTCTTGAGTTCTGGCTGCAAGAAAGGCTGCAAATGAATGCAAAAAAGCCTCCTTATAGTGCACAGCATAGTGTCAATGTGAAGGAGGCTGTAAAGGAGACAGTGAAGATTGAATAATAGATTAATTGTCATCAACAACGACAACAATCAATCAGTCAAACAAAAAAAAACATGCATGAAACATGAAATCAATACAGGAAAAATATGAAATGAAATATATGTGCTTAAGAAATCAATTAGAAAAACACAATGAAACCAATATATTCTAACAACAACAAAACCAACTATTTCTGAAATAAAATCTTATAAATAAACCTTTGTCTGCATACATTATTTAAAGCTAATTTGTTATTGTCATATTGAATATTGCTCTGCTCTCACTGTATTATCAGGGGCAAAGCTAAAACTCTACACAAGTATACAACAGACACAAAATATTGTGATTTATCACTGAATTGACCATTAACTATTCAGCTGAACAGTTTATGATGTTGTACACATTATCAATGGTATCCTTGACCATCAAAACATAGGTGTAGACATCATCTATTCTGTATTATCATGTATGGTTCAGGAGATAAGACGCGACATATATTATCTGATAATGGTGGATATTAAAATGGCCGCCATGGCCACCAGGGGGCGTTTTTGCGATGGCTCCATATCTGACAATGTTCAGGGTCCCAAAATGTACAAGTGTGTCAAGTTTCATACTTTTATGAAAAAGTGAAAAATGTTCGAACAAAACCAGCAGACTACCTCAAAACATCACAAAATTGATCATTAACTATTCACCTGAACAGTTTATGATGTTGTACATGATATCAATAGAATCCCTGACCATCAAAACATAGGTCTAGACATCATCTATTCAGTATTATCATGTTTAGTTCAGGAGTTATGATGTAAAATACATTAATTGGTAATGGCGGAAAGTAAAATGGCAGCCATGGCCACCAGGGGGCGTTTTTGCGATGGCTCCATATCTGAAAACGTTCAGGGCCTTAAACTGTACAAGTGTACCAATTTTCACGCTTGTATGAAAAAGTGAACGATTCACCTAAAATCTGGTCATTATCCTACGGACTAATAAGCTGGTAAGAGCATATGTTATGATAAAGCAATGAAAAAGTAAGGTTGCCTTACTAAAATGTCATATCTTTGTCCATTTGCAGTCAGATTGACCCTAAAACCAGATGCATTTTTAGTTTCACATACTGTCTACGCAAGGAAGGTAAAATTAGAAGTCAAAAATTAGAAGTCAGAAAGTACTTTATTTTCTCATTTCCAAGTTACCTTGTCAAGGGCCGGTCAGAGTCATCCAAAGGCCCTTATAATGCCCAGGTCTGCTATATAGGCTACACATACAATAACTGTGTTTTCTCTGAATGTTTTTTCCAGGACGACAGTCAATGAAGAGACACACGGTGCAACCAGTGAATCTGCAAAAAGTTCCAAACCAGGGGAGACCAGACCATCATCGCCCTCCACCAAAAAAAAAGTTCAGAAGGTGAGCTTGTTGGGGACTCCTTATATGTTTATAGTTGTGTCAGGATCATGTCAGAGGCCTGCCAGACTTACAGTCTGATTCAAAATGACATCAGACTTATGACATTGTATAATGTAGCCAACCGCCATAAAATCCCAATAAGATTTAGCCGTGACTCTCGAAACCCATCCCTACATATACATTTAGCAGTAAATTATGGGGTTGCAGATACGGTGAAATAAGGGCAATCATTTGATAACCACGCAGAAATAAGTTGCCGTGGGGCATCTTGTTGGAAAGAGTCTTGCTATGAATGTACTGTATTCTTTAATGTTTAGCTATTTTCAACATATAGTTTCTTGTGTTTTAAATGCATATTGCAATTCCTTTGCTAAGGTACCAAACGGGCAAAGAGGAGGTTAAAGCTGTTGAACACTCTTTGATGATGTTCCGAACTGGGAGGATACCAGGAAAGCAGGACTGCGAGAGATGCATCGCTGCGTCTCCTCAAGCATTATCTGAAAGGGACTGGAAAGCAGTGAAGTTCTTTGTTTACAACAGAATTGTTTCCGACCAAAGGATGTAGACTTCTCTGTGTCTGACTTTTTTTTCTTTGATTGTTTTGTTATCCTGACACCGCCATGTCAAGTCTCTCGCTTCCTCTCAGTTGCCAGTTCTCATTATTGTCTGTAATCAGGCCAATGATGGTGGTGTCATTTTTCCAATTCCCCTCAACCAGCCTGCTGCTGTAAGATTGGACTCTTTACAGCCACACACTATGGTGGTCATTGAGGACACTGCAAGCAGGCCCCAAAGTTAACCTTAAAGACTTGAAAAATTACAGATGAATAGCAATTTAATCATACTGTAACCCTAACCAGAGGACTGAAGTGATAGGTTCTTGGAATGTTATTCATATGTCTATATGCCCATGCTTCTCTGTGTTTGACCTTTTGCTTGTGATTGGGATTTTTCGATTGCCTTCCTGCTTTGGATTGTTTGCAGGGCTTTGACCCACAGCCTGCCTCACTAAGCTGTAAGCTCTGCAATACACATTAGGGCCTTTTCCAAAAAAAGAACCTGGTTAGTTTCTGTAAACTGGCCGGGAACAGACTTGCGTTTCCACCAGATTGAACCAGAACCGTTGTCCCCATTTCAGTTCCACGGTTCACTGCAAAAACAAGGAATTTGTGGTTACAATCCCGAACCAACTTTTACAGTTCGGAACCAACTTGGTTCTCGGTGGAAACACTCACCACTGGTTCATCCCCAAAGAACCAAACCAGTTCTTTGCCGTAGAAAAGGCCTTATTGTATTTCAGTCGGGTTGTACAAATGTGCAGGATAACGTTTTGATGGAACTGCAGTTGCGTTTTTTGGAGTAGATGTCGCAGTCCACCATTCAGGCCAATAAATATATCCATTCATAATGACAGTTGTGAGATGTTTTGATGCCATGTTAATGTGTACAGTATATAAAACGGACATCGCAGTAGACATCAGATATAACAATCTTGAAATATTTTTATACTAGGTTTATGCAGTCAAAATTCTAAACACTAAACAAGTGCTACACAAGAGGAATGTATATGTATGTTTTATTTTAACATTTTAGTTTTGTGCTTTACATTTTGATGCTAATACCTTGTACATAAGTCTTTTACTCAAGTAACATCTTGAACACAGGCCTTTGGTGCTATTGGTACTTTTACTAAAACATTTGATTACTTTTTACACCACTGCTAAACTGTACTGCCATTTGAGGCATTGATTTCTAATTTCTACATTAATGCTTTTACTCCTAGGTCTAGATAGGGCTGTGTTGCGACCCTCTGATATGGCCATGGAGTAGTGGTGCGCGGGTCAGCTTTTTTTCATAACCCGCACGACCCACAGCCCGCACGAAACGTAACCCGCCCGCGCCAGCGCCGCAGAACAATATATAAATCAACAAATCCGCCCGCCCCGCAACCTGCATAAAAAAAAGATGGTATATCATCTCCACAATAGCTCATCTTTATATAGGTCCTACGGCTCTCTAAGTACCCAAAGTCGCTTTACAGAAAGGTCTACAGTAGCACAATATTGTCATGGGCTAAATAAATAAACGTGTTGTTCAAATTGGGGTTTAGCCTAAAAGACATTCATTCAAAGACGTTCAGTCTCTCTGGGGCATCGTCGGGGTAAGAATGGCGTTTCAGGTTTTATGTCAATCATATTTATAGGTACAGCGCTTCGCACTTTAAACAGACAGCAAAAGACGGACAATATTAAATCCTGTTGGTTATTGATTAATCACCAGATTGGAGAGATGGGAGCGACAGGAGTCTCGAGGTGAGCGTGGTTGGGTCAGTCAAAAAATCCGTCTCACTTGCGAAAGTTGTTTCAAATCGTATCCGTTGACTGGCTGGTTATATAACTTAACCGACACAAAGTATTTATAAACGGACTTGTGTGGATGACAGAGACATATAAGTGAAATCCTGATCAGCGACACGCGCTGAATTGTTTGTGCATCTTCTCTGCTGTGCTCACGTTGTGTCAAATGTTGGCAAACTGTGGTTCGCGGCCCCAACAGGAGCGGAATTGGGACGGTCCTCACACCAACCTCGCTCCTCTCTGGCGCATTTTAAAACTCGCTCGCTCGTCGTGCTCGTATTCAAACGTAGTATTCTTATTCTTATAGGCCTACTCTTATTAAGAATAAAGGGCAAATAAGAACAGGTGATTATTCTTATTTATGTTTTGCACATGAGAGTGGTGATAACCCGCCCGCCCGCCGCCCGCCAATGGAGTCTGAAAACCTTGACCCACCCACCCGCATGCGGGCGGGTTGGTGGGCGGGTGGGGGCACCGGGTCGATCCGCGCATCACTACCATGGAGATTTTGCAATATGTTTTTCCCCCCCAAGACAAAATACATCTGGAGGATAGAATAAAACTATAAGTGAACTAAAGCTGTTTTTATTTGTATCACATTAAAAACGGGTGATTCATTCTATACAGTATATTTGATTAAGCTCATAAGAGACAATACATTGAAGTTAACAAAAAGTTTTAGCTTTTTTCCCCCTTTTTTAGATGGTCCTAACAAGTACAGTAAAAATGACAATGGCTGCGTTTCCCAAAGCGCAGGTCGTACGAGGGCCTTCGCTCGGCTGCGGTCCTTACGATTATGGCGTTTCTCAAATGCGCTTGTTGCGCCTCTCGTAAAACAGCCTTCGCACGCCAGTGGCTGGCCAGAGCCTTGTATTAGAGAGTTCTGCCAACTCTGGCCCCATGTGAACGGAGATGATGCAACTTTCTCCTTGAATGGCTCTGGGCTTCGATTGATAGGACGTCAGCAGCTGCGCTCCGAAATGAATTTCAGCGGCTTGTGTGATTGTATCGGGCCGGCCCATCAATAAAACATACAACACTGAAAATTAACACACTTTTAGCGCTGTTGGTAGGCTAACTGACCGCACAAACCCCTTGTTTTAATTTGAAACTACATGCAAAGCTGCAAAGCGCTGTTGCCTGTTGGTAGGCCTATAACTGACTGCACAAATTGACTTAACTGCCCGTCTTAAATATATATATTTTTTTATTTTATAGGCTAGGCCTACAGTATTGTAGACTAGAGTATTGGTTCTCAAAATGAGCTCTGTATCGTTTATATCGATCTACTGAAGCGGGAGTCGAACCCGAGGCTCTCAGTCACTAGTCCAACTCACAACTCGTCATGCTAATCTGCCTGTGTTCAGTTTCAAAGGCTGTTGTCCGCCCCCTCTTGGCTGTAATAATTATAGGGCTACAATTAGTTATATGAACCAATGGACCCTCATCTTCCTAGCCTGATTTCAGACTCAGAGCTGGAGAACCAGTCCGCTCAAAGAGTGGGCTGAAGCCAGGCGATCATCATCCTACACTCTCAAAATGTGAGTTGCATTTTGGAACAATTTGGTTCCTAACTTCAAACGTCCAAACTAAAATATAACAGCCGTGCGCCTCTTTACCTCAGTGTTGGCGGCACGACGCACAAGGGGCTAAAGAGGCAGGGCTGTTATCCTATATTTTAGTTTGGAAGTTTGCAAGTTAGGAACCTAATGGTTCCAATTTGTAGGCTAACTCTCAGAGTGTAGGATGATGAGTGCCTGGCCTGGGGACAGGGGACCCCCACTGGTCCACGGACCCACTTAACAAATGAGACAGCCTATAAGCGTGTTCTTTTTTATGTAAATGTGTGTTGTGGTGCGCTATTTCTCAGTAGCCTATATATCAAAGCAAGCGACACGCATAACATAAAACATATAGTTCACCTTTGTATTTTTTATTTATTTATTATATAGCCTAAATATAATAGTTCACTTGTTTATTTTGTATAGCAGGTGTGTAGAATAGCCTACTCTATCATCCACAAGACTTAGATAGCTTTTTTAAATAGTTATACTTAGTTATATAGTGCTCAGTTTTCTATGAAGGGTGCTTACGGGCGCCCCGGCGCACCCTTAAAAAAACCATCGTACAGACACGTCTGCAGCACCCGTGGGAAACTTGCGGGAAAGGTGTTTGCTTCTAAAATCCTCCTTACGATGGCCATTCGTATGAGGTGTGCATTCAACCGTCATCACAGCTATTTGGTTCCATTGTACGAGACGACCGGTTTCCTGAAAGCCCTCGTTGCTCTTAATTGACAGATGCCTGCGCAGGCTGCGAAGGACGATTTTGGTCTCTACGACCATGCCTGAGCTTACGAGCACTCAAAATCGCTTTGGGAAACGCGGCCAATGTCTAGAATGTTCCCTTCTTTAAATCTGAGGTGATTGTATTAAAATAGATTTTTTTTTCATGTTCAGGAGTGTAATGCATATGTTTCTACAATGTCTAAAAAGAGTGGTCCTAAAAAGTTCAGCATTAGTCAGAGGTCCTAAGTAGGTAACATTTGTGAGAATGTGTGTGAGAGTGTGTGTGTGTGTGTGTGTGTGTGTGTGTGTGTGTGTGTGTGTGTGTGTGTGTGTGTGTGTGTGTGTGCGTGCGTGCGTGCGTGCGTGTGTATGTAATGTAAATATTATAGTTTACTCTCTAAATAAGCCTCCCAATATTCAATAGACCGTTTGTCAGCCTTCTGATTGGTCCCTGAGACTCCCTGACTGGCCAACCAGAAAAAAACATTCACTTTTTGCTATCGGGGGTGGAGTTTGTGCAGTGGAGAATATTGAATGTGGCTTTCAACAACTGTCCGCAGTGCGCGACACGGAGATCGGCCGGTACGGTGATAGCGATGGCAAGCGTCAAGCGATCTCGCTCATCATAACGAATAAGCTTCAACAAACTAGTTCACATGTACCTTATCAATGGTCTAAGAGTCACGATTGGGTACATATAATTTAAATGGGCAGAATTACGAAAAGCCAGCCTATTATGTGAGGAGAAACATTCTCTCTGTCCTCTTCCTAGTACCCAAGATGCAATGCGCTTCTCTTTCTATCTCTGATCCAGAGGATTAAACTAATTAAAACATTTATTTTTCGGGGGAAAACTACTGTTTTGCTATGTAATTACTGTACCCTTTTCTTCCTTTTTTATTAATATCACGTAGATGTGTTTTTTGTGGTACTTTATATAGCTGTAATGAGGCTATGAAGGGAAAAAAAATCCCATCCACTACCACTATAAAAGAATCTGCAAAGAGGATTCTGTCCCACTGGGATTAAACAAATTAAAACATATATTTTCGGGTAAATCCCCTGTTTTGCAATGTAACTACTGTACCTTTGTCTTCCCTTTTTATTAATATCACCTAGGTGTTTTTCCTTTGGTACTTTATATAGCTGTAATGAGGCTATGAAGGGAAAAAAAATCCCATCCACTTCCACTATAAAAACAATCTGCCCAGGGTTAATGTCCCATCATAGTAACAGGGCAGAATGGGGCGGGATTTGCAAAAGGGTTTATTGATTCCAACAGTCTAGCTACCTCACCTGACTCACCTGTCTAGGCGGGTTTGAAGAATCAAACAAACGCAAATCCTACATTGTTTGATCTAGCTGCAAAATAAATATGTTGACAATGGTCACAATATGATGTGACCATAAAGTACATACCTGGGTGTTTGTCTATGAAAATGCTGTGTGACACACACACACACACACACACACACACACACACACACACACACACACACACCACACACACACACACACACACACAACCCTAAGGCTAATCATTTATAATTGTCTATCTATCTTTGAACAGGATGTTTTCTCAAGGTTTTCATGTCTGGAATTGAAGCAAAACGCAAACATTTGACGTGCAAACTTTTGAAATTGCCACCAGTAAGGGGGCCAAGCAATGCAATAATTATGCAATACATCAATCAATCAGTTAAAGATTGTTTATTATCTAGCACACTTCATACATCAAGGTTCAATGTTCTTCAGAGAATAGGTTTAAGAATAAAGATTTAAAAAACTTGAATAAAAACAGTGGTGATGAAAACTCCCATATCTGCTGGGTGAAGTATGACAATGTGCAAACACAGCAGCAAGAGGTGTGAGCTGCTGTGATAGGAGGATATCAAATGGAACACAACCACCTTAAAGACGATCATGTCTGCATAGAGTAATACATGAAAACTGTGCCACCCCTTCAAATGGTACATTATTTTATTTTGATTGTATTATATTGATTGTATTATACTGTGTACACGTCTGCTTTGGCAATGCAAACATTTGTTTTCTCATGCCAATAAAGCCCTTTGAATTGAAAATTGAAAATCGTGCGCTATTTCAAAGGAGTATCTGCAACAGTAGATTATCGCCTGTGACCTGAGCTCACCTGTTCAAACTGATGGTGACCACAGTTCCATTGTTTGATCACTACTGTACTTGGCACGATATGATGTGACGCTAAAGTACACACATGACAAGGGTGTTTATCTTAGTGGTAAAAAACAACACTGAGGCTAACGATTTAAGGATATAAATACCGCCACCACAGACCACACAAGACCAGCCGATACAACTCAACGTCAGCAGTTATTTCATCTGAAAGGAGACACTTCAAACTACCAGAGGCAAGTTTCTTCTCCTTTCAGTGGTCCATCTGTTCCCATCTGCTGAAATTAGACCTTGATGTTAAATGATAGAGTAAGTTTGTAATTAAAATGTTCCTATTTTGTCTCTTTGTTGTAGTTGTGGGCTCGCCTGGAAGGCGAGCACACGTATGTTATCTTCATTATTTATATACTATACTATACTATACTAGTCAGTATCTCCTCAAAACTTTGGCGCGATTCATCTCCTAAACGCTTACACCTTTCAAATTTTTATGTGTTCAGCTTACTGAGGACACGTGTGCTTGTATTTTTCTTTTTGAAATGTTTTGTAGTATAATTATAAAAAAATAAAAATGTTTAACTTTAAGCACCCAATGCATTTCCAATGGGTTTAGTGAGTGGGGAGAGAGTGTAGACAGAGGAAAGGGACCCATGTTTATGTTAAGGCGCTGTGGCTGTAATGTTCACACTTCAGATATGCTATTTATATCAATGCGTTCACACAGGTCTGCTCTCTGATTTGATCCAAATATCTAAGCTGTGTGATGTATATATTCTGAGTTAAAACTATAAGTGTCTATAAATGTCCCTCTCCACTCTACTGATTGACACAGCTGTGATTAAAGGCTTGTCTGTCATTGGCTGTTCTGTGGTGCTGCAAAGTAACCAAGTACAGTACATTTACTCAAGTATATACAAGTACTTGTACCTACAATACAATTTTTAGGTACTTTTACTCTAATTTCCATTTTTGTTACTTATACTCTACTATAAATACAGCATTTGACAGCTTCAGTTACTTGTTATTTTGCAGATTTTATTATTAATAATAATAATTATTATTAACACGCACGCACACACGCACGCACGCACGCATGCACACACACGCACACACACACACACACACACACACACACACACACACACACACACACACACACACACAAACAACTGTTACTGTGTTACTGTGGAGACGTTTGCTTGTATTTGTCTTTGACACATGTTTTGTAGTGTTTTAGAAATGTAACTTAAAAAGAATAAGGTTCCCGGGCGATGGGATTTACAGTATATATCCTAGAACCCGCAGGGACACTCTGTGTGGTTGTTGTTGGTTGTCAGGGAGATATCACAACCAATGCATTTCCAAATCAGACGATCAACCGAAGTGGACCCACCTGGCAAAACCACACCCCAAACACTTTAAAAGCCATTAATTGCAGCCTGTCTGCATTTGGATCCTAGTATATCCTATATGCATTTGGATCAGCATGTCCCGTACTGTATACCAACTTTTACTTTACACTTTTGTTGCTTATACTCCACTGCAATTGCATTTGGCAGCTTTAGTTACTTGTTACTTTGCAGATTTTATTATTATACAAAACATACGGTAATTGTAAGAAGCTGATCTACAATGTGACATTGCGACATGTTGTGATCTTGTAGATCTGCTGTTTTTAAAAAGCTTGTCAATATTAGGACCATCTGCGTACTATTACTTTGATGTGGTTTGCTGGTTTGCAAAGTGTGGTTCAGGGACCCCTGAGGACACACACACACACACACAGGTCCCCCCTCTTTCTTCCCAGGCTTTAAACAGCCATAACTTCAGTTCCCAACATGCTACTGGTCTCGAACTTTTGTTGTTTGTTTACCCGTCCACATTATATTTTAATTTTATTTTGATTTAATTGTCCATACCGTTAAAGGACCAGGTCACCTCTGGGACAACCAGATCTTATTTTATTGTTGTGTGGGACACGATCAACACAATCCTGAGTAATTTCTTGTGTTGAATCTGTGTTTTTAGATATTTTAGCATTTCAGCATGCTACAACTGGTCATATGATGCTTTGTAGCATGATATTGCATCATCTCATGCATCATATAACCAGTTGTAGCATACTGAAATACTAAAATATCTAAAAACACAGATTGAACACAAAAAATAACAAAACATTGTGTTGATCGTGTCCCACACAACAATAAAATAAGATCTGGTTGTCCCAAAGGTGACCTGGTCCTTTAAGTTCATGTAATAACACTGCTTGTCTACATTGTATTTGCATTACCATTTTACGTCAGTAAAATGAAAGAGAGCATTGCCTGGGAACTTGACACTTTTACTATTATTGTTTTGGGTTGGAAGCGAGCCCACACTGTTTCGAAGGAACAGTATTTCTAGTTATAGTTTCATACATGGACACACTTTGTTATTGCTACATCCTAAATCTATCTATCTGTCTAGGACTTTAAACATGATGTATTCTTATGGTTTCCACAGAGGATGAAGGTGTGCATTGCTCTCACGGTGCTCTTTGCTCTCCTGGCTGGAACTGAAGCTGAGGGTAAGAAAATCCATAGTACAAATATGAATATGGATCATTCACATAACACCACACAAGGGAACAAGCCATGAAAAGATGGGAACCAGAAATTAAAATGTAATTTTCAAACATTGCATATAGTAATAGTTGTTCCTCAATGTTTTTGCTGGGTTTTCTGGTGTATTTTTAGGGGTGTCCGAAGCTGACAAGAAGACCATTGTGGACAAACACAACGAGCTGAGAAGAGGTACACACACACACACACACACACACACACACACACACACACACACACACACACACACACACACACACACACACACACACACACACACACACACACACACACACACTCTCTCTCTCTCTCTCTCCATAATACTAATACTAATAATACTACTACTACTACTACTACTGCTACTGCTACTGCTACTACTAATAATAATAATAATAATATACTTACTATAGGTGTGCAGCCTAGCGCCAGAAACATGCTGAAGATGGTAAGTCACCAGTGGATGTTTAAAAAAGCAAAAAACACATACAGCTGCATACTGTTGCCAAAAGGCTATGGAAACACTCATCCTCTCATGTCCTTTCATTCTCTCAGGAGTGGAGCGAGGAAGCTGCTGCCAACGCTCAGAAATGGGCTGACAAATGCACCTTGGAACACAGCCCGAAAGGGGCACGAAAAATCAGCAGTAAGAGCCGCTTAACATTAATAATAATATTTATGTTATAGTGTAGGCTATACGGTATGTGCGTTGGCTCTCGCCAACGTGCCTGGCACTTTGGCTGACTGGTCAGCGTGCATACCTGGCAAATCGGGGTCCCGGGTTCGCCTCCCGGCCGTGACGCTACATTGGTGGCAGCGGTGGGATGGGGAAGCATTCATCCCCGGCGGCGGTGTAGGCCTGTCCGGCTAGTAGTCGACGACTGTTCCCCCCTGGTTGTGTTTGAACCCCCCGGTTTCAAAGTCGATCTTAGATCCTGGCCGGCGCGCGTGGTCGCGCTTCCAGATAGAGGGGACGACTGTAGGCTATACGGTATGTGCGTTGGCTCTCGCCAACGTGCCTGGCACTTTGGCTGACTGGTCAGCGTGCATACCTGGCAAATCGGGGTCCCGGGTTCGCCTCCCGGCCGTGACGCTACAATAGTATTAACATAACATTAATTTATAATCCATCACGCAAGTACAGTATGTGTGGTAATTATGGTTTTCAACCATCCCTTGAAATACGGAATCGTCCCTCATTTGGAAGACACATCCCTTATTGAACTGATAAGGGACAAAATACTGTGTTCATTATTATTATGGGGGAATCAATCAATCTCTATCTCTCTCTCTCTGTAGCCAGTGGTTGTGGGGAGAACCTGTACATGTCCTCTCTCTCTCTGTAGTACAGAACCTGTTCATGTTCTCTCTCTCTCTCTCTCTCTCTCTCTCTCTCTCTCTCTCTCTCTCTCTGTAGCCAGTGGTTGTGGGGAGAACCTGTTCAAGTCCAGTGCAGAGATGACATGGGACGATGCTATCCAGGCCTGGTATGATGAGGTGAAGGACTGGAAGTACGGGGAGGGATCTGTCAACGGAGGAGTGGTGGGACACTTCACACAGGTACACTGGAACATACTGTATGTACTCTGAACTCAAATGTTGCAATGTCACAATATAAAACAAGCCATAATGGCGAGTGGCAACCGTCATTCTTAAATCCTTAAAGGACTGCAGAGCACCCTAAATTAGGCTATATGCATAGAACAATGTTAAATTTTTGCTGCAAATCAAAATCAATAAAATCACTAAAACGATAAACTCAACACTCATCTTTTATTTTCTCTAATGACTATCTAAAATATGAAGCCTTGTGGTTAAAAAAAACAAAGTTGTTGTTTCTATATTCGGGCCTTAGAGGGTTAAATTGTGACAAAACTTTTGGGTAGACTCGGGGGGTCTCGACCCGACCCGCAGGTTGACTGCCGGCTTGCTTTGATGCGTGGCTCGCTCGCTTCGCTGCATGCAGAGACAGTGTGTGTGTGTGTGTGTGTGTGTGTGTCTGTGTCTGTGTGTGTGTGTGCGCGTGAGTGTGTGTGTGTGTGTGTGTGCGTGTGTGTGCGTGTGTCTGGCCAGCAATCATTGACGAGCATCGCAAACACACACAGCTGACTGACCAGTTGTTGATTAGCGTGACAGACGGACAGCTACTGTAGGCTCCACAAATACACTGTTTTTGATTGATTGATTGATTATTTTATTAGACAAAAATGGAGAACAGTACAAGTATAGTCAATACAATATAAATGTAGTGCAGTAGGCCTACTAGTACAGTTAAACACCCTGCCTAAAAGGAACATCTCAAATCAGACTTTTTACGGTCTTTTTTTACGTTGGAAGCTCTCGGTAACGATACTGTTACAAGTAAAATGTCTCTTCAAACTTTTACTTGAGTAAAAGTGTGTAAGTATTTGCTTTAATTAATTTGAGGTTAAGTAAGCAATTTACCCCGAGTGAGAGGACATTATGCTCTGATAATGTCCTGTGTGAGGGGGTGATCGGACGAGGCGAAGCCGAGTCCGATAACACCCTCACACAGGACATTATCAGAGCATAATGTCCGACCCCGAGTGGTAAATAGCTTTTCTACCACTTTTTTCCGTATACATGAAAGAAAACACATAGTTGTAACTTGCAAGGATATTAAGTTACAATCATTATTGCCTATAAAACTTCCGCGACGACAGCAAATAGTTCCACAAACAACATCTTCTACTCACCACCAGATGACGCCAACTCCATGCAGAGAAAGATGTCTAGCATACAGCTAAGCTAACGTCAGTTAGAAGGACCGTTCCGGCCGTAAATAGAGGCTGTTCGCTTCCAGAAAGGCATAGGTTCAGAGAAAAGGGGCTTTAAAGTTGGCGGATTGCATTGGATCCAAATAAATCGGCGACGTCGTACGCACGTTAGTAAACATAGGACCGCTACGACCGTCATATGTTGGTTGGGGGAAAGGTGTTCCGACTACCTCCTGAAGTCCCCGGATGTACACTGAGGCGCATTGATCTCGTCCTCACACAACTGCGGCGGTTGTTCTGCCATAACCTCCGGAATTTAGCCAATCAGAATCCAGTATTTGAACATGTGACTAGAAAAAGTGGTAGAAATGTGAACTAGCCCTTGTAGTTGACATGACAGCGTTTAAATAACGATGTGACGGGTACGTTGGGGCAGTTGATAGCGCTGTCGCCTCACAGCTAGAAGGTCCTGGGTTCGATTCCAGCCCGGGGACACTGTGGGCGCTGGGGCCGTGTTCTCTCTGAGGCCGGATTTAGACTGCAGCCAAATCCAGACCAAATCCGATCTTTTGGCCCGACTTTTCACACTGCATTTGCCCAAAGCTGCCCTGCGTCTACTGCTTTGGTTACCGTGGTAACGACGTCGGCGTCATGACGTCACGTCACAACGTTGACGCTAGTTGATCACGTGTTCAGGAAATGAGACATAACAGACAAGCGACAACAAAAACTTTTTCTCTCCTTTTCTTCACTCTTGCTCACGTGTTTTCTCTCTCCTCTCTTGTTTTTCTCATGTGCTCAGAGCGCTGTAATCGCGCTCTGTAATGACGTCGGCGCTCCGCACTCGGGTCGCGCAGCAAGTGACGCTTGGCCAGTTTGATGTGACTTGCATGTGACCTGCATATAACTCAATGGGGTGGATGTGGTTGCTGCTTTCAGACTGAGTCAGATGTCCTCAGATCCGGATCGGATTTGAAACCACCTCTGGATGTGGTTTTTCAAAATCGGATTTCATGTGACCTGCATGCAGTGATCGAGTTATACCCACAGAGCTATGGGAGCCCTATTCTGGCGGCGCCTAGGGCTCCCATAGCTCTGGGGGCCCTTCGGCGGCGGCGAAAAAAAATCGGGTAATTGCGGATATAAAGTCGCCTAAAACGGGTACTTTCCTATATTAAATCATATTAAATCGGGTATTTCGCGGATATAAAGTCGGCTAAAACGGGTATTTCCTATATTAAATCATATTTTTCCTTTCACAATATTAATTCGGGCTTCACATTGGCTATGTTGACAACTCCAGGCAGTCTTTTCTGTTCATATTAACTCACCATTATTGCTCAGCCTCCAGTTCCCAATTCCTCCATCTGATGATCTGAGCTCTGAGCCATCCAGCCAAAAGTTCCCGTTCTGGTAGCATAAAGTCGGCTAAAATGGGTATTTTTCTTTCTCAAAACAAGGCGGGTCGGGTTCATATTTATTTACTAAAAAAAACAATGTCACGGGCACAGGCTACAGTCTTGCTCACAAGACAGCGTTGTTTGGTTGTTTGTTGCTGTCCGAGTGTCCGCCTTCCTTTGCCGTCCGGGCCGTGGCTAGAACAGACACTCGACGCAGTGGTTCCTAGCTTATGGGGAAAGAAAGCCTGGTAGGCGAGGTTAGGGGAAAGGTAGGAAGTAGGAACCATTGCAGCGAGTGTGTTATAACCCGGACGGTAAAGGAAGACTCACACCCCACATTAAATGCGCCTGATTTATAATAATAAAATTAATAGTAGGATTAAACGGTGTGATGTCATTGTTTAGTCTTACTGTCTAACATGTTTATTTAGTATATCTAGTTAACATAAATAATATAAATTCTTCCAATGGAACATAAAAAAAAAGAAAACGAATAAAAAAATAAAAAAATACACACTTAGAAAAAAAGAGACCCCAAAGGGGGTTGTTGACTATGGGGTCCCAGACTTTAACTATGGGAGCTAAGCCCCTACTGGCTCCCACATAACTCGAACTCTGCCTGCATGTGACCTGTTTGGATTTAGTCTATTTAAAAAAAATCAGATTCCACTTTTGATGTGACTCAGATCTGATTCAGGCTAGATTTCAGTGGCAGTGTAAAGCCGGCCTCATACGCATCATCAGTGACCATACCCTTGGTGGGGGTGGCGAAAAGGCCTTTCTGTCCATGTTATACCCGTGTCCCCTAGCGCAGGTACCCTACAAAAACATGCAGTAGTCCTAGTCTCTATACTGCCTCCCCCTGGTCAGCCTGATGGAGGGGAAAGGAACTGGTTGGAATAACGTGTTCCTTCCATGCGCTACTTCCACCTGGGTAACTCCCCCTGGTGATAAGAAGCGGCTTGTCACTAGGGTTGGGACTCGTTAGGATTTTAACGATTCCGAGTCCTTAGCGATTCCCTCTTAACGATTCCGGTTCCTAACGGTTCTCTTAACGGTTCCAATATATATATTTTTTCATATTTTCTGACACTGACGCTTCTGTATGTCCTATAGAAAAATAAAACATGAACGATTGAGACCATTTAACAGTAGTTGTTTACATAAGCCTAATGGGCGTTCAAATAAATAATAATTTAGGTATAGTTGTTGTAATACAAATTTATATTGTAATATAATCACAGTTAAGGGTCAATTTGTTTCTTACCAATAGGGCTACTTTTGTGTAATTGAAAATGTAGATATATTCATGTGGTGTGTGGTGTGGTGTGGTGTGGTGTGGTGTGGTGTGGTACTAAAGCTGCAGTGGAAAAGGGGCTATTGTGAAGTCAGGTTTCTAAACGTCGCGCCCATCTGTATGTTTAAGGGTTTAAGCGTTGGTTAAAATAGCTGATCTACAAGCTCACGTTGTCTTGTGGATGCGACGCGTTGTGAGCTTGCAGATCAGCTATTTTCGGCATGCAACACAGCGAAGTAGTCAGGCTTTACTTGCGTTGCAACCAAGCCCCCAGAACCCAGGGCTAGATTGAAGCAACGGCTACGTGCTAGCATGTAGCTAATCCAGGTGCATTCTGGGGGTTTGGCCCCACTATTCCTGTGAGCGGAGAGCAGCGTGACGTCATTTTGGAACCAGAGCTGGTTCCAATTTCCCCCAGAATGCACCTGGATTAGCTACATGCTAGCACGTAGCCGTTGCTTCAAAACGCCACTGAGCACTTGCATTGAAATGATAGTGGGGGCGGGGCTCGTCCGCTCTCTATTTTATATATACTCTATGGTTGCAACTTGCAAAGACGTAACAAGGAAGAAGAGAAGCACCCAGGCAGACGGCACAGAGGAGCGCCTCAGTCCGCTCACATATCAACTTTCGCGAGGTCTTCTGCAGCTGCGGGTGTTATTTGGAGCATAATGTGAAATGTGAATGAAAAGAAAGATGCGAGGACAGAAGACCGCGGACCGAACGAGCCGACGAGCGCCGCTCATGGACGTCAGAATGAACGCGCTTCCAGTGAGCTGAAGTACAGCCAAACTTTGGAAGACTTCTGTCTCTTCGGCACCATGCTGTTTGTTTATCACGCTGCTTGTTGGTGTGTTCAGTTGTCGTCGCTCTCACTCGCGCTGCTCAGTGACGCGGACATTCCCAGCATTCTTTCTGTAGAGGTGGCCTGATGTCACCACAGCTGCTTGCAATGGAATGCACATTAAATGCGCGCTGATGAGACCCGTTAAGAGAATCGGACCGGCAAAAATGATTGACCCGGTTCTGGACCCGCTATCATGGAACCGGGTCCTAAAAAGAACCGGTTTCGGGTCCCAACCCTACTTGTCACTCCCCATACATTGAAGGAAGCATGAGCTCAGTTCGGGGCTCTCCCCAGGTTGGCAGAGGGAGAGCAGCGCCCATGATTACAGCTTAGGCAGTTTGGCACCGGGTGAGAAATGGGTTACAAAAGTGATAAGTAGTGTTGTGTGTGTTGCACAGGTGGTGTGGTACCGCTCCAACAAGGTGGGATGTGCCGTGGCCCACTGCCCCAACGCCGATTACAAATACTTCTACGTTTGTCAGTACTGTCCACCGTAAGTACTACTGTACTCTACTCACATTAGCAAGATTTTCTAGTGGGCCCGGATCCGGAACAGGTTTGAAACCACTAGTATAGATGGACTTGGGAACACAAAAAATATCATCATATCATGTTTAATATTTGATGTTGTGTCCCTCATTGCAGTGGTAATGTGATGTTGTGTCCCTCATTGCAGTGGTAATGTGATGTTGTGTCCCACATTGCAGTGGTAATGTGATGTTTTGTCCCACATTGCAGTGTTAATGTGATGTTGTGTCCCACATTGCAGTGGTAATGTGATGTTGTGTCCCTCATTGCAGTGGTAATGTGATGTTGTGTCCCACATTGCAGTGGTAATGTGATGTTGTGTCCCTCATTGCAGTGGTAATGTGATGTTGTGTCCCTCATTGCAGTGGTAATGTGATGTTGTGTCCCACATCGCAGTGGTAATGTGATGTTGTGTCCCTCATTGCAGTGGTAATGTGATGTTGTGTCCCACATTGCAGTGGTAATGTGATGTTTTGTCCCACATTGCAGTGGTAATGTGATGTTGTGTCCCACATTGCAGTGGTAATGTGATGTTTTGTCCCACACTGCAGTGGTAATGTGGGTGGCCTGGAAGAGCCCTACAAGGAAGGACCAGCATGTGGTGACTGCCCCAATGCCTGTGATGACAAGCTGTGCAGTAAGTGACCAACATTTTGTTTTAGTTTTTCTTAAAAAGGTAATGAACACAAAATGCATCAGGAGATGTCCATCTGGACAGAGTGCCCATTTATCAGGTGTTCCAGTTTGAGTGTTCACGTCTAATTTCACTTTTTTAATCAGTTTTTTCTCCATCTTGATTGGATAAAATTGGTATTCGACCTGAAAACGTATTTTCTGTTTAATAAAAAGCCGGAGCCACATGGAGACCGCTGTTACTGAACTAAACACTAAACTATAGCAATCTCTTACCTTATCTTTGAACAATTAGTCTCTATAAGTTTATGAGTTCATTTTGGATCCCCATAGCTGGCAACAGCTATTCTTCCTGGGGTCCACAGAAAATAATATACAGGTACATACAAAAAAAGCAAATAACATATATTGACAAATATCACAGAACAATATATATAATCAGATAAAATACTCTACAGCATAAAAACACAGTTAGTGCATTCAGATAATGTTACATGGTATACAGTGAATATAACAGAATTACAATTAATCCGGATGTCTGAGAAAATGCTTTAGTCTGTTCTTAAAATGCCTTTTACTGTTAATTGTTGTAATACATACTGGTAGAGAGTTCCAAAAAGTCATTGCCCTGTACATGACTGTATTCTTCATTGCATTAGTTCTTGGCTTAAGTGCTGTAAATCGACCCATCGCTACATGTCTGGTATTATATTGGTGTCTATTGCTGGTATAATGAATGTTTTTATATAAGCATTTAGGTTTTTTATTTAAACAAATATTCCTAAAAAATACTGCCAGACTAGTAGTTAGTCTCTGTTCCACCAACAGCCATGACAGATTCTGATGAATAGATAGTATATTGAATCGAATATTGCACTTAAGAGCAAGACGAGCTGCCTTATTCTATAACAAGAGAGTTACATATTTTCCTTTACCCTAACACCAACCCCATTCTTTACCCTAACACCAACCCCATTCTTTACCCTAACACCAACCCCATTCTTTACCCTTGCCCTAATTCTCCCAAACCTTAGCCTCAGTTTAGGATTGGGATAATGATGAGGGTGAGATAACAGAGACTAAACCTTAGGGAGGGGTTTAAACAATATTCAGGAGAAGGTGAGACGTGTAATAAGTTAATGATATTTCACCGTTAAATCTACCACCATCAACTCACCATCCACTCTTTCTGTCATTCCCTGTCTGTCTACAGCCAACCCCTGTCCCTACAACGATGGGCCAAGCAACTGTCCTTCTCTGAAGGAGAAGTGGGGGTGCAGTCACCCCACCATCGCAGGCTGGTGCCCCGCCTCCTGCAAGTGCACCACTGAGATCATCTAACTCCTGGCCACGCCCACTCCACACGAATCATGATTTACTGGATTGAATCCACATTCAATTATATTCCTTATTCTGCCTCTCTGGGTCGTGGTCTCTCTCTCTCTCTCTCTCTCTCTCTCTCTCTCTCTCTCTCTCTCTCTCTCTCTCTCTGTGTCTCTCTCTCTCTCTCTCTCTCTCTCTCTCTCTCTCTCTGGATATGCATACACTGGTTCTCAAAATGGGGTCCTTAAGGGGGTTTCAGGTGATCCCCAGATAAATTAGTTGATAAAGCATCAAAATCGGTTTTGACCACAAATATCTTATACTTCAGCTATGAAATAGCAGAACTACAAGATCAAAGCACATCAACAATGCGTCTTGTTTTGAGCTTCTTTGTCAGCTATTTTCAAAAACACATGAAAACAACAAATACATTATATTTACATATATATTAATTTGGGGATCCTTGACATGAAAATGTTTGGGAACTGTTGTTCCTTAAGTGGATTCCAGGCACTCTCTGGGTTAGGGTTGACCCATTACAAGGTTGTAAATCCGGCCCTTGCGGGTCCATTTGGTTCCATTTGCAGACACGTGCACACATACAGTAAACATCACGCACAGAAAATAGGCATTCTCCTATATCCGATATTTTCACCAAAAGTGCCCTTTTAGAAGACCATGCATGATGCCTCTCTAAAATTCTCTGCACATCCCTGTCCAACTGTACACTGTGGAAGTTCAGGGGAGACCTTAAATTTAAATGTTTGAGAACCATTGCTATTATGTACTGTATATCCAATATGTACTGTATGTATATCCAATATGTACTGTATGTATATCCAATATCACTCTGTGCATTTAGACAATAAAGCATTTATAGAATGAGCATTACAATTCTGACTTTCTCTCTTTCATACCACCCCAGCCCTATACGGTTAATATTACAACTTTCTCTCCAATAAGCCTCACAATATCCCAGGGGTCTTCAACAGGGGGTCCGGGACCCCTAGGGGGTCCCCAGAGTTACTACAGGGGGTCCTCCAAATATTTGAGAAATTATAAAAGTTGTTCTCCTTTTTTATTTATATTAACCACTTGAACCCTAGTGTCCATGTTCTCAGAACTTTAGCCAAAAATAGCAGATCTACAAGCTCACAACGCCTCACAATGCGAGGCATTATGAGCTTGTAGATCGGCTTGTTTGGCAAAGAGCTTTGGTGTTGAGGGGAAAAGGAGCAGACTAAGTACAGAGTGAAAGGTCAAGTTTATTAAGTATTGACGGTTCAAGTGGTTAAATATCTGAAAACACAAATTGACATGAATCCAAAATACACTGATGATTGTGCTGTCAAAAAATGAAAATATATGGAATCCATGACCAGGTTGTAGGGGGTCCCTGCTTCATCTCTCTCTCAACTAAGGGGTCCTTGGCCTGAAAACGTTGACAACCCCTGCAATATTCATTGATTTCAGGAACTACAGTAGATTGTCACCTGACTCAACTGTCTAGACGGGTTTGAAGAATCAAACAAACTTCACCTCAGTTCCTCTGGACATTGCTAAATAAATACGTTGACATGTTGAATCTCTGTACACAATGATGTGACCATAAAGTACACACCTGGGTGTTTGTCTATGACAACACTGTGACGCACGCGCACACACACACACACACACACACACACACACACACACACACACACACACACACACACACACACACACACACACACACACACAGGTTTGCAATTACTACTTTGTGGGGACATTACACATAGTCTACTATATTTGTGGGGACATTCCATTCATTTTTAACCCTAACCCTAACCCTAACCCTTAACCTAACCCCTAAACACCTTGTGGGACACTAAAATTTGTCCCCACAAGTTTTTTTTCTCCGATTGTACTATCTTTGTGGGGACATGAGGTCCCTACAAAGTAGTAATTCCCCGTCCCCCCACACACACACACACACACACACACACACACACACACACACACACACACACACACACACACACACACACACACACACACACACACACACACACACCCTAAGGCTACTCATTTATAATGTCTATCTATCTTTGAACAGGATGTTTTCTCATGGTTTTCATGTCTCGGTGCATTTGATGCAGTGTGTCACGCTAGATTAAGAGCGTCTGGTAAAGGCTTAAGTTGTAAATTGTTTTCACAGAGCATGTGGGTGTCCATTGCTCTCACGGTGCTGTTTGTTTTACGTGCTGGAATTGAAGCTTGTAGTTTTAAACCAGTCCAGTGTTATTTGTTTCTGTTTTAACATTACAAGGTCTGTGATGAATGATGTTCGGGTCTTCAACAGGGGGTCCGGGACCCCAAGGGGGTCCTCAGAGTTACTATAGGGGATCCTCCAAATGTTTGAGTGAAAGTTTTTCTCTCCTTTTTTTATATTAACTTGAACCCTAGTTTCCATATTCTTAGAACTTCTTAGAATTTTAGCCAAAACATCTGAGAACTTTAGCCAAAAATCTACAAGCCGAGCTTGTAGATCTGCTATTTTTGCCAAAGAGGTTTGGTGTAGAGGGGAAAAGGGGCAGACTAAGTACAGAGAGAAAGGTCAAGTTTATTAAGTATTGACAGTTCAAGTGGTTAAATATCTGAAGACACAAATTGACATGAATGGTTGTGATGTCAAACGATGAAACTATATGGGGATAATGCGGGGGTCCCTGCTTCATCTCTCTTCTCTACTAAGGGGTCCTTGGCCTGAAAACGTTGAAGACCCCTGTTCTATATCAATACTGTAGCCCAGGGGTCGGCAATAGGTGGCCCGCGGGCCAAAACTGGCCCCTCCAAATTATTTCTGGACCCTCAGATTTTGAATTTATTCAACTTGAATATGACAGTAGTGGCGTCAGTTCAGAAAAAGGTAAGGTATGGCAACATGACACCAGTGATGTTGCCATACCTTAGCAACAAGCATGATACATTTATTTTAATATTTCTTTCCCCCAAAATGTCTATGGTTTCTTGGACTGAATATGGCAGCCAGCCTGGAACAGTTGTTCAAATGCAGCTAAACTTGGCAAGTTAGTAAACGTGCCACAATTAACAATAATGAATTGCACCTGTGCAGCTGACCTGCGGAACCTGGGAATATACTATTCTGTCAAGATGGGGAGAATAAAAGTGTGGAGAATAATTATAATACCTTGTTAAATTTTGCATTTGTAGTTATTTTAATATAATTTAACAACATAACCAGCACAGATAGACATTGAGACATTCATGGATTTATATTTTAAAGTAACTTGTATTCTCCGCCCTGGACCCAGGGTATGGCAGCTGCATACCCCTGCCATACCCAACTGACGCCCCTGTATGACAGGCAGAGGCAGCACGCAGCAGTGAAGTGACAGAGTGGCCGTGCTGCTGCTGCTTCTGTGAGCTTGTACCGTTGTACCGGTGGTCAAAGTGCTTCTGTCTTTTGATTTAACATCTCCTGTTGACTGCTTAATTTTGCATAATACTGTATATATTTCCAAAGCCATGGAAGCCAGGCTGAAGCCTACAGAGCAGCAGGTAAAATGATCAATACCACAATGTAGGAAATAGGCTACTCAGTAGAAATAGGTTACTCTTTTACAAGTAAAATTATTAGTATTCAAAATTTACTTGAGTAAAAGCACAGATGTATTGGCATCCATATGTACTTAAAGCACCAATTTCACACGTTTTCAAAATGTATGAGAATCTTTTGAACATATATCTGTACCATATCTGTAGCAGATCTTCAAGCTCACGCCGCCAGTACATTTCTGATGCAATGTGTAACAAAATCAATTTAATTTGTCCAACAAATTTAGCCAAGGACAAGTAAATACAATATCTGATGTCAACAGAAGCAGCTGCGTCTCATGCTACAATTTCAGTGGAATTTTCCCACCTTATCAAACTATTACGTGTCTTACTCCTGTGGGAAAAGTATCACAATTTCTTTTCTACAGAGCAGCAGGTGGCCATATACAGTACAGATGGCAATGTCCTCCCCCTAGTGCAGGGGTTTTCCAAGTGGGTGACGGGGCACCCTGGGGTGCCACGACGGCAGTCCAGGGGTGCCACGAGATAATTTGATAATATTTTTAATTTAAGTACAAAGTTATTTACAGTTACCAAAATGGCTCCTTTCTCAATGTTTTCCTCGCAACATCTCGGGGAGAATAATGGCAAAAAATGGCAAAAATCCCTTTATATAGAGGTGAATTACTTCATTTTCTCAATGAAACACAAATTCATTCAGATGAAATTCATTCAGATGAAAAGATTTAAACATTTTGCCAAAAAAAATGTTAGATCATACTGTTATGCTGAAGATAATACGGCATAAAGGTTTGGGAACCCCTGCCCTAGTGTTCACATTTAACTGCAAATTCAGTTATTTTATGCATAATTGTCCCCAAATTGGAATAGTTTTTTGCAGATTAATCTGATTTACCGTCCATCTGTGATGTGACAAAATATTGTAATTTAGATATGCCTTTTATCATATTTAGGCCTGGGCATATTGAATGCTTTAACTATTGAAAAAATAGCAGATATACAAGCTCACCGCACGGCACTCTTGTAGATCTGCTATTTTTGAAAAAGTTGTGAAAATGTGCGCAAATATTTGAATATATGTATTTTTAAAGCGAACGTTTGTAACTCAATTGCTTCTGGGTGGTCCCTGGAACTAGATATTTTGAGATGGGTGTCCGACTGTCCGTGGCCAAATACATAGCCGAGGGAAGTAGGGGTGCTGGGGGTGCGGCCGCACCCCCTCCCCCACGTTCCACCGCACCCCCCACCGCACCCCCTAAAGGGGGGTTGGGGGAAAAATATTGCCGATCGGCAAGTAGAGGCTCTGACATCAGTGGCGTGAAGTAGGAGCTATTGTTGGCTACTTCTATTTCCAGTACAATTTCAAAATAAACATGTGTTGAATGATCGATTGTGTAGACAAAAAAAAAAGAAAGACTCTTGTTTTGAAATGTGCTTCTGGGCACTGTTTAGAGAGGAAATGGCTTTCAAAGGACTTCCCTTTTAACTTGTCTGAGCGTCTGTCTCTCTGTGCGTAACATGCGTCATGGACTCGGTGAATTATAACAATTTAAGGAATATAAACAGAACACCAAGACAACACAACCTAGGCTATAAAGGCATTAAACATCGCCCTCTGCTAGCCCTGGCGTCCTCACTGGTGAGTCGTGGCTATAGACTTGTAATGATGAATGCTATGTTGTCCCCTACTGTCAGTTGTTTACTTACAGTTGAAGTTGGACTTGTGGATATTTTGTGCTGTGTCCCTAGACACATTTATTTTTATTTTTCGATTTTGTTGCCACATCAGTTTTAATTGAAAATTGTTTGTATTAGTTTATTGTCTATAATAAACAATCAACAGTTTTGACAATATTGTTTTGAATTGTGAAACATTGCTACATTATACAAGTATAGCTTATAATGAGAAAAAACTTTTTGGGGGTAGAATCTGGCATGGCGCACTAGAAATACTGGATTTTACCCCGATAATACCTTTATATACTTACTTTGATGGGTAATCTTGACCTCAAATCATTGAAATAACACCAGAATCAGATTCTACGACCCAGAAAACCCCTAAAAAGTGGTATCATTTATGATTCTAGGCCTTTTCGTTTTTTTTCGGGTGGCAGCCATATTGGATTGCACAAACAGTACCATGGGGCGCCCATCTTGGCACCCATCTTAAAATGATTAAGTATCATATGGACAACATCTGTGCCAAATTTGGCGAATTTGCGAGAATCTGAACCAAACGGTCCTTTTATTGCCCTGGGGCCGACGAGTGTTCAGTGTTGGCATTACTATACTTTGTATACTATACTTTCTGAACACAAACTGATGTTGACCACAGCTCCACAGCATTGTTTGACCACAGCTCCACAGCATTGTTTGATCACTACAAGCCTACAAGTGACTAATTATGTATTTCTGGACACAATAAGCGCATTTCCAAGATGCACCGCAATCTTGGGCAGATGTGACTTATGGGGGCTAGTAGTGTTACTGTAAATAATAATAAAGAAATCGACACAATAAGCCCATTCCCAAGATGCACGCAATCTTTCATGGGCAGATGTGACTTATGGGGCTAGTAGTTTTACTGTAAATACTAATAAAATAAATCACCAGCTTTAGTGTCTAAAAATACATACAGTATTTAGCCACTTGTACGCATGCCCCCGCCCACTGAAATCAAAATCACTAAAATGGCTAAAGCAGTAAATGAAAACATTTGAACACACATCTTTTCTTTTCTTTAATGACTATCTAAAATATGAACCCTTGTTTTAAAATAACAAAGTTGTCCATTAAAGTTCTCTGTGTTGATGTACTGGTATTATATTACCTTGCTTATTGTAAATCGCTCTGGATTAAGAGCGTCTGCTAAATGCTTAAATTGCAAATTGTAAAGGTCTCGTCACATCAAATTTCTATTCTTCTCTTTTCTTTTCTCTCTTTAAACATTCAGGGGATTTCCTGTGGTCGTACCTTATTGTGTAGTATTGTCCTAGTGTTTCCTGTTTTTTGCCTAGTTACTGTTACCTGTCTTGTCTCATCTCCCTGTGATTGTTAGTTTTCTCCACCTGTGTTCTGTTAGTCTCCAAGCCAATCCCTGTGTTGATTGTCTTTGAGTTTCACCTGTGCCTGGTTACCCTGTGTCTATATAAACCCTCAGTCTGTTGTGTTCCCTGCAGATCTTAGATGTTGCTCATTCCAAGTTATGGTCACCTAGTGTTCCTTGTTGTCTCCTGTGTTGCACTGTGACACTCAGAATATAATTTCAAATGTACCAGAACTAGAACTAGGCTGTTTAAACCCAGTAAGACCTGGAACGTATCTGTGTGGCGTTAGACTATTACATGCATTTGGCAACAGACCCCCATCTCAAATTAATGGTCAATCAATCAATCAAATTTTATTTATAAAGCACATTTTACACAACCTTAAGCTGACCAAAGTGCTGTACAGGTGAAAAGAAGTTTAAAAATATACAAAATACAATATGCAGAAAAACATTTACATCAAGAAAAAATGTAAAAACAATCAGAAACTTCAAAAGGCAGCAAAGAAAGATAAGACTAATTTTAGGAGTTAAAAGCCAGAAAAAAAGGTGCGTTTTGAGCGTTTCAATGGATCCACTGTAGTTATTTAGCTATATAAGTTTTTGTTCATATTTTTCAATTGTTCAACATTTAACCACAGACACTTAAAAAAAGGAAATTGTACTTACCGATCTATGGCCATCTAAGGCCATGTTGGGATCATGGCTAATTTTGCATCATTTATGTGACAAACCATTTGATTTAAAAAGAAATGTAAAGTTTAAATTATGGAGATACAAGGTTTCTGCTGTTTGATTGTCCACAGATGCTAGGTTTGATCTCTACCTGCTATCCTAGTTAGCTCTTGTCAGATAAAGGCCTGAATTGTAAATGCTACTGTAGTACTACAGTACTCACAATACTGTATTGTAGTAGGTTGTTGTCACATTTGTTCTTAAAGGACCACCTCACCTCCTTTAAGTCACACTACCATACCAGGAAAGGGTCCACTAGGATGCATCAATTTGTAGTTTTCAACACGCATGTCAGTATTATTCGCATTTTGCATCATACGAGCAGCATGCTGAAATACTAAAATATCTAAAAACACAGATTGAACACAAAAAATAACTCACTAAAATATCTAAAAACACAGATTGAACACACAAAATTGTGTTGATTGTGTCCCAAACAACAATAAAATAAGATCTGGTTGTCCCAGAGGTGAGGTGGTCCTTTACTGATTTGATACATTTTTCTAATCTCTGGATGTATTCATAGAACAAGGATATTTGCTTTTTGGGTAAAATAAAATCATTCTGCTGGACAAATATGAACTACAACAACAATAACAGTGCGACAGAGCTGTGACAAGGAATTTTATTATATAAAAGAATCGCCTCAACACTGGTTGTAAGAACCAGGTTGTAAGAACACTGGTTGTAAGAACATTTGTAACATTTGTAACTAAAACTTTGCTTCTGGGGGGTCCCTGGAACTAAATATTTTGAAATATTTAGAAAAAAATATTTAGAAAAAAATAGCTGTGAGCTTGTATATCTGCTATTTTTCAATAGTTAAAGCACAAAATGTGAGCGGGTCCTTGTACGCAGGGCCCAGACTTTGGTGCGACACTCCTGCTCTCTCTCTCTCCCCCTAGCTCTCTCTTATTCTCGGTCTCAACAGGGAGTGCCACACTGGCCAGTCAGTGATTCTGTTAGGAGGTGGTTCTGGGTTATTTCTTCCCCCTGTCGTCTCCCTCCTATGTCCTCATTTTAACCCTCTGGGGAGGAGGTACTTCTTTAGCTCCCGTGAATGGGCATTGCAAAGGCACATCTCATTGTTTGTTTGTACCCCCGATATACAAGTATACAGGTATACATACTGTACGTATTATGTTTTCCTTGCATACACGTTAAATCCAAACTACTTTATCACTGAGTTACAAAGGAAAACATGCATAACTATGAACTAACATAACTTCCAGTATAAGCGACCGGCAGGGCGCTCGGAAACAACAGACTTTTCAAATGAGGCAGTGTATGATACAACACATACAAAAAAAAGAACTCCTTGCAGACAAAACAAAATAAAATCAGCTCCATTCATTGCCGTGGACACACCAATGTGCGATTCTTGATGTCAGCAATGACAGAAAGAGGAGTAGCCCAATCAATTCTGCAGCCGAGATCCTCTGCGAAAGACAGAACCTCCTTGATGGTTCCTGGGAGGATGGAAAAGATTAAGATAATTTTAGATTTTTAGACTTTGGAGAAATTCATGTTGCTCATTGATGTAGGCAGCCCTGCTTCCTAGAGCTGGGCCAATTTCAGCCTCCACTGGATTAAAGATATTTAATTTACGAAGATAGCTCAACCTCATTGGATCCACTAGAGTGCAACATTGTACACAAATCCTACAAATATGTTGTGAGTTTGTAGATGGGGGCTGTCAGTCGGTAGAGCTCTCGCCTCTGTACCGCAAGGTCATGGGTTCAACTCAGCGTATGAGTAGCACGGCTTGTCGTGCGGCAAGTACTGGGAGCTGATGGTAGGTGTGGCGCTCCACCTCAGCAGTCCATCTCCCAGGGGTCTAGCGCATTGTAACGGGGACAGACTCCCGCGTGTTACAGGCTGTTACCGACAATAAGCCACTCCCGACCTACTTAGCTCATGAATAAAGATCTGTTTGTGTATTTAATGCGTGTCTGCTTGTTCATTACAAAGTGGAATGCCATTTTCATACATACATAAATATACAACATACCAGAGAGGTGCCTTGCACGCGACTGACCCTTGAGTCTCAAGGCTCGAGCAATGTCCACGACGTGATCAAACGTGAGATTTCCATTCTTGACTGTAAGCAAAGAACATGCATTCAATGTCAATCCAACATATTCAGAGAGAGATGGCAGGTACTTGATTAAATTCCAAACATTTAGGTCCCCATTTGCACGTAGAGGCACAGAGTTGTCCATTCGTGTAGGCACATGTGGATGTTTCTAGAGCTGGGTCTATCTGAGCCTCCACTGGATTATACTCAGTCACTCTGACAGAAAGGCATAGTGGCGGGAGGCTGCCATACAATAAAAACCAAACCAAACCAAACCAATTAAATGACTGATAGAGCAAACATGTCGTCCCATCCTTACAAACAGGAAGCAACTACTGACTCCATCTGCTGGTGCCTTTAAACTCGATTTACACTCCATAGCACAAGTTTCATTAGCTTAAAAAAACAGTTATTTTGGTCAAACAAAACCATTGTGCAACATAGTATAAATTAGTCCTACTCTTTAGAAGGGAAAGGCAATAACTAGCACTAATGTCAAGTTTAAACAATGATGGACTAAAGATCTGTAAGTGCTACAGCATTGAACTTACTGTCCTTTAAACTCTTGTTGCGAGGGGACTCGTGCAGGGCAAACAACTCAATCTACAACAAAGAAAAATCAGCTCCTTAAGCCACCATCAACCCAAATCATCCCACATAATCAGTTTGATTTAATCTGAACCAGAATATACCTGTATGAGTAAGATAAAGATCAGGAGAAGACATGTGGAAGTGTTTCTACGTACCTTTGCCTTCTCGCGATTGGTGATGGACACCGTCAGTGTCACCTCAAAGCCTTTCCAGTTCACGCCAGTGACCTCTGTGATTTCATGGCAAAGTTTCTTTTGATCCTGAAAACAGAACATAAGTTAGAGCCTTGTTTTCAAACTATTCATATACAGCCCCAAATGTGTGAAGATACGGTACAACTCACCTTGTGATCACCACCATTCCCATTGAAGTTGGTGGAGATGCTTCTAAAATTTCCTCCTAGGCAAGTCATTTGCGTCACTGTAAATGACAATTCACAGAAACAAAGTTTGCTTTGAACGAATCTCAAACAGTAAAGCCTACACACTACACTATTACCACAGTAATAGAGCCATGTATGAGGACACGCACATCGACACATGAACATGCAGTCACCACTGGAAACGGGACCGTACCTATGTTCCCCAGGTTCTGTTCCCCACTTTCTTACTACCTAAACCTACCCCTAACCCTAACCATAACCTCGCTGCTGTGAGGTGGGGAACATAAGCCCCTTTTCCACAGGCCCAACACCACACCACTCCACTCCACACCACAGCACACCACCCACTTGTGACAGGTTTTCCACTTCAAGGACCTGGGTAGAGTGGTGTGAAAGTGGTACTAAACGTGGTACTAAAAAGTATCCACTCCAGAGTAGGTCTGAGCTAGGCCAAACAGGGCCATGCACTTCATAATTACTGATCACTCACTGACTTTTCATTTAGACCACCAGGATATAGTTGTAATACATGATAATAGATTCTATTGTGTTATAACCACTATTATAACCTATTATAGTGTATTATAATTATCATAGTAATACATTAATACTTTATAGTGTATTGTAATCACAGTTATAATCCATTATAGTGTATTATAATTTAGGATAGTTGTAATACAAATTGATCTTGTATTATAATCACAGTTAAAATGGTAAAAATGTTTCTTACCGATAGGGGTACTTTTGTGTAATGGAAAATGTAGATATTTGTATGTGGTGCGTTGTGGTGTGGTGTAGTGTGGTGTGGTGTGGTGCTAAAGCTGCAGTCGAAAAGGGGCTATAGAGGGGAACATAGAACCTGGGGAACATAGGGTGGACATAGGGTGGGCTATGTGCTTTGGATTAAAAGCGTCTTTGATTGATTGAAGACTTTATTAGAAGTTTGCATAGGAAAAGGTACAGTTTCATGACGGTACAGTTCACTGGTACAAGGTCTACTAAAAGGAGATCCATGAAAAGACTAAGCTTATTTCCACAGGAAACCATTTAAGTATCTCATATAACATTGAATGACAGACGAATAGAACACAGTACTATGCAGTAGATATGTAAAGAAAAGAAAAATGAGAGAACAAAAAAAAGGGAAAACAGTAATTCATAACAAACAGTAAGTATATACAAAGAAGGGGCAGGGGAGGGTAGGGTTGGCTAGGTTAGTTTTTTTTCCGGCTGCTGCCTGTAAGTGGTTTTTCAGGGCAATTTTAAAGGATCCTAGTGATCCACACTCCTTTATGGCCTTCGGTAAGACTTTCCACATTTTGGTGGTATAGCAGAAAAAAGAGTTTGACCCTTTGTTGGTTTTGACTCTGGGTTGACTTGAAAGTGATCTATGGCGCTGCCTCTGGTGTTGTAATTATGGACATCCTTAATGTTTATAAAGTATTTTGACAGGTATACTTGGTACTTGGTACTCTGAGTTGGGTCTAAAATGGCAGTTCGGTGACCGTGGAGAGCAAAGGTCCGTTTCTCAATGGATTTGTCATCTAGGAGGGTTATTAAACACATTTGGCCGGGGTGTCTTTTTTAAAATGGCTGGGAAAATGTTTGACAGCTAGGGTAATTTCCAGTCTCATTCACTTGCTATACACAGGCAAAAATGACTCCCAAAAAATCTGCTTTAAGTGGGATGTAAGGGGTCAAACTAGGGGTTTTTAATTATTCTGAATCCATTGCAAGCATTTGTTTTGCATGAAAAACATTCCTTGGGCTAAAAACCCAAAAAATTGATAACTCATCACTAAACCATCGTATTGTGGGCCCATTTCTTGCCCAAGGGATGTTTTTCATGCCAAACAAATGCTTGCAATGGTTTCAGAATAATTAAAAACCCCTAGTTTGACCCCTCACATCCCACTTAAAACAGATTTTTTGGGAGTCATTTCTTCCTTTATAGTGTAGACACCCCGGCCAAATGTGTTTAATAACCCTCCTAGATGACAAATCCATTGAAAAACGGACCTTTGCTCTCCACGGTCACGGAACTGCCATTTTAGACCCAACTATAAACTGTGTCCTGCTTTATAGTACAGTGGATGAGGACGCACACATTCTAGCTAACACTATAGAAAACTGTTATGCAAAGTAGTAGCCACTGATTAAAGTAGCCTACAATTAGCTTGAAGTTGTCGCGGGGGTGGTGTAAAGTAAAGTAACTAATGATTTCTGTATAAAACGTGTGACACCTGAAAACCATCCATTTAGCATCCTCCTGGCAGCGGTGCGGCGAGCACCCGCCATCTTAGCTGCTTTGGAGATCAAAGAAACACCCAAATTTGGGGAGAAAAAAAGACGAAAATCGATTAATCTTACCAACGGGTAGGGGTATGTTCCCTACCCTTGCCTCCTTCCAGCTCCCCCTCCCCCCCTTCTCCTACAGTTCCAAGACCAACCAGAAGAAGGACAACAGCAGTACAACTGCACCACTTATCGCAGGAGGATTTCCCAGACCTGACGAGACAACCACCAAAAAACCCTCCTCAGAAGAAACAAAAGAAGAAAAGAAATAACCAACAAGAAGACCCGGATTTAATCACCATGGAACCAAGCCAGGACACAGAAGAAAGAAGGACTCCAGAGAGCACACCACAACCACAGAGAACCAACAGAAGAACCTGCCCAAGAAGACCACAGGAAACAGACCAGGATCCAAGGGAAAACACGGGCCCCACCGCAGAAAACAACACCAATCACAGACGATCAGAGAGAAGAATGGAACAACTGAAAAAACCAGGATACCACCGAAAAGGGAAGAAAAATAGCACAAACCACTGGGCACTACGACCAAACAGAAGAATACTCATCTTCGGAGACTCAAACCTCGCTAGGATGCCGGCCTTTTCACGAAAGGATTTACAAATCGAGTCCTATTCAGGGATGAAGTTCATCAACGCAGTGGATTTACTGAAGAGAACAAGAATCAACACGGAAGTAGCACACTGCATTATTTCACTCGGAATCAACAACAAAGAGGCAGGGACCACTGTCTCAGGTAAGAAAAGCATTGCGACACTTCTCACAATGGCCCAGGATACGTTCCCACATGCCAAGATACACATGCCACTAATTAACTTTTCAGATAGTCTACACCATGGGGAAAAAAGGATTTTAGAAAACTTAAACATGGAGATAGAAAAAGCTAATTTCATTCCCAAATTAGATGAAAGGGATTTCGAAACTGATGACGCTCTTATCCACTGGAAGGACAAGACAGGCGAACATATGCTGACCCACTGGCTAGCTTGTTTAAACTAGATCGCCCCACAAGCCAAAATCAAACGGGGCCTGATACGGATAAAATGAGTAACCTCATTAATTTATCCAACTATTTCCAGCCGAATCAACATGAAAGGGAATTGTTAGAAATGGGACTCTCATTTGTACCTACGCTAGACATTTACAAAAACCAAACCAAAACTCTCAAGAAAGACATGGCAATATTTCACAGAAGGCTGAAATTGGCTACCCACTTTGGGGTAGGAAACGAGGAGGAAATCCCACCCTTCCAGCCAAAATCAAATTGGGAACCCGCAAACGGGAGTCTCCCAAACAGCCTAAAACAGCTGATTACAGCTGACCAAATTTGTATTAACAGTATCCCAGCACACTTTAGGGAAAAAGACAATCTGACGAAATTACAAGTGGCCGCACTTAGATCATTAGCGAATAACAAAGACATAGTTATTAAGCCAGCAGACAAAGGGTCGTGCATTGTTTTAATGGACAGACACCAATATCTGCTGGAGGGTGAACGGCAGCTCAGCAACCCTGACCATTACAGACAACTAGAAGAGCCGATTTACAAACAGACAGCAATCAAAGCCAAAGAGATTATACAGAAACTGAGGAGAAAGAGACACATTAATGCAAAACAAGAGACCTATTTACTAGGTCAAGACACTCCTAGACCCAGAGTGTTTTACTTACTGCCAAAGATACATAAGAGCCCAGAAAACTGGACTATACCGTACCAAGTACCCCCTGGGAGACCAATTGTAAGTGATTGTTCTAGTGAAACGTATCACACCGCTGAGTACATAGAACACTTTCTCCAGCCGCTCTCAACCAGACATCCCAGCTATATTAAGGATACATATCATTTTTTGGAGAAAATAAAGGACATTTCAATTCCACAGGATGCCTTTCTGTTCTCCATTGATATAGATTCATTATACACAAACATTGAAACGGAGGCTGGATTGCGAGCAGTGAGAGAAACATGCCAAAGGTACCCAGATAGCAGCAGACCAGATGAAGAACTGCTGGAATTGCTGGAACTAAATCTAACACAGAATGATTTCGAATTTAACAACAAGTATTATCTCCAGATAAAGGGCACAGCTATGGGGAAAAGGTTTGCCCCCAGTTTTGCCAACATTTATATGAGCCTTTGGGAACAGACAGCTCTACAGCAATGCAGGCAACAACCAAGCCACTATTATAGATTCCTGGATGACATATTTGGGATTTGGCCTTATAGTGAAGAGGACTTCAAAGAGTTTATCAACACTTTGAACACACACCACAGGTCAATCACAATCAAGTACGTACTGAGTGCAGAGAAAATAGATTTCTTGGACGTAACAGTGTTCAAGGGACCAGATTTTGGAACTAGCCAAAAGCTGGATCTGAAGGTCTTCTTTAAGCCCACAGACACACATGCACTTTTACACAAGACATCCTTTCACCCAGCTCATTGTTACACAGGAATAGTAAAGTCACAACTTTTAAGGTTTAAAAGGATCTGTACTCAAATCAGTGACTTTAGAATAGCCTGTAAAACACTTTTTAGCGCATTGAGACACAGGGGATACTCACGGACATTTCTGAGAAAAGCTTATGATACGTTCCAACAGATAAGAGAGAGGGACGAAAGGCCAAAAATTGCCCTCGTAACAACCTTCTCTACACAGAGTAGAATAGCAAACACCAGATTGAAAAGAAATTTTGAGAACAGAGCAGAGGGCCTATTGGAGGACTTCACAATCATATCTGCCTTCAGAAAGAACAAAACTCTTAAGGATTATTTGGTTAAAAGCAGACTGGTGGATTCAAACAGACCACCACGCACACCAGAATACTTTCAACCCAAAAGGCTGGTGAAAAGTAAAACTACAAAAATAGTATATGAAATAAAGCAGAACATACACCAGAACACAACCAACTCGGTCTACCTGATCACATGCAGCAAATGCAACCTACAATATGTAGGAGAGACAGGTAACACGATAGCAGATAGAATTAACCAACACAAGTACAATATTAATAATGACAAACAAAACACATTAGTGATTGTACGACACTTTAGGACACATGGGATAGAAGCCCTCTCTGTGACCGGGCTAGAACATAACCCACATTGGACCATGGGCCAAAGGAGACACCATGAGAGACGATGGATAGACAAATTGGACACAATGTTCCCAGCGGGGCTGAACATGAAGGGGAGACTAATGTCCCTAGAACAGTAGACAGATAGAAACTCAGCAGAATCATCAACACATCTCACCCCTGGGGGGAACAATAGGACAGGGCCTGATGGGGCATCAGATGTCTTTCTCACCCAAGGTGTGATAAGTCAGGACCACTTTACTTAATCTCCAAGGGGATCTATTGAAATGTAAAGTGAATAGCTGTTACTGTTGTTGAATAGCTGTTGCTGCTGTTGAATTGCTGTTGATGTACTGACACATTATCTTGTTTATTATTGTGATGTTTTATCTGCTTATTGTAAGTAAGTAAATTAACATGGCGTTTATCGTGCGCTTGCCCAGGCCTTACGGCCTGGGCATAAATAGAACGATTACATCCACCACGGCTTCGTAACTCGCGCGGCGCTCCGCCGGCCGCGCGGCCCTGGCCCGCTCTTCGCGGGCACTCGCGCCTGCGGCGCTCGGGCGCGAAGAGCAGGACCAAGGTCCGCTGGCCTTCGCGCCGCTTGCAATGTCGTGGACAATAACTGTGATCTATTATTGGGGGAGAATAGGGTTGTTAGTTATGAACAATGTATACATCTGAAAGCCATTGGTATGCGGTCAGAAATAAGAACACTTCTGGCTCACGAAATTTGACCATCGTGCCATGCACAGTCTCACAATCTCTCTTTTATGAACTAGGGGAACCAGCCCAATTTAAAATTGCAACATTCTTTCTTTTTAAAAACAAGATGGCGAAAGCACTTTTCTCTATACTGCACCTTAGGCATTGACTTGGCCTAGGACAATATATTGAAGTCTTCACTCCCTAACCTAACCTTTGCTAGTACCTCTGAGTTAAAAAAGAAAGAATTAGCAAATAGTCCAATCACTTTCAATCATTTTTTATCAGGAGACTCCAAACTTTAGGAACTCCTCAAATCATTTCTAAAAAGACAGAACAAAGAGGAGAGAAAAACACCTCTCCATTGGATGAGAACAACAAGACTGGAGACCAGGGGACATCAAATCATTCTTTAACAGAATCAATTGCCTGACGAAGGACAAACCAGTCCGAAACGTAGCATGCATCACGGAAGAGACCACAGGAGAGCAGAGAACCAGGGGAACTGGGGGCCTTCTAGGCCCAGACAGAACCCTGAGAGAACGGACCACCATCCCAGACAGGAACCATCGTTCCAACAGGGACCGGTCAGAACAGACCACAGACCCAGAGGGCACCCTCAGGGAACAGGCCATCGTCCCAGAGGAGTGGGACAATGGAGGGAACCTGGGTCCCAACAGCGGCCTCCCCGGTGGGACAACAGACCAAACAGACACGAACAGGTGAGTAGGGTGAGGAACAACACACACACACACAACCATACAAACACTGCAGAAATTGATAACTTTAGGAAGACAATTAGAGTAATGAACAAATTGATAACCGCAACACACCATCTGCAGAATGTAACTGATTCTGGCAGACCACCAATAGGTATCATTAGAAAAACACAAGAATTAATTAATTTAATCAAACCAGCACAGCCATCACCACAAACAACACTAGGGCTAGAAGGGAATGCTAGAAACTGGTGCAGTACAACGCTGATAATGCTGGGAGAACATTACACAGATCTAATCAGAACCACAAAAGAAGAGCTAGCCCTCTGCTTAACAGACGGACACAAAGCATTTTTGATAGCTAGCAAGTGGGCAAAGAAAAATCTAGGTAAAAGACTGAAAGAAACCGCAATAAACAAGGCCCGAGAAATAGTCACAGAGATGTTAGAAAACACAACAACAGAGAACACACACACAACAACAGAGAACACAACAACAGAGAACACACACACACCACCCTCCCTTCCTACAAACCCATCCCCCCCTCCTCCCCTTCCAATCCCAGTGTCCCCCTCCCTACCCTTGCCTCCTTCCAGCTCCCCCTCCCCCCCTTCTCCTACAGTTCCAAGACCAACCAGAAGAAGGACAACAGCAGTACAACTGCACCACTTATCGCAGGAGGATTTCCCAGACCTGACGAGACAACCACCAAAAAACCCTCCTCAGAAGAAACAAAAGAAGAAAAGAAATAACCAACAAGAAGACCCGGATTTAATCACCATGGAACCAAGCCAGGACACAGAAGAAAGAAGGACTCCAGAGAGCACACCACAACCACAGAGAACCAACAGAAGAACCTGCCCAAGAAGACCACAGGAAACAGACCAGGATCCAAGGGAAAACACGGGCCCCACCGCAGAAAACAACACCAATCACAGACGATCAGAGAGAAGAATGGAACAACTGAAAAAACCAGGATACCACCGAAAAGGGAAGAAAAATAGCACAAACCACTGGGCACTACGACCAAACAGAAGAATACTCATCTTCGGAGACTCAAACCTCGCTAGGATGCCGGCCTTTTCACGAAAGGATTTACAAATCGAGTCCTATTCAGGGATGAAGTTCATCAACGCAGTGGATTTACTGAAGAGAACAAGAATCAACACGGAAGTAGCACACTGCATTATTTCACTCGGAATCAACAACAAAGAGGCAGGGACCACTGTCTCAGGTAAGAAAAGCATTGCGACACTTCTCACAATGGCCCAGGATACGTTCCCACATGCCAAGATACACATGCCACTAATTAACTTTTCAGATAGTCTACACCATGGGGAAAAAAGGATTTTAGAAAACTTAAACATGGAGATAGAAAAAGCTAATTTCATTCCCAAATTAGATGAAAGGGATTTCGAAACTGATGACGCTCTTATCCACTGGAAGGACAAGACAGGCGAACATATGCTGACCCACTGGCTAGCTTGTTTAAACTAGATCGCCCCACAAGCCAAAATCAAACGGGGCCTGATACGGATAAAATGAGTAACCTCATTAATTTATCCAACTATTTCCAGCCGAATCAACATGAAAGGGAATTGTTAGAAATGGGACTCTCATTTGTACCTACGCTAGACATTTACAAAAACCAAACCAAAACTCTCAAGAAAGACATGGCAATATTTCACAGAAGGCTGAAATTGGCTACCCACTTTGGGGTAGGAAACGAGGAGGAAATCCCACCCTTCCAGCCAAAATCAAATTGGGAACCCGCAAACGGGAGTCTCCCAAACAGCCTAAAACAGCTGATTACAGCTGACCAAATTTGTATTAACAGTATCCCAGCACACTTTAGGGAAAAAGACAATCTGACGAAATTACAAGTGGCCGCACTTAGATCATTAGCGAATAACAAAGACATAGTTATTAAGCCAGCAGACAAAGGGTCGTGCATTGTTTTAATGGACAGACACCAATATCTGCTGGAGGGTGAACGGCAGCTCAGCAACCCTGACCATTACAGACAACTAGAAGAGCCGATTTACAAACAGACAGCAATCAAAGCCAAAGAGATTATACAGAAACTGAGGAGAAAGAGACACATTAATGCAAAACAAGAGACCTATTTACTAGGTCAAGACACTCCTAGACCCAGAGTGTTTTACTTACTGCCAAAGATACATAAGAGCCCAGAAAACTGGACTATACCGTACCAAGTACCCCCTGGGAGACCAATTGTAAGTGATTGTTCTAGTGAAACGTATCACACCGCTGAGTACATAGAACACTTTCTCCAGCCGCTCTCAACCAGACATCCCAGCTATATTAAGGATACATATCATTTTTTGGAGAAAATAAAGGACATTTCAATTCCACAGGATGCCTTTCTGTTCTCCATTGATATAGATTCATTATACACAAACATTGAAACGGAGGCTGGATTGCGAGCAGTGAGAGAAACATGCCAAAGGTACCCAGATAGCAGCAGACCAGATGAAGAACTGCTGGAATTGCTGGAACTAAATCTAACACAGAATGATTTCGAATTTAACAACAAGTATTATCTCCAGATAAAGGGCACAGCTATGGGGAAAAGGTTTGCCCCCAGTTTTGCCAACATTTATATGAGCCTTTGGGAACAGACAGCTCTACAGCAATGCAGGCAACAACCAAGCCACTATTATAGATTCCTGGATGACATATTTGGGATTTGGCCTTATAGTGAAGAGGACTTCAAAGAGTTTATCAACACTTTGAACACACACCACAGGTCAATCACAATCAAGTACGTACTGAGTGCAGAGAAAATAGATTTCTTGGACGTAACAGTGTTCAAGGGACCAGATTTTGGAACTAGCCAAAAGCTGGATCTGAAGGTCTTCTTTAAGCCCACAGACACACATGCACTTTTACACAAGACATCCTTTCACCCGGCTCATTGTTACACAGGAATAGTAAAGTCACAACTTTTAAGGTTTAAAAGGATCTGTACTCAAATCAGTGACTTTAGAATAGCCTGTAAAACACTTTTTAGCGCATTGAGACACAGGGGATACTCACGGACATTTCTGAGAAAAGCTTATGATACGTTCCAACAGATAAGAGAGAGGGACGAAAGGCCAAAAATTGCCCTCGTAACAACCTTCTCTACACAGAGTAGAATAGCAAACACCAGATTGAAAAGAAATTTTGAGAACAGAGCAGAGGGCCTATTGGAGGACTTCACAATCATATCTGCCTTCAGAAAGAACAAAACTCTTAAGGATTATTTGGTTAAAAGCAGACTGGTGGATTCAAACAGACCACCACGCACACCAGAATACTTTCAACCCAAAAGGCTGGTGAAAAGTAAAACTACAAAAATAGTATATGAAATAAAGCAGAACATACACCAGAACACAACCAACTCGGTCTACCTGATCACATGCAGCAAATGCAACCTACAATATGTAGGAGAGACAGGTAACACGATAGCAGATAGAATTAACCAACACAAGTACAATATTAATAATGACAAACAAAACACATTAGTGATTGTACGACACTTTAGGACACATGGGATAGAAGCCCTCTCTGTGACCGGGCTAGAACATAACCCACATTGGACCATGGGCCAAAGGAGACACCATGAGAGACGATGGATAGACAAATTGGACACAATGTTCCCAGCGGGGCTGAACATGAAGGGGAGACTAATGTCCCTAGAACAGTAGACAGATAGAAACTCAGCAGAATCATCAACACATCTCACCCCTGGGGGGAACAATAGGACAGGGCCTGATGGGGCATCAGATGTCTTTCTCACCCAAGGTGTGATAAGTCAGGACCACTTTACTTAATCTCCAAGGGGATCTATTGAAATGTAAAGTGAATAGCTGTTACTGTTGTTGAATAGCTGTTGCTGCTGTTGAATTGCTGTTGATGTACTGACACATTATCTTGTTTATTATTGTGATGTTTTATCTGCTTATTGTAAGTAAGTAAATTAACATGGCGTTTATCGTGCGCTTGCCCAGGCCTTACGGCCTGGGCATAAATAGAACGATTACATCCACCACGGCTTCGTAACTCGCGCGGCGCTCCGCCGGCCGCGCGGCCCTGGCCCGCTCTTAGCGGGCACTCGCGCCTGCGGCGCTCGGGCGCGAAGAGCAGGACCAAGGTCCGCTGGCCTTCGCGCCGCTTGCAATGTCGTGGACAATAACTGTGATCTATTATTGGGGGAGAATAGGGTTGTTAGTTATGAACAATGTATACATCTGAAAGCCATTGGTATGCGGTCAGAAATAAGAACACTTCTGGCTCACGAAATTTGACCATCGTGCCATGCACAGTCTCACAATCTCTCTTTTATGAACTAGGGGAACCAGCCCAATTTAAAATTGCAACATTCTTTCTTTTTAAAAACAAGATGGCGAAAGCACTTTTCTCTATACTGCACCTTAGGCATTGACTTGGCCTAGGACAATATATTGAAGTCTTCACTCCCTAACCTAACCCTAACCTCAGTAGGAATGGCACTTTTAGGAATGGAGAACTGACCCCATTATGGGTCTACACGGTAGACTGTAGACTCTACCATATACATCTGTACATGCGTACAGATGTCTATAGACCAGTGGTTCTCAAACCTTTTCATTGATTGATTGAATACTTTGCAAAAAGTAGAGGTACAGTTATACAAAAATGCTAAAAGGATAACACAAAATGTCCTGAGGGCTTATTTCTATTGTGTTCAATTCATCAAGGCAGATAAAGACATACAATACTATAATGATTCGTATTCGGCCATGGAGTTGGACCCCCATCTGAAAAACCCATTCAAGATATGCATTGTTCAAATGTTTTTGGATTTAGTTGGGGACCCCCTGGAAGCCCCCTAAGGTAGGGTGACCATATTTTCAGCCGCTCAAACTGGGACGCAAACCACTGCTGCCTGAAACCGGGACCCTCAAAGCAATGCGCACGTTACCGCGCAACTGATGGAGCTGTGCTAATAGTCCAGTAAAAATAAAGCTGAGGTTGGAAAAAATTGTGTTATTTAGTTTTTCAACTGATTCTGACAGGAAATTAGGTCTACTAGCCAGGATAAAAAATCTACCATAATCTGCTCACTCCAAATACCCACAGTGGCCAAATCAAGTTGGGCTCCCATCGACTTTCTATACAGGAGGAAAATACTCAGAAAAAAAATCAGCTTTAAGTAGGATGTGAGGGGTCTAACTAGGGGTTTGTCATGATGCTGAATCCATTGCAAGCATTTGTTTTGCGCAAAAAACATTCATTGGCCCCAGAAAACGCCCACAAAACTGATGAAAAGTGATGACTCATCACTTTTCATCACTAAATCATCATTTTCTGGGGCCATTTGTAGCCCAAGGAATGTTTTTTGTGCAAAACAAATGCTTGCAATGGATTCAGCATCATGACAAACCCCTAGTTAGACCCCTCACATCCTACTTAAAGCAGATTTTTTTCTGGGTATTTTCCTCCTGTATAGAAAGTCGATGGAAGCCCACCTTGATTTGGCCACTGTGGGTATTTGCAGTGAGCAGATTATGGTAGATTTTTTATCCTGGCTAGTAGACATAATTTCCTGTCAGAATCAGTTGAGAAACTAAATAACACATTTTTTTGCAACCTGAGTGGATTTTTTTCCTAGAATTACTAGACTATAAAGGGAATGTCAATGTCAATGAATGATCCATATATATGGCGCACTGTCGTTTTTTGAGAAAATTAAAGGCTTTTAAGCGCTCTACAAGATCAGCCATGTAGGAGGGGCCAGACCATTTTTTATTTAAAAGCAAACAGAAGGATTTTAAAATCTATTCTATATTTGACGGGGAGCCAGTGGAGTGAGGCCAGAACTGGTGTGATATGATTGAATTTGTTGGTACTAGTAAGAAGGCGGGCAGCAGCATTTTGTACTAATTGTAGGCGCCTGAGAGAGGACAGGTCAATACCATAATAATCCAGTCGAGATGTAATAAAGGCATGGATTACTGTTTCAAATTGTTTGAGGGGTAGATAGGGTTTTATTTGGGCAAGCAGTCGTAAATGGAAAAAGCTGGTTTTGACAGTGGAACTGATCTGTTTATCGAATTTGAAATTGCTGTCAAAGGTAACGCCAAGGTTTTTTGCACTGTTATGAATATTGGATGAGAGGGGACCTAGGCTATTGACAGAAGAGGTGGGATGGTTTCCAAAGAGGATGATTTCGGTTTTGTTATTGTTAAGATGTAGGAAATTTGCGTCCATCCAGATTTTAATATCGTCTAAGCAGTTGATCAGTGGCTGGAGGGGATTATTGCAATTGGATGTGAGTGGCATGTAAATTTGAACGTCGTCAGCGTAACAATGAAAGGCAATATTATGTTTGGCTAGGATGGATCCAATAGGCAACATGTATAGTAAAAACAATAGAGGGTCCAAAATTGAGCCCTGTGGGACCCCACAAGTGAGGGGAGCTGCTGGTGAGGAAAATTCCCCTAGCTGGACGGAGAAGGTCCTATCCGTTAGATAGGACCTAAACCAGGCTAGGGCGACTCCAGAGATGCCAACCTGATTTTCGAGCCGTGAGAGCAGGATTCTATGGTCCACTGTATCAAAGGCAGCCGAGAGGTCAAGCAAAACTAAAATGGCTGGGCTACCTGAGTCAACTGATAAAATTAGATCATTAAAAACTTTTAAAAGGGCTGTTTCCGTACTATGGCCCGGTTTAAAACCTGATTGAAACTTTTCGTGGAGATCATGGTTGATTAAAAATGATTATAGCTGGGCATATACTATTTTTTCCAGAACTTTGGATAGGAAGGGTAGCTGGGAGATGGGTCTGAAGTTTGAGAGGGTAGATGGATCTAAGTTTTTATTTTTTAACAACGGGTGCACAACTGCATGTTTGAATGGGGCTGGGACATGTCCAGAGAGGAGACTTGTGTTTAAGAGGGACAGAAGGGTTGGGCCCACAGAGCAGAAAACTTCTTTTAGGAGACGAGGGGGGATGTTGTTCCAGGGACCCCAGAAGCAGAGATTTGACTTGCAAAAGTTTGATTTGAATATATGAATATATATATTTAAACAGATGGAAACTGATGATCCACTGTCATGCATTATACTTGATCAAAGAATGTCCAGTTAATGACTCCAACTGACTACTAGTACTTATAGGATGACTTGGACCATCTTATAGTATAAAACTTATAGTATACAAAAGCCCCTTTGCTTGACTCACTATAGGCTGGTGCATACAGACGACTATAGTCAATCTTTCCAGGTTCTGATTAGCAAATCTGAAATAGATTGTATAATTTTAGATACTAAAACAAAAGCGAGACGAAATAATCTTTGCTGTAACCCTTTATTTGCAATTCATTGTGTGAATGCTGTTCATTGTGTGAATGCTGTCATGTTGCCTCCTATTCTGGGGGTACACAATTCTTGTGTTCATACATACATTTCATGTAATTTAAATCAGAACAATCAGACATGAAAAAGTCAAGACTAGTTTATAAATTTATTTTAATGCAAGTACATTGTTGGAGAACAAAAAACAAAAAACATCAGTCAATGGTCAGGTAAATAGAGTGCCAAGTACAGAGTCAGAGGTCATTCCACAGCTTGTGAGCCAGGAGGGAGAAGAGTCTTGGCCAGGGTGTCATAGGGAATGGAAGGGTGTTGTCTCCGTGAAGCAGCAATGGCAGAGTTTCCCAAAGCGATTATAGCCCATCGTAGCTCACGCATGGTCGTAGAGACCAAGCCCCGACCGTCATGTTCCTGTGTTTAGCTGGGTTCGGGCAGAGCGACTTATTTAGCCCCCTACAACTACACCAACATTCAGATTTCACAAAGTGCATAATAAAATCTCACTACTGTCTAAATGGTACGGCATTCTATAATTACCCGTATCCTCCGTGGAAGCCTTTTTACCCGATAGCGTTCTGTTTTCCCATGTATTTCCTGGTGTTCCCCATGCGCACCAACCCCATTGAGATAAACAGACAGTGACAGTAAGTAAGCAATTTACCCCGAGTGAGAGGACATTATGCTCTGATAATGTCCTGTGTGAGGGGGTGATCGGACGAGGCGAAGCCGAGTCCGATAACACCCTCACACAGGACATTATCAGAGCATAATGTCCGACCCCGAGTGGTAAATAGCTTTTCTACCACTTTTTCCCTTATACATGAAAGAAAACACATAGTTGTAACTTGCAAGGATCTTAAGTTACAATCATTATTGCCTATAAAACTTCCGCGAGACAGCAGATAGTTCCACCAACAACATCTTCTACTCACCAACAGATGGCGCCAACTCCATACTAATCCATGCGTCTAGCTTACAGCTAAGCTAACGTCAGTTAGAAGTACCGTTCCGGCCGTAAATAGAGGCTGTTCGCTTCCAGAAAGGCATAGGTTCAGAGAAAAGGGGCTTTAAAGTTGGCGGATTGCATTGGATCCAAATAAATCGGCGACTATAGCATGCACGTTAGTAAACATAGGACCGTTGCCACGGTCATTTGTTGGTTGGGGGAAAGGTGTTCCGACTACCTCCTGAAGTCCCCGGATGTACACTGAGGCGCATTGATCTCGGACAAGTCCTCACACAACTTTGCGGCAGTTGTTCTGTCATAACCTCCGGAATTTAGCCAATCAGAATCCAGTATTTGAACACGTGACTCGAAAAAGTGGTAGAAAAAGGCTTCTTATTAACTTTTTCAGCGCAGATCAACTGCCAGATCAACATTGTTATTAGGGAGCTCTCTGCCGATCGACTCTCAGATCGACTTTTATATAAAAGCAATGTTTTAGCATTTTTTTCGATATATTAGCGGCGCAAACGGTTTCCCCTACCTTGTACTGGCTGTAACGATAGACCGTGGGAAAAAAAGGATGCGCTGATGACGTCACTGGAATTCAGGCCTTGTCTGTGTAAGAAGGCCGCTCCCAGCCGTTAGCCTGCTAACATACTAACAACATCCATAACGCCGCTTCAGTAGGTCGGATTTTCATTCCGATTTTTTTGTGTGGCGTCTGCATCCGACCATTTGCCCGGACGATAGGTCAATGTGAACGATCTGCCACGAATCGTTTAGATCCGACCGTTGTGTACTCCGGTGCGCCGCCATTTTAAAACCCATAGAGGAGGGGCTTTTCACACAGCTTCATACAGAGACCTGTTATGTTTACAGTGTTACGATGGTGCGCTCTAGTGGTGTTTTAGGGGGTAGTTTATCATCTCTCTGGTCAAACTCATACAATTGATCACATTAAAATATGAATATTTCCTGGCATTATTAGCGCACATCCATATTTTAAGTTCGCAGGAAGAAAACGGAGGATACGGGTAATTATAGAAAGCTGTGCCGTATTTAGACAGGTGTGAGACTTTATTAAGCACTTTGTTTGTGAAATCTTAATGATGGTATAGTTGTAGGGGACTATAAATAAGTCGCTCTGCCCGAAACCATATGAACACGGGAACATGACGATCGGGGCTTGGTCTCTATGACCATGTGTGAGCTATGTTGGGCTTACGATGGGCTAAAATCGCTTTGGGAAACCTGGCCAATAAGGTTTAGTTAGCAACCACTTCCTGGAAGGGCCTGCTAGGCTGTCTGTTGACTGCACTCTGGAATAAATACCCCAAACCGGGCTGTGAAGAGCACTTCGGTGCTGTGCTGCTCCTCCAGAGTGCCAAATGGTCAGCCGCCTCTGTTGGTCCTGGCATGAATTCGGAGGGGTCTTACACCTGATTGCACCCACCCTCGGCCAGTGTATTTGGTATCCCCCTGCCTTAAGCAAATAAAGAGTTGAATTACCTTTTTGTAAAAGGATAATATTGGCGCAGTATGGCGAAGTCATGATAGGCCAAGCTAAGGCAACTACATAGTATAATGGGCTAAACTGCCAAACTTGCCAAGTTCAAATTGTTACCCCAGGAGTAAACAGTGCAATAAAACGTAAAACATAGTCTTCTGTTTTCATCCACGGCCCTCGAGAACAGAGACAGAACCTGTGGTGAACATAACGGAGAAATCATGTCCCATGGGACATCAAACTGATTTCCAGGCCCTCCAAAGTTGTCCAAGTGGAACAGACTCGGGGTGTAGTCGCAGCAACAGCAATCCTGTCTGAAGACATCAATCCGGTCGTGGACGATGAAGGGAGAAGTTTTCATCCTGCACCTCCTGGAGCTTGGTCTGGAGCACTCCCAGCGTTCTCTGCTCCCAAATGTCCCTGTCTTGCTGGTTCTGCCTCTCGAGTAACTTTGGGAGTTTAAAGAATAAACACATTGATGAGACAATAACAATCATTGTAAAGCCTCTGTTAGGGTTTTAATTGTTTAATTAGTAATCTTGTTTAATTAGTAATCTAATCTAAAAACCATCAGCATTTTAACCCATTTAGACCTGGGGCCAATTATAGAAACAAACAGGCCCGGATTTATATGACATGAGGCCCCTGGGCAAGGGGAAATGAAGAGGCCCCCGTGCGCGCGCAAAAATTCCACCCCGTCCACGTGTATCCTCATTGGCTCATTACAAGGGTCTAAAGAGGATACAGAAGTGGTATGTGTGTAGCCTATGTGTGTGGAAAGTACCGGATACATAGAGTGGGTGGGCTTTAGACTGCGCTAAGCTTTCAGAGCAGCTACATGCAGTGCGGCCAGCAGAGCAGAAGCTCTCAATGTTATTACCATAATAAAACAAAATGTACAGTAAGTAAACACAAATATCACTTTATTTGGATTGCAATACTTTAAAATGTCATAATAATATATATATATATATATATATATATATATATATATATATATATATGTATATTATTTATTTATTTATTTATTTATTTATTTTATTTTTTATTTTTTGGCCCCCCCTTCCCCCGAGGCCCCCGGGCATGTGCCCACCCTTGCCCAATGGTAAGTCCGGCCCTGGCAAACAAAAACACCTTCTAAAGATAAAAATCATCTGTGGCCAATATTAGGCGGCCGTTTTAAGTAGTCAGATAAGCTGCCAACGTGTTATCTTAATCAATCAACTCAATTAATTAATGGATGCTTAGGTCAGTCCAGGTATAATTGGTTTAAAGAACAACTTTCTATTTTTCACACAAATTTAATTTTAACAGAGTTGAACCTTCTACTATTCGGCTGCCATGCAGTGAGTACCATTCTACATCAAAACACTGAAAAAACTGTCCTCTTTCAAAAGGGCAATTAACTCATTGACTGCGCCGCCACGAGTTCCCCGAGTTTTTTCCATTGTCTGAGGCTGCGACGCCCGAGTTTCACGAGTTGGGGCTGTTTTCAAGGTTTATGCAAAAGTACACTTTCCCCTAGCCTGTGACAAAATGTCATGTTGCTATGATAAAAGGGTGGTTAAAAATCACACATCAAAGTCAGCTTGTTTGAAAACAAAGGAGAAATCGACCTCCCCATGAACCCAAAGTGAACTCATTTATCAGGACACGGCTCCGCCGACACAGTGCGGCGCGGCCGCAGCAGTGGTGGTGTCAGACAATGAAAACAAAACAAGCAGATCTTCAAGCAGACCATTCTGCATGAATCAAAAACATTTTCACTTGAAAAGCTGTGACCTGCTGCACTGAGTCACCCTAACCCACACACAGCTCCATATACACGCAAAAAAGTTCAAAGTCTCTACAACAAAAGTTTACCAAAACAGCAAGACAACAATGGCTACATCAGAGCCTCGTAGCAACCGCCCGGCCTCTCAGGCCTCTCTATACCAAAACAAGCCAACACAAACACATCAACAACACAGCAACACCTCCCCGATGAAAGCATTCACAAATCAACACTCAAAATGTTATAAAAGTTTCAACATGAACTTACCTCAGTGTGAGGAGGAGAGCGTTGGTGTAACACACACATACAGAGAGAGAGACAGACAGATAATTCCAGTGCCGTTTAGTGTCCAGTAGATCAGTAATCCTATAGTTTCATTCGTGTAGTTTTCTTTTTTCGTTGTTTGTGAGCGGGTTTCATGCCCACACCGCGGAAGCCTAAGGCCCCGGCCGGGCGCAGCAAGCGCCCGACGGCTAGCCATGGTTCGCCGGTCGCCTCTGGTTCTGGTTCCCGTCGCGAACCAGCCCGATCCTGCACTGAACGCGGGCGAGGTAGAGGGGCTAGAGGGCCTCCATCGAACCCCGGTCCTGGTCAGACCACCATGGATTCCTTTCTAATCGCCAATTTGCCCCGTCCGGAGACGGATACGGAGTACGAGACGGAGGAAGAAGAGGCGGCGTCGCCGTCCCAACAACACACACCGCGGGCAGACACGGCTCCACTGCCCGCACTCCTCACGCCGGAATCGGTGGCTCGCCGTCCCAAACACCGGATTGAGGCCACGCGAAGAACGCTCTGCCATGCCCATGTCGCCGAGAGATAATATCGAGACTCACTATCTCTCCCAGTCCCAGAGTGAGATGTATGTATTATCCTAATCCATATCATTGATCCATTCAAAAACAGCAGATAGCAGTCAGTGCAAGTTCACAGCGCATCACTTCGTAGCCTACTTTCCTGAGCTAACTTTCGCTAAATTATTCACTCAATCAAATTCAAGGTCCGTGTCCGAGGACTTCTCCTCTCCGATGCAGATGATGTCATTGGCAGCACTGGTGATTTTGAGTGGCACCCCCCGGAGAGCAAAGATGACTCTTTCTTTGCGCGTAAGTTGTGCACATGCAGCACACATTGCGCGCGTGCACACACACACACACACACACACACACACACACACACACACACACACACACACATGGAAACAGAACTTTTCATTCAATTTGAGGAGTAAATCATTTATTTTATTTTGGTATGCGTTTTCAGAAGCTGATCAAGGAAGTGCTTCTCTGTCAGGCACTGGGACACAGAGACCTTCAAGCAAAGGAACAGGCAAAGGTAAGATAAAAATAATGATATTTTATATATATATATGTGTGTATATATATATATATGTGTGTATATGTATATATATATATATATATATATATATATATATATATATATATATTATATGTATATATATATATATATATATATATATATATATATATATATATACACATATATATAAAATATCATTATTTTTATCTTACCTTTGCCTGTTCCTTTGCTTGAAGGTCTCTGTGTCCCAGTGCCTGACAGAGAAGCACTGGTGATGGAAGCACTTCCATCACCAGTGCTGCCGATGACATCATCTGCATCGGAGAAGTCCTCGGACACGGACCTGTACACATCATTTGATTTTGGTGCCGCCTCTTCTTCCTCCGTCTCGTACTCCGTATCCGTCTCCGGACGGGGCAAATTGGCGATTAGAAAGGCATCCATGGTGGTCTGACCAGGACCGGGGTTCGATGGAGGCCCTTTAGCCCCTCTACCTCGCCCGTGTCCAGGGCAGGATCGGGCTGGTTCGCGACGGGAACCAGAACTAGAGGCGACCGGTGAACCATGGCTAGCCGTCGGGCGCTTGCTGTGCCCGGCCGGGGCCTTAGGCTTCCGCGGTGAGGGCATGAAACCCGCTCACAAACAACGAAAAAAGAAAAAGAAAACTACACGAATGAAACTATAGGATTACTGATCTACTGACACTAAACGGCACTGGAATTATCTGTCTCTCTCTCTCTGTGTGTGTGTTACACCAACGCTCTCCTCATCACACTGAGGTAAGTTCATGTTGAAACTTTTATAACATTTTGAGTGTTGATTTGTCAATGCTTTCATCTGGGAGGTGTTGCTGTGTTGTTGATGTGTTTGTGTTGGCTTGAGCTTCACCGAAGCCATTGTCGAAGCCTGGTGCACCCCGCGACCCACCCAACCCCTCTGGCCCGATTCTCGGACTGTGAGGAGGTCAGCCCATGTCCCTGAAAAGATACCGCCCAGACCACGAAGGAGAAACCCTACAAGGGTCTGCTACATCTGCAGCAAAATACACAAGAAAAGGAGTGAGACCTCATTCTACTGCCATCTGTGTCTTGTGCCTTTGCACAGGAGGCTTTGTTTCGAACGGTACCACGCAGAGATTGACTATGAGCATGCAAGCGGTGCTCGACGTCGATGATAGACAGACACATTTTGATGACATGAGTGTAGACATACTGTGTACCGATTTGCGTGATTTTAGGGCAAATTCTGTAGGAGCAGTGTCCAAAAATGTGTTTGAAAAAATCGGCCTGATGGTGGCGCTATATGGGACAGATCCATTTTGATGACATGAGTGTAGACATACTGTGTAGCGATTTGCGTGATTTTAGGGCAAAATCTGTAGGAGTAGTGTCCAAAAATGTGTTTTGAAAAATTGGCCTGAAGGTGGCGCTAAATGAGAGCTCCATGTTGATGACATCAGTGTAGAGCAAGTATGTACCGATTTGCGTGATTTTAGGGCAAAATTTGTAGGAGCAGTGTCCAAAAATGTGTTTTGCAAGAATCGGCCTCAAGGTGGCGCTAGAAGAGGGGCATGTGAGAATTGATGGGTGGAGGTTGTAGTTTGGCAGGCAAGGAGTGTGTGTGCAAAATTTGGCATGGATCTGGGCAACGGTTGCGGAGATACGATGTGACGTGCAAAAGTGTAACGTGTGACGGACGGACAGACAATGTGCCCATTACACTGTAAGAAAATATTGTTTTGTTTCAGATCATAAAGTAAGCATCTCATGTAATAAATAAAGAGCTGTGAGTAAAAAAAATTAGTTGTTTGCTTGAAAAGAGACCATTCACAAAAACGTATTTTTCTCCAGTTGTTATTCTGAGAGGGCTTGGTTTTGGTGAAACAAGGGTTTTCAAATGGCTATAACTAAAGAAGTGTACATGATAAAAACATAATTATTTTTTCTGTGGAAACTAGAAGTTATCCTCTTTCATCTGGGCCATGGCATGACATAGTCATCATTAGACAGAATTAAAAAAAAAAAATGGTAAACATGGTAAGAAATCAAGAAATGCTTGGCAACCTAGCTTGATAGTTCACTTTTAATGGTGGCAGTCAATGAGTTAAGAGACACATGATGAAAAATCTTTAAGTGCATTAATGATGTGACACAATAACTCTCTATCTCACATTTTAAATTGCTAGTTTAATTAGAATCTTAGATTATTTTTTTAGATTATAAAAAATAATAATTTCATGGAAAGATCCATCCCCTCATTGCTCACGGAATACTTCTGATTGGGCTTGTGGCTCCGTTTTTGGCCCTCTCAGACACGTTGTTCCTCCATCTCCAGCTCCTTCAAGTGTGTTTGAAGGGACTTCTCTTTTGCTGGTACAGAGAAGTCAGAAGCGTTATGAAAAAAAAATAAAAAAAATGATTGGATCTTTTTCAAGTTAGCCCTCCAAATAGGCTTGACAGGCAGCTCACAGTTTTATGACTTGTGTTTGTCTTTGTTTTAATTTGTTTTATTACAATGACCAGAGACCACGTCATAAACATAATAAACTAAATATATTATCACAAAATAACTTAAGATATATAATTTTGGGTAAAGGATGCACAACAAAAAATAAAGGAAATAATAAAAAATAAAAAAAACACTTAATGTTGTCCTTTAACACAGTGGTGTTCAACCAGTAAATTGTAAATGGTGCATTTATATAGCGCCTTTATCCAAGGCACTTTACAACTAGGGGTTCAGACTCTTGCTCAAGGACACTTAGACACTAACTCTGGGGGAGCCCGGGATCGAACTGGGAACCCCTCAGGAACCACCTGAGCCACTGCCGCCCCAGTGGTCCAGGGACCATCAGTATTGCTTGAGGGGGTTCCAGGTGGACCCCAGCTAAATGGAGTTGGTAAATGACCCTTGTTAGATCTTCAACTCTTGAGTGAAAACGTGCGGGTCTATTTGGTTTAATTTTACACTCTCAAGAGTTTGTTAATCTCTCAAGAAAAGATGAAAAGGAACAAAACAGAGAGGGCGCTTCCCTTTTCTTTGATGGACAGATTGCATTATTGTTAAACATCTGCATTACTTCATTTACAAATAGTCTACACAATCTAACCCTAACCCTAACTACATACTGCTCCAGCCCTAATGTACCGGTACTGTTAATATTACACATTTCTCTCCAAATAAGCGTCCCAATATCCAGTTGATTTCCACGGACTAGCTACAGTAGATTGTCACCTGACTCACCTGTCTAGACGGGTTTGAAGAATCAAACTAACTCAGTTCCTCTGGACATTGTTTGATCATGCTGCAAAATAAATATGTTGACAATGTTGATCTACTGTACTTGGCACAATATGATGAAACCATAAACCTAGGTGTTTGTCTATGAAAACACAGTGACACACGCACGCACGCACACACACACACACACACACACACACACACACACACACACACACACACACACACACACACACACAACCCTAAGGCTAATCATTTAGAATTGTCTATCTTTGAACAGGATGTTTTCTCAAGGTTTTCATGTCTCGGTGCATTTGATGTCTTGCCTTGTGTTTACCTTGCTTACTACAGTATGTCATACATAGCATGACATACTGTCGTATCTTCCTTTCCTCCTTTTTCCCTCTTTCCCGGGGGGGTGGGGGGCGCTTCTTGTCTTTCCCGGGGAGTGGGGGGCATTTTTTGGCACCTTCTTGCCTGCAGAGTCGTCTGAGTCACTGGGGGGGTGGGGACCTCTTCCTGCTCTTCTTTGTTGTGGTTTCCTCTTGTTCTTGTTATATACATATATTAAAGTAACTGTCATCTGGAGAAAAAAAAACATGTTAGTGGATTTATGACATCCTCTACCTATTGTAATTCATAAAATCCAATACAAATGTATCATTTTGTATTGTATGCTGTAATCCCAAAACGGGATTCCTCAAGACTCAAGCCACACTTTTTCCAAGAATTGTAGCTTTCTAGTTTTCCTATTTTACTGTTTAAACTGCTATTTTTAGTGTAGTGTCTCAGTAAACTAGAATCACTGGTAAACTGTCTCTCTGCATAAATGGTCTGATAAATGCATACTGTACAATATAAATGTTAAGTGACTTTACCAAAATGTATGGTTTTCAACTTGTAAAAAAAAAAGGGAAAAAAAGGCACTGGTATGGAACTCCTGGTTTACCGGGACAGGGTTCAATTGCTTTTTCTTTTTAATTTTACTTTTTTGTAATTGTAATTATATGCCATTTCTGAAAATACTGTAAATGCTTATATTGTCCAATGAACACCACCAGCATGAGTCAGGTTTAATAACAACATGTATTCCTCATTGAACCTTCAGGACAGCTACAGTGCAGAACTCTGCTTCATTAAAGCATTCATATTACACAACTAAAAATTGTATATTTCAGTGAAATTATAATATTTGAGTTGCTTTACATCAGTGCAACGAGTGCATAAACAATACAATATAGGAACAAACAATTCCATTCAAACTTAAAGTGCAGCCACAAATGAATAAAAATAAAATAATTAGATTATTGTTCAACTGTAATGTAATAAATGGATAAGTTGCATTGGCTGCCAATATCTGCATTTCTTAGAACAAGCAACAGCTGCCTTAAAATTGTTCATTATTGGTCAATGAGGTAATGAAGTCAGCCTTCAGGCTAGCCTCCATGAAAAAATTAGGCCCTACTGACCTTTAGAAGATGAGAAAAATAGGCCCTACTGACCTTTAGAAGTTGAAATGTTGGAACTAGCCCCGAGGGCTAGCCTCCATGAAAAAATTAGGCCCTACTGACCTTAAGATGTTGGTGTAAAAATGTTGGAACTAGCCTTAAGGGATAGCCTCCATGAAAAGAATTAGGCCCTACTGAACTTTAGAACACTTAGAAACACATTTGGAACTATAGCCCTGAGGGCTGGCCTAGTCCTTTAATTTGAGATTTAAATCATACACCTTAGAAGACACAGTCTTCTTTGCGACCAGCTCCAGAAATATCTTCTGGAAGACCTCGAATGTGAACTTCAACGGCTTCGGGAAACTGTGTTCCAACGAGTACATGAGGCCCATCAGGCATGTGTTGTGCACGCCGTTGCTACATCAGGGACGAAGAGGACCTCTGTTCCCTCGATGGCGATACCCGCCCCTTTGTCTCGACCATCGGCGCCCCGGCTGACAACAAAGATTTTCAGAACCATCTTAGCGATGGCCTCCTGGACCTCGGCCGCATCGTTGTCAACCACTTCCTGGAAGGGCCTAGGCTGTCTGTTGACTGCACTCTGGAATAAATACCCCAAACCGTGCTGTGAAGAGCACTTCGGTGCTGTGCTGCTCCTCCAGAGTGCCAAATGGTCAGCCGCCTCTGTTGGTCCTGGCTTTAATTCGGAGGGGTCTTACACCTGATGGCACCCACCCTCAGCCAGTGCATTTGGTATCCCCCTGCCTGAAGCAAATAAAGAGTTGAATTACCTTTTTGTAAAAGATAATATTGGCGCAGTATGGCAACAGTATGGAAGGCATGGCAGGCCAGCTAAGGCAACCACATAGTATAATGGGCTAAACTCTTCTGCCAAACTTGTTCAAATTGTTACCCCTGGGAGACCCAGGAGTAAACAGTGCAATAAAACGTAAAACATAGTCTTCCGTTTTCATCCACGGCCTCGAGAAAAGAGACAGAACCTGTGGTGAACATCACTGAGAAATCATGTCCCATGGGACATCAAGCTGATTTCCAGGCCCTCCAAAGTTGTGGAACAGACTCGGGGTGTAGTCGCAGCAACAGCAATCCTGTCTGAAGACATCAATCTGGTCGTGGACATACCTCAGTAAGGCATCAGATGGCAAAACACATCCGTTGATCGAAGAGTATAGCGTCTAAAGCGTCTAAAGACTTGTTTTGTAACTTTTCATCATTAATCATTCCATGACAATATTTTTGTTCAATGAAGTTTGGCCTTATATGTAACCGGGCTACGGGTAGTCTCAAAATAAGAGACTCTGAACTTTTCTTTGAAGATAAACCAGATTGTGTTAAGAGTGATTAAAATGATTGTGATGCTATTTTAACTCATTGCTGGGGACCCCCTGAAACCCCCCCCCCCAAGGACCCCTAGGGGGGTCTCACTCTGAGAATCACTGCCCTATACTCTTCACATCTCCACATCTCCATTCAGAAACATTGCCATTTAGAAGATTGACTTCCATTATTCTAAATGGAGGTGTCACCTAAACCTAGATTACACATCTCCATTCAGAAACATTCACATCTCCATTCAGAAACATTATTTCTCCATTATTCTAAATCAGGGCTAATCAGCTTAAGATGGCTCAGGGGCCACTTAGCAAAATATCAAAAGTCCAAGGGCTCCAAAGGCAGTCCTATTTTGGACTTTCAATATAATGATTTTGTAACACACTACATGAGTAGTCTAAAAAATAAGGGAAAACACAGAAACAGACACATCTATAAGGCCAAACTTCATTGAACAAAAATATTGTCATGGAATGATTAATGATGAAAATTTGGCGTGAAATATCGAGAGAAATGGAGTCATCTTGAGCAGATGTTGGAGCTCAGGACATTTCTCTGAAACCTTTTCAAGGTAGGGCCAGTATTTGCAGGCTACGTACGTCCATGCAGAAGAATTGGATTTGCCTTCTGGCCAGCTGGTTCTGCAGGTACAGGGGGTAGGCAAATATTTCTCCTCTGTACATGTTGAGAGCACTTAGTAGTACTCCATGGCGACACACAGCTAGTTCCAGACCCTCTTCGTCAAGGTTGCTGCTTATACCTTCGAGTAGGGATAGCCATTTGGAGAAATGTTATTAACCTGTTACCATTAAGTCTTATCGGTTAATTAACGGTTAACTGTTAAGTAAATGTGATGGGAGAAAGGCACTATTTAGCATTGAAAAAATACCAAAACACTGTTACTTTTCCACCCCATTATAAAATGTGCTATTTAACTGATTAACTCATTGGATGTCCACGTGGTGCCAACGCGCCAATCTCTTTGATGTTTACGTGTGCCCACGACGCGTTTGACGCGTTGTACAGTAAACTATACTGTACTGTAGCTACTGCACTTGGCTACCGCGGTGATGAAACAAACTCCATTTCCCAACATGCAGCGCGCAATTACGTCACCCGGACGTGCTGTGTGTCTCGTTGACTTCCTGTTTAGCGGCTGCACAAAAATGCTGTTTTCTCTGGATTCTCTTCCTTTTTTCTTTTTTTTCTCAAAACGGCAGCCTCTTCTACCGGCCGTAACACAAACACTGTGGCTCAGAATTGATAAAAAACGGTCCTGACTGAAAGAAAAGATTTTCGCGAAATAAACAGGACATACTCGGATTACATTTACTCGGATTACTTTTCTCGCCAGTACTTCGAAGGTAGGTAAAATGGCGGGTTGCCATGGGCACCAGCAAACACAACACGTCGAAATTCTGGGCACCCGGTGTGTTAAAAATACAAATACAACAGGGAAGAAGAAGAAGAGGCTAAGAAGAGGGATACATTGTTTTTAGGTTTTATTTTAGCTGTGAAACAGCGATAATAGGCTTGCTGTGTTTACCGGTTACCAATTTCTTAACGGTTAAACGGTTAACAGTTAACTGTTGGCTATCCCTACCTTGGAGCAACCTCTCGCGCCACCTACCACTGCCCACCACAGACTCCTCTTCCAGGAACCTACAATATGGAATATGAAAGATGAAAAGCTTTTTTTATGAGGGTATTGTACTCGTTCACATATACTTACAGTCAGTGATGGGCAGTAGCTAGCTACAAGTAGCTTAGCTATATAGCTTAACTACATTTCTAAGTAGCGTAAAGGAAACTAGCAACATTTCTCTGGGGATAGCTTGTAGTGTTAGTTGAGCTATATTTAATCAAGAGTAACTAGTAATGTAGCACATTTTCCAAGTAGCTGGGCCATCACGGTCGGGATGAATAAATAAATTAATAGAATAGTCATTACAATAGTGTCCCCAATAGTGAGGGGTATACATTTAATTTAAAGCCAGACATAAGGTTTACAGTTTCAGTCTGTTTTTTTTTTTACATTTTTTTTGCCAGCATTTTTTGCCTGCATGCCCATTTGTTTGGTGGAAAAAGAAGAAAGAAAAAGTAGTGTTGATGTAGCTAGCTATTTTTGTCCTGTAGCTTGTAGTGTACTTGTTACATTTCTCTGGGGATAGCTTGTAGTGTAGTTGAGCTATATTTAATCAAGAGTAACTAGTGTGTAGTTCACTATATTTTCCAAGTAGCTTGCCCATCACTGCTTACAGTATGCAATCTTACATGTTGTGTTGTCTTGTGGATGTTCTTAGACACATCTTCATCCTTGGCTATAAAGATGCCATCAAAGAGTGCCTGTTCCTCAGATCTAAAGAAAACAAAAAGGTACCCAAACATTTTTCAATATCATACAATATGAGGTTACTTGGTGCATATTATACTTGTTTTACTAGTAATAAATACATTCTGTTATACAATATACTCGTTTAGAAGTACCTGGCTGCATTCTTAAATCGATAATGTTTTCGATTCCCATCCACTGCTAATGCAACCATTTCTGGTGTGCATGCCGGACACATAAAAGGCTCCTCCTTGCAGATGTTTGCCAGGTCATACTGCACAGCTTTCCACTCAAAAAAGCTTTTCCGGAAGCCATCTCTTGAGATCTTCCCAGCCTATTTAAAAATAAGGACAACAACAGGTAATGTGCAACAAATGCATTAGCAGCAGAATCAACCCACATGACACATAAATGTACTGTAGCATAAAAGTGTTCAATACTCTCACGACCAAAGTGGAGAGTACGCTGATCCAGGAGGCTTAGAAAAGCCTGGCAGGACAATCCTGGTGAGGCCATCTTCATTTCTTCGTATGAGAAGAACACATCCGTGTCAAATATTGTGGCAAACTGAAGGGTCGCAGGCCAGTAATTGTCTTTCACAATGTCGTCTACTACTGCTGTCCATGTAGCTTTGCATGATTCACAACTCAGGTCAGGCATGCTGAGGTCGTATCGTCCTAGGAAAAATCAACACCAAACAAACACAGCCACTGTAGTGTAAAACATAATGGAGCAAATCAAACTGAGTAAGGGTGTTTTGTACAGTGGCATACAGTAGTCAAAAGATATTTCTAAATAAGATGGAGATTTGAGGGTTTAAGGACAAAAAGCTCTTCACTTTCTTATAGGGCTGCAAGCGAACCTTCGGAGATTCGAACGTTCGTTCGTTACGTTGGCAATCGAAGTTCGAAATTAATGGGTTCAGGTTTTTTTCTTTTTTTTTCTTCTTTTTTTTTACACGAAAAATAATTATCAGAATGTGATAGGCCTATTGTTATTCAATTGAACGAACCATCTAAGGTTCGATGGTTCGTTCGGAAAATCCCCCCGAAGTTCGAATCCCTAAAACAGGGCTAGATTACAGCCCTACTTTCTTACCATGCATAGTGACCAAAGCAACAGCCTTTCCTGGCTTCACCCTCAAGTTACAACTTACTTGTAAGTTGTAACTGTACAAGTTACGCTTTCAAAGTAACTTCCCCAACACTCGTTGTGGTTTCCTCTTGTTCTATAATATACATATATTAAAGTAACTGTCATCTGGAAAAAAAAAAAACATGTTCGTGGATTATCTCTGACATTAAGGTATGGAAACGCACTCACTGTTGCTTGCTTCTTTAAAAAGAGAAGAAAGGCCCTGTTCGAGCCCTCTCTGCTCGACGTACTCCAAAATTTGCTTTACAGCAATGCAATGAACTTTGATGGTGGATCCCGCAAACCTCTCTCTCTGATCCTTAACCCATCTGTAAACAATACAAGTTTCAACAATAAAAAAAAGGGTAATAAAAAATAGGGATGGGTATCGTTCACCTCTGAATCGATACGATACCTTTTTCGATACCTGGGAATCGATACGATACCTGTTTCGATACTGTTTTCGATACTTTTTTATTTATTATTATTATTATTATTAACTTTTTTCCATAGGCTATTTTACACACCACAATAGGTTATTAAGGCCGCCTAAGACAGCCATTTTCATGTCAAGTAGTAGGCTTACTGTAGTTGATGGGACTACTATTACTGTTACTATGGCTGCTATTTTATATACAAGTGTTTGTCTGCAATAGAACACATTCTTTATACAGCTATTCTATGGCTATACTGTTGACGGTTTATTGTTTTTACTATTACTGTTATTAAGTGTGCCTGCCATGCAACGCAATGGCAAAACACTTATTGTAATCCGCCATACTTAATTAATTAATTAAGTCCATAGTTTCGCCACAAATTTCTGCACGTAATAACTGCCGCACAATTTACGCCACCCACGCAATATATACATCAAAACGTGCGGCTCGGCCGGGAATAGGTTGCTATTACTTTTCTTTCCGATCCGCGTTACCATTGCGACGTAATTCGCAAAAAACGACGCCCAAAAACCCCATTGACTTAGAATGGGGGAAATTTCGGCACTTAATAACTGCCGCACGATTTACGCCACCCCCGCAATATATACATCAAAATGTGCGGCTCGGCCGGGAATGGTGTGCTATTACTTTTCTTTCCGATCCGCTTTACGATTGCGATGTAATTCGCAAAAAACAACGCCCAAAAACTCCATTGACTTTGAATGGGGGACTCCGAAAAAAACCCAGAAACTTTGGCGCCACATAACTGCCATATTTTTGCCTAGCAACGTCATTTAAAATGTAAAATGCTCACACAACTTTGGTCTTTTTCCGACCAATAGGGATGAGCTGTAATTGATTAAGCCTCGCCCCCTCTTTAACAGGAAGTGCCCTTCACCAAACAGGAAGTGCCTCTATAACTCATGAACCGTTTGTCGTACAGACTTGCGGCTGGTGTCATACCTTTTCTTTTTTTCTCAATTTTTTTTTTTCTCAATTTTTTTTTTTCTCAAATTTTTTTTTCTCAAATTTTTTTTTCTCAAATTTTTTTTTCTCAAAATTTTTTTTTTCTCAAAATTTTTTTTTCTCAAATTTTTTTTTCTCAAATTTTTTTTCTCAAAATTTTTTTTTCTCAATTTTTTTTTTCTCAATTTTTTTTTCTCAAAAATTTTTTTTTCTCAAATTTTTTTTTCTCAAATTTTTTTTCTAAAAATTTTTTTTTCTCAACATTTTTTTCTCAAAATTTTTTTTTTCTCAAAAATTTTTTTTTCTCAATTTTTTTCTCAAAATGTTTTTCTCAACATTTTTTTCTCAAATTTTTTTTTTCTCAATTTTTTTTTTCTCAATTTTTTTTTTATGGCTTTATGGATTATGCTAATCATGCAATGCTAATTATGCAAATGCTAATGCTAACACATGCTAATGCTAATGCTAACAAATATGCTAATGCTATGCTAACACATGCAAATGTTAACAATTGCTAACAAATGCTAAAAATGCTAATGCTAACAAATGCTAATGTTAACAAATGCCTAATTTTTAAAGGAAAAAAATCAATGATAATGTTAGTGCTAAGAAAATGCTAACACCAACTGCTATACAAGGTTGCACACACTTAGCGAGCTGCAGGCACACTTAAAATGTCTTAGACATTTTCTTTTCTAGTTATTATTATCATCATCATCTTACCTTATCTTAGTTTTTCTTATTAAGTGTGCCTGCCATGCAACGCAATGGCAAAACACTTATTGTAATCCGCCATACTTAATTAAGTCCATAGTTTCGCCACAAATTTCTGCACGTAATAACTGCCGCACAATTTACGCCACCCACGCAATATATACATCAAAACGTGCGGCTCGGCCGGGAATAGGTTGCTATTACTTTTCTTTCCGATCCGCGTTACCATTGCGACGTAATTCGCAAAAAACGACGCCAAAAAACCCCATTGACTTAGAATGGGGGAAACTTCGGCACGTAATAACTGCCGCACGATTTACGCCACCCCCGCAATATATACATCAAAATGTGCGGCTCGGCCGGGAATGGTGTGCTATTACTTTTCTTTCCGATCCGCTTTACGATTGCGATGTAATTCGCAAAAAACAACGCCCAAAAACTCCATTGACTTTGAATGGGGGACTCCGAAAAAAACCCAGAAACTTTGGCGCCACATAACTCTGCCATACTTTTGCCTAGCAACGTCATTTAAAATGTAAAATGCTCACACAACTTTGGTCTTTTTCCGACCAATAGGGATGAGCTGTAATTGATTAAGCCTCGCCCCCTCTTTAACAGGAAGTGCCCTTCACCAAACAGGAAGTGCCTCTATAACTCATGAACCGTTTGTCGTACAGACTTGCGGCTGGTGTCATACCTTTTCTTTTTTTCTCAATTTTTTTTTTCTCAAATTTTTTTTTTCTCAAATTTTTTTTTTCTCAAATTTTTTTTTCTCAAATTTTTTTTTCTCAAAATTTTTTTTTTCTCAAATTTTTTTTCTCAAAATTTTTTTTTCTCAAATTTTTTTTTTCTCAAAAAATTTTTTTCTCAATTTTTTTTCTCAAATTTTTTTTTTTCTCAAATTTTTTTTTCTCAAATTTTTTTTCTCAATTTTTTTCTCAAATTTTTTTTTTCTCAAAAATTTTTTTTTCTCAATTTTTTTCTCAATTTCTTTTTCTCAAAAACATTTTTTCTCAATTTTTTTTTTCTCAAATTTTTTTTTTCTCAAAAAATTTTTTTCTCAAAATTGTTTTCTCAAAATTATTTTTTTCTCAACATTTTTTTTCTCACATTTTTTTTTCTCAAGATTTCTCAAGAAACTTTGGCGCCACATAACTCTGCCATACTTTTGCCTAGCAACGTCATTTAAAATGTAAAATGCTCACACAACTTTGGTCTTTTTCCGACCAATAGGGATGAGCTGTAATTGATTAAGCCTCGCCCCCTCTTTAACAGGAAGTGCCCTTCACCAAACAGGAAGTGCCTCTATAACTCATGAACCGTTTGTCGTACAGACTTGCGGCTGGTGTCATACCTTTTCTTTTTTTCTCAATTTTTTTTTTCTCAAATTTTTTTATTCTCAAATTTTTTTTTTCTCAAATTTTTTTTTCTCAATTTTTTTTTTCTCAAAAATGTTTTTTTCTCAATTTTTTTTTCTCAATTTTTTTTTTCAAATTTTTTTTTTCTCAATTTTTTTTTTCTCAAAAATTTTTTTTCTCAAAATTTTTTTTCTCAAATTTTTTTTTTCTCAATTTTTTTCTCAAAATTTTTTTCTCAAAATTTTTTTCTCAAAAATTTTTTTTTCTCAAAAATTTTTTTTTCTCAAAAATTTTTTTTTCTCAATTTTTTTCTCAAATTATTTTTCTCAAAAACATTTTTTCTCAATTTTTTTTTTCTCAAATTTTTTTTTTCTCAAAACATTTTTTTCTCAAAATTGTTTTCTCAAAATTATTTTTTTCTCAACATTTTTTTTCTCACATTTTTTTTTCTCAAGATTTTTTTTTCTCACAATTTTTTTTTCAAAATTTCTTTTTCTCAAAAAAGTTTTTTTCTCAATTTTTTTTTCTCACAAAACAATTTTTTCTCAAAAAACTGTCGTTAAAGTGCGACCCGTGATAACGGCCAAAAATGCTCCAAAACGCCACTAATTAGTCGAAATGGCTGACTTCCTGTTTGGTTTCTGATTGGCTGCTGGCCTTGTGACGTGGGTAGAGCTGCGAGGGCCTGGTCATCGCTGCTTGCAGCTTTAATTCATTAATCGTCCATGACCTTAATTGGGGCCTATTTCGCCAAACAGGAAGTGCCCCTCACCAAACAGGAAGTGACCCTTGATCTCGTGAACCGTTTGTCATACAGACACGCGGGTTGCGTCAAATGAAATAACGCTAATGCTAACACCAACCGCTACACAAGGTTGCACAGACTTAGCGAGCTGCAGGCACACTTAAAATTTCTTAGAAATTTTCTCTTCTAGTTAAGTGTGCCTGCCATGCAACGCAATGGCAAAACACTTATTGTAATCCGCCATACTTAAGTCATTAATTAAGTCTTTCGCCACGAATTTCTGCACGTAATAACTGCCGCACAATTTACGCCACCGCCGCAATATATACATCAAAACGTGCGGCTCGGCCGGGAATAGGTTGCTATTACTTTTCTTTCCGATCCGCGTTACCATTGCGACTTAATTCGCAAAAAACGACGCCAAAAAACCCCATTGACTTAGAATGGGGGAAACTTCGGCACGTAATAACTGCCGCACGATTTACGCCACCCCCGCAATATATACATCAAAATGTGCGGCTCGGCCGGGAATGGTGGGCTATTACTTTTCTTTCCGATCCGCTTTACGATTGCGATGTAATCCGCAAAAAACAACGCCCAAAAACTCCATTGACTTTGAATGGGGGACTCCGAAAAAAACCCAGAAACTTTGGCGCCACATAACTCTGCCATACTTTTGCCTAGCAACGTCATTTAAAATGTAAAATGCTCACACAACTTTGGTCTTTTTCCGACCAATAGGGATGAGCTGTAATTGATTAAGCCCCGCCCCCTCTTTAACAGGAAGTGCCCTTCACCAAACAGGAAGTGCCTCTATAACTCATGAACCGTTTGTCGTACAGACTCGCGGCTGGTGTCATACCTTTTCTTTTTTTCTCAATTTTTTTTTCTCAAATTTTTTTTTTCTCAAATTTTTTTTTTCTCAAAATTTTTTTTCTCAAAAATGTTTTTCAAAAAAAAAAATTTCTCAATTTTTTTTTTCTCCAAATTTTTTTTTCTCAAAAAAAATTTTTTCTCACATTTTTTTTTCTCAAAACATTTTTTTTCTCAAATTTTTTTTCTCAATTTTTTTTTCTCAACATTTTTTTTCTCAAAATTTTTTTTTCTCACTTTTTTTTTCTCAATTTTTTTTTCTCAAATTTTTTTTTTCCCAGAAACTTTGGCGCCACATAACTCTGCCATACTTTTGCCTAGCAACGTCATTTAAAATGTAAAATGCTCACACAACTTTGGTCTTTTTCCGACCAATAGGGATAAGCTGTAATTGATTAAGCCCCGCCCCCTCTTTAACAGGAAGTGCCCTTCACCAAACAGGAAGTGCCTCTATAACTCATGAACCGTTTGTCGTACAGACTCGCGGCTGGTGTCATACCTTTTCTTTTTTTCTCAATTTTTTTTTCTCAAAATTTTTTTTTTCTCAAAATTTTTTTTTCTCAAATTTTTTTTTTCTCAAATTTTTTTTTTCTCAAATTTTTTTTTTCTCAAAATTTTTTTTCTCAAATTTTTTTTTCTCACAAATTTTTTTTTTCTCAAATTTTTTTTTCTCAATTTTTTTTTCTCCAAATTTTTTTTTTCTCAAAAATTTTTTTTCTCAAAAAAATTTTTTCTCAAAAAAATTTTTTCCTCACATTTTTTTTTTCTCAAAATTTTTTTTTTCTCAATTTTTTTTTTCTCAAATTTTTTTTCTCAAAATTTTTTTTTCTCAATTTTTTTTTCTCACATTTTTTTTTTCAAAATTTCTTTTTCTCAAAAAAGTTTTTTTCTCAAATTTTTTTTCTCAAATTTTTTTTTTCTCACAAAACAATTTTTTCTCAAAAAACTGTCGTTAAAGTGCGACCCGTCATAACGGCCAAAAATGCTCCAAAACGCCACTAATTAGTCGAAATGGCTGACTTCCTGTTTGGTTTCTGATTGGCTGCTGGCCTTGTGACGTGGGTAGAGCTGCGAGGGCCCGGTCATCGCTGCTTGCAGCTTTAATTCATTAATCGTCCATGACCTTAATTGGGGCCTATTTTGCCAAACAGGAAGTGCCCCTCACCAAACAGGAAGTGACCCTTGATCTCGTGAACCGTTTGTCATACAGACACGCGGGTTGCGTCAAATGAAATAACGCTAATGCTAACACCAACCGCTACACAAGGTTGCACAGACTTAGCGAGCTGCAGGCACACTTAAAATTTCTTAGAAATTTTCTCTTCTAGTTAATTAATTAAGTCTTTCGCCACGAATTTCTGCACGTAATAACTGCCGCACAATTTACGCCACCGCCGCAATATATACATCAAAACGTGCGGCTCGGCCGGGAATAGGTTGCTATTACTTTTCTTTCCGATCCGCGTTACCATTGCGACGTAATTCGCAAAAAACGACGCCAAAAAACCCCATTGACTTAGAATGGGGGAAACTTCGGCACGTAATAACTGCCGCACGATTTACGCCACCCCCGCAATATATACATCAAAATGTGCGGCTCGGCCGGGAATGGTGTGCTATTACTTTTCTTTCCGATCCGCTTTACGATTGCGATGTAATCCGCAAAAAACAACGCCCAAAAACTCCATTGACTTTGAATGGGGGACTCCGAAAAAAACCCAGAAACTTTGGCGCCACATAACTCTGCCATACTTTTGCCTAGCAACGTCATTTAAAATGTAAAATGCTCACACAACTTTGGTCTTTTTCCGACCAATAGGGATGAGCTGTAATTGATTAAGCCCCGCCCCCTCTTTAACAGGAAGTGCCCTTCACCAAACAGGAAGTGCCTCTATAACTCATGAACCGTTTGTCGTACAGACTCGCGGCTGGTGTCATACCTTTTCTTTTTTTCTCAATTTTTTTTTCTCAAATTTTTTTTTTCTCAAATTTTTTTTTTCTCAAAATTTTTTTTCTCAAAATTTTTTTTCTCAAAAATTTTTTTTTCTCATTTTTTTTTTCTCAATTTTGTTTTTCTCCAAATTTTTTTTTCTCAAAAAATTTTTTTCTCAAAAAAATTTTTTTCTCATTTTTTTTTCTCAAAACATTTTTTTTCTCAAATTTTTTTTCTCAAAATTTTTTTTTTCTCAACATTTTTTTTCTCACATTTTTTTTTTCTCAATTTTTTTTTCTCAAATTTTTTTTTTCCCAGAAACTTTGGCGCCACATAACTCTGCCATACTTTTGCCTAGCAACGTCATTTAAAATGTAAAATGCTCACACAACTTTGGTCTTTTTCCGACCAATAGGGATAAGCTGTAATTGATTAAGCCCCGCCCCCTCTTTAACAGGAAGTGCCCTTCACCAAACAGGAAGTGCCTCTATAACTCATGAACCGTTTGTCGTACAGACTCGCGGCTGGTGTCATACCTTTTCTTTTTTTCTCAATTTTTTTTTCTCAAATTTTTTTTTTTCTCAAATTTTCTTTTTCTCAAATTTTTTTTTTCTCAAATTTTTTTTTCTCAAATTTTTTTTTCTCAAAATTTTTTTTTTCTAAATTTTTTTTTTCTCAAATTTTTTTTCTCAAATTTTTTTTTTCTCAAATTTTTTTTTTCTCACATTTTTTTTTCTCAAAATTTTTTTTCTCATTTTTTTTTTCAAAATTTATTTTTCTCAAAAAAGTTTTTTTCTCAAATTTTTTTTCTCAATTTTTTTTTTTCTCACAAAACAATTTTTTCTCAAAAAACTGTCGTTAAAGTGCGACCCGTCATAACGGCCAAAAATGCTCCAAAACGCCACTAATTAGTCGAAATGGCTGACTTCCTGTTTGGTTTCTGATTGGCTGCTGGCCTTGTGACGTGGGTAGAGCTGCGAGGGCCCGGTCATCGCTGCTTGCAGCTTTAATTCATTAATCGTCCATGACCTTAATTGGGGCCTATTTCGCCAAACAGGAAGTGCCCCTCACCAAACAGGAAGTGACCCTTGATCTCGTGAACCGTTTGTCATACAGACACGCGGGTTGCGTCAAATGAAATAACGCTAATGCTAACACCAACCGCTACACAAGGTTGCACAGACTTAGCGAGCTGCAGGCACACTTAAAATTTCTTAGAAATTTTCTCTTCTAGTTATTATTATCACCTCGATCACAACATTGCATTTTGCTTCTTGTCCCTGAGTAGTGACAATAAAACGTTGCTTCTCTTTTTTCTTAAACCTCACATCAACAATTTGCGTTGCTGAATGCAACTCCATTGAACGCGAATGCGCGTTCGCGTCTACTGCATACATGAACGTGCAGCATGGAGTTACACAGAGGCAGGGTGTCTGCCCTGCGCTGGCGAAACAAACACAAACATGCGTAAAAAGTTTGTTTCAACCGATCAATTACTTTTTCTAGACGGTCGGAACTAAAGACACATGTACCGCCATACTACACATCTCTCCTGGGACTGTATTCTTTTTTTTATACGACACAGAAAAAGGCTTTCACTTCTTCAACACGGAAAGGGTGAAAGCCAGACAGAGCAGCGAGCGGAGAGGGGGAGAGGCTATGGGGAGAAGCCCTGGTCCAGAGCGTTAGCGTGGGACTGGGGAAAGGTGACGATCGATGCTCACACAGTGTCACAGCTGGAGATCATAGACGTTGGATCATCATAATAATATTATTGGCTATTGTCGGATGTTTTCAGTTGTGGGCCATTTTCACAGTAACGCAACTACGCAAGTTTACTAAAGCAATTCAATGTTGTTACGGATGCGACCGGCCACGGGTACGTTCAAGAGTATCGAAACGAGGTACCGTTTGTTTTTACGTGAACCGATACTCGATAGTACCGACGTCATGCATTCGATACCAATAAAAGTACCGACTTCGGTACCCAACCCTAATAAAAAATCATATTTTGTAATGATAGCTGTGGGAACTGTACCTATACTTGTTCATTTGGTTTGTCCTTTAGGGCCCTCTGGTTCAAATTCTCTGTCCTCCTTCCTTCAGACCCCGCGTCAGGAGTGTCTCTCTGAACCCCTCCACGACTGGACTGTAGACAGGAACAACATTTTTCAGTTATTTATTTCTATTTAGTGTGTGTGTGTGTGTGTGTGTGTGTGTGTGTGTGTGTGTGTGTGTGTGTGTGTGTGTGTGTGTGTAAAGTAAATATTATAGTTTACTCTCTAAATAAGCCTCCCAATATTCAATTGATTCCAACAGTCTAGCTACCTCACCTGACTCACCTGTCTAGGCGGGTTTGAAGAATCAAACAAACGCAAATCCTACATTGTTTGATCTAGCTGCAAAATAAATATGTTGACAATGGTCACAATATGATGTGACTATAAAGTACATACCTGGGTGTTTGTCTATGAAAATGCTGTGTGTGTGTGTGTGTGTGTGTGTGTGTGTGTGTGTGTGTGTGTGTGTGTGTGTGTGTGTGTCACACACACACACACACACACACACACACACACACACACACACACACACACACACACACACACACATTCTCACATAGGTTACCTACTTAGGACCTCTGACTAATGCTGAACTTTTTAGGACCACTCTTTCTAGACATTGTAGAAACATATGCATTACACTCCTGAACATGAAAACAAATCTATTTTAATACAATCACCTCAAATTTAAAGAAGGGAACATTCTAGACATTGTCATTTTTACTGTACCGTCTAAAAAAGGGGGAAAAAAAGCTAAAACGTTTTGTTAACTTCAATGTATTGTCTCTTATGAGCTTAATCAAATATACTGTATAGAATGAATCACCAGTTTTTAATGTGATACAAATAAAAACATATTAAAAACATATTGCAAAATCTCCATGGCCATATCAGAGGGTCGCAACACAGCCCTATCTAGACCTAGGAGTAAAAGCATTAATGTAGAAATTAGAAATCAATGCCTCAAATGGCAGTACAGTTTAGCAGTGGTGTATAAAGTAATCAAATGTTTTAGTAAAAGTAGCACCAAAGGCCTGTGTTCAAGATTTTACTTGAGTAAAAGACTTATGTACAAGGTATTAGCATCAAAATGTAAAGCACAAAACTAAAATGTTAAAATAAAACATGTTATACATTCCTCTTGTGTAGCACTTGTTTACTTTTTTGAATTTTGACTGCATAAACCTTGTATAAAAATATTTCAAGATTGTTATATCTGATGTCTACTGCAATGTCCATTTTATATACTGTACACATTAACATGGAATCAAAACATCTCACAACTGTCATTTAAAGAAGGAAGCATACTCTGGAGTGTGAATGGATATATTTATTGGCCTGAATGGTGGACTGCGACATATACTCCAAAAAACGCAACTGCAGTTCCATCCAGGCCTGGAATTTCGTCATTTTAGGGGCAAGGCCACTTGGCCTTTAGTGTTGTCAAATATTTGAGGGCACAAAGGCCAAGTGCCAGGGCAGAAGGCCATCCATTAAAACAGTGATCCATGTCATAATTAATTTAAATAATAGTATAAGTAGAATAGTATAGTATAAACAAAAACTGTTGACATTTTAGTCTAGTTTTAGTCATCATGACAATTATTTTACCCATTATTGGACAAAGATTGCCATTTACATTCACACAGCATCCTTTTGATGAAAAAAATAAAAAACAATTATAGGAATACAGTACAAGACAACACCTGTCCTGGTTATATAACCAATGTCTAGTAGTTCAACCAACTGATCTCAGTACATTACAGTAGTACACTACATACAGTACAGTAAGACAACACCAGGCAGTAGACAATGTCCAGTTCATCCAACTGAACCCACAACCCTGTAGCCACAGCCTAACATTACTAAACAACACCTGCAGAGGTTGCAGAACCACCAGTCCAGTATAGGTAAATAAACAAGTACCCCTACCCCCCCCCCCCCCCCCCCCCCACACACACACACACACACACACACACACACACACACACACACACACACACACACACACACACAGACACACACAAAAACGCGCGCACGTGCATACGCACGCATGCAAGCACATACACGCGAGCGTCGCGTGCACGCGCATACACGCGCATACACGTGCACGCGGACTATGGATTTAACATTTTTTGTATGGATTCGGTTTGGCTAATGCTAGCTTTCAGGTACGTGTGTACACACAGCCGACCAACTTGTTGTTCACTCACATTCTCTCTCCACACATCTGGGCGAGGGGATTATTTCCATCACATCATCATCAGCTGGTCCCAGTTCTAGCTTGTCCAATAAGCCTTATTATTCCTTTATTTTGTCGCGTGTTGGACGTAGGCTTGATAACGAACATGTTGCAAACATGCTCCATGCCTCTGTGACAGATAAACATCGTCACCTAGTAGTTTAGTAACTTTCACTGCTGTGAGCGCAGCAGCCAGCATGTCCATTCAACTCTCTCTCTCTCTCTGCGCGCGTGTGTGTGTGTGTGTGTGTGCGTGTGCGCGCGCTGCTGCCTTGCCACACACCGCAGGTCAGAAAGCAGCAGCTGTTTGACCGCGGCGTGATGCGCATCACAGGACATATTTCGTCTGTTTGTTCGTGAACTAAAATGAAGTCAGATTTTAGCCCAGTCTTTATTTTGTAGTTCTATGTTTTTGTCTCCTCTTTATTCCTCAATGAAATTGTGAACTGCTGTGGGCGCTGGTCGGGGCACTGGGGCACCACGGCCACTGTGGCCGTTTGAGCAAGTCATTTTTCGAGGGGCACACGGCCAAAGAGACGGGGGCAACGACGGCCATGGCCGTCGTGGCCGCCGTAAAATTCCTCCCCTGGTTCCATCAAAACTTTATCCTGTACATTTGTACAACTCGACTGAAATACAATAAGGCCTTTTCTACGGCAAAGAACTGGTTTGGTTCTTTGGGGATGAACCAGTGGTGAGTGTTTTGTAGTATATTATAAGTGGTAAAGGTCTTGTCCTCCCTGGCAGCAAAGACAGATGAGAGGAACAGAGAGGTCCAGTTTCCTTTGCCAAAAGACAAAGTCTGGTTTATTCAAAAAATCAAGCAGTTACAGTCAGTCAACGGGCACAAATTCTCCAAGCTCCCTAGTGGTCGAAGGTTGGTTCCGAAAAAGGCCCAGACCCCTTCATGCAATGGCCCTTTTATATTTTTCTCTGTAACTTATGTCTACGCCTGGGCACTTCGGGCGCACGCCAAGCCGTGCGCGTACATGTATCCCATGTGTCCTATTTATGTGTAGGGAGTGAAAGATCAGTGCACCCGTGAGGTCATCGATTTCTCGAAGCTAATACGCGTACATGTCGTGCATGCGTAACCGGTCTCAACCAGTCTAGCCTTAGTCCATAGGTAAGTTGTTTACGTTGAACAGGGGAGCCCCGCTCCACATGTGTCGAGATTCGAACCATGTGTAGGGACCCACCTAAAACTCAATAACATGTTTTGCACAAGGATCTGGTACGTGCAATAATATGTTATGCACAAGGATCTGGTATGTGCGCTCAAGTAGCTTTTGTGTGTGAGGGTCAATTAAGAGCCCCCAAGTTGTCAGTCACTGCCTGACCTATGTGCCCCTATAGTGCGTGAGGTTGCATGTGCGTGCATGCACTAACGTGTTTCTATGGAGTGCATGAGTCAAAACTGGGATGTGCGTTCTGGTTCTTGGGTGTGTTAGAGAACATACAGCTGTTTCCCGTAGAGAACTATGCCCCAGGCCCAGGCCTGATCGGTTTACTGCGAGAGGTAGCGGGTCCATGGATTAAGGCATTAACTGCTGAGACTACAAATTCCCCCCTTGGCGGTTTACCGCCACAAAATGGAACGACAGCTAACCATGGACCGGTACACTAACCCATCACACAGTAGCCGAGCAGAAGGATCCCATAAATGCAATAAAAAGGCTATACTGTACTGCAAAAACAAAACAATACATGAATCATAAAACACATACGACCCGAAATGAACCAGACCACAAAACAAACACCTATCTACACTTAGAAACGATTAAACACGTTACACAAACAACGAATATAGCGATCTTTGAGCTTATGCCTACACTACGTTCAAGCCATGCGGTTTAGATCACAAATAAAACAACACAAAATAGAGATATAAGTGCAAGATAACTGAAGAAACATATTGAATGTACTAGCCAAAATAAAATAAAATAATAAACCATAACACATTGAATAATATAAGGCATGCACATCGGCGACGCTTAACCGCAACAACACTGATCCGTGATTACGTCCTAAAAAACATCTAAACTGTTCAATCAAAAGCGCGCAGAAAATCTTCGCCAAACATCGTGGCATACCGTACCATGTGGTGCAATGAATGCTGGGTGCACAAGAGAGGTAGAGAGCTTTGTGATTTAGAGGTAGGATGTAAGAGACAGAGAAATCAGATTGTTGACTCTGGGCAAAGCCGTGACATGTGTGTATGGGGCTAGAGGAACAAGGCCGAACCAGCAGCGCGGTTAGGCCCTGGAAATACTTTCAGTCCGCCCAGCAGGAGACGACACTTCTCCTCGTCTCACTCTCCTCGTCTCATATGTCACCACGCTTGTGAGGGTGGACATCCAAGTAGTCGCTATCGATCAGCACCTCGCCCTTTACCCTGGGATACTCCTTAGGAAGGAAAGAATCAGAAAGTTCCTCCACCGCCCTCATCTGGATAGCATGAATGTCAATGGCGCTGACGATGCTCTTTGCCACAACAGAACGGATCGAGGCGATGCAGCAGCATCGAATGAGAGACAATGTACACACAGACACTAATATGGCGACCCATAGTCGGGCAGAGTATGAGCCCCACCCCCCTAGGCGGTTTGTTTCAACATGTCAAGAGCCGACCTTCTTCCTAGCCGAAACTGAACAGGTTGACAGTCTGCATCCTCTTGGCTAGAGGAAACAACATTTTCTCGCAGAAGACCTCATCGCAACTGCCCATGTCTACCAGAAGGTGATTGTCCACAGTGTCCTTTGGGTGCTCTCTTGGCTCCATCACCTCGGTGTATTGTTCTTCGGTCCTTTGTAGTGTTCTCCACTTGACAGAGTGGAACGATTCTGAAGGTGAGCCGGATGTGTAGCCTTGGTTGACAAACTACACTGCCTTTGTAACTCACTCATGAAATGCTCGATTACAAACTACCAGTAGGTTAAAAGTTGGCACTAGAAGTACAAACTCACTGATGTCAACATCAATGACCCCATTGATAATAAGGGCCAGTGTGGTGGTTTTAGGCTGAGGGGCAGACCTGCAGCGCAGATCTATGAGTTCAAACCTGTTCAACCCTGGTTCCAGATTCCTTGGTTGAAGTTCCACCTCTGGAGGTGGTGGCCAGCCCAGACTCGGCGAGTCCCCCTCAGCATGAATTAGCTACCATCAGGTCCGTGACTAGAACATGAGAGAGCAAGGGCGTCCCCTTCCTCCCCACGGTCTCACTTACTGAGGCAGCAGGAGATTGATTTCAGTCCTCACCAGTACTTTCCAACAAGCTGCTTCCTATGCCAACTTAAGACATCAGACTCAAAATGCAACTACGATGTTCAATTCCCTATGTGTTAATGCCATTCATGCGCCTAGAAAGTTCTAACATAGTTGCGCCCGCCCTGTTAGTTGATCGATTATCTTACAAAATGATATGCTGTCTGTATAATCAAATTATCGATCTCATTCTAAATCTAAAAAAATAAATAAGCACATATCATCTCTATACTGGTGTATGAGATGTCAAGAGGTATCAGTAATACAAATATATATTTTCCTCATTGACTTCAAATATCTGTATTTTATTTATTCTAAAAATATTATTTATAATTCCATGGAGCTCGAGCGCTGTCCATGTATGTCTATACATTAGTACTATAATCGTGTTCATTAGTGTCACATTTGTCTCTACATGTCCTTTTATCCATTATTTAGAAAGGGTGTAACAAAATAGTAACTGGACCGAACGATTCAATTTACCATGATTGACCGTATCCATGCACCCGCCAATGCAACATACCATACCGTACAGCATTGTATCATCTCATATCGTTTTACAGTGCAGATAATTGGTAGCAGATTGTTTTGTAATGCAAATAATTGATTGTATAAAAAGTATTTGCCTTGCATTTAGCAATAATTTCGTTACACCCCTATTATTAGTATAATTTAATGATGTGATCTAGCCATATGTTAACGGACCTGTCACTCATCCTCTATCATGCGTCCCCCCCCCCTTGTGGGAGACGTAAAAACATCTCCCACAATTGTCTTTATATTCACCACTGTATAGATAGGTGCAAGGGTAGGGTCGTCTAAATTCAATACCCACATTCACTCATGGGCCATACACCGTCATTCATCCACCATTCACTACCATCCACATATGCATTCAGCCATCCCCTACAGTTATACAGGCATCACACTCAATCAATTCTTCCACTCATGGCATGTAAACCTTCCCATCGAACCCCATGGCTCCTCTGCCTACCCGAAAACTCGCTATCACTAAACTCCCCCCTAGTCTTCAGGCTTCGACGGTTAGGCGAACAAACTAGTTGTTCCTCCTGGCACCCAGAATGCTGGGTGCACCTACCCATTGTCACCACGAAAATAAAAAAGTGTCGGTAGACATACGTCCAGCCGCTTTGCCTACTTCAATGAGTTGATTTCCATGCCACACAAGCACACACCAAATAGATTGCAACATACTACTGTATGTCTATTAAGCTTCAAATGGTTTTGGGCCAGACTATTCTCGTGTGGTATGCGGAGCCGCAGTCCATGTGATGTAGTTTCCACAGGTTCAGGTCTGTTCTCTGTCCACCCAGATGAAGGCCTCTGGGTCCGTGTCTTTGAGCATTGGTCTGTACATCTGGGGATGACCTCGGACACGGGTATTGGCTCCGATCTCCAGGGAGGTGACATCCTCACTGGAAGCTCCCCATGGCCCACGTGCGCCCAAACAGAAGAAAACAGAAAATGGTTTCATTAGCATTAATTCTTCACTTCTTCAAACCATAACTCCACAATACAATGAATGTATAACTGAAAGAAATAAAGTGTCAGGAAAGTAGACAAGGTTTCCACCACAACAGTGGCACTCTGCCTATGGTCCTGTTTTTGTATCATTGAAGAGTGTATTAGCAGTTGGTAGTAGGAAAAAGTCAAGTCTCCCCACAGCACAAATTACGGCACACGGTCAACCAAAAGGAGACTCCTGCAAGCCCCACAGCTCATTCGCACAGGGACCACCCTATGCATCTCATATAACATTGAAAGACAGACAGATAGAACCAGTGTTGTAATAGTCTTGGGTTGCATGCCCCCGCCACTCCATATCTTTTCCAAGCAGGGGCCACGCCTCTCACGCAAACTGACATGCATTGATCCCAAAACCCCCAAGTTCACACCTCGCCAACACTTTAGTGTCACAACAGGACGTTTCAACAAAGAAATTACCCTACAAATTAAATACAGTACACAACAACTTTCATGGTATTGGTGAATCCATCTCTGACCTCAGCATGAAAATAGTTGAAGATAGAATAGCTGGAGGCGTGGCAATCCCCTGGGACCGCAAATAGGCCCAATGGTGAAGGTGATAAGACTGCATATTGATAGGGCCATTGGATTGTCTATCAATTTTAATGGCCAGAAGATTACTACTTTGAATATATAAAAACCTTATGAATCTTATCAGTTTGAGGATGAATTCCTAAACAGATTAGCCTTCATTCAGTCTTTTATTGGGGACAATGAAGGTACCTGGGTTTTATGTTACTGGGAAACCTAATTCTGCCACCCCAGGTAGATATTTCCCATTTACTACACACCTGGTTCATGTCTGTGATGAAAACAAAATATTTGTATTATGTGAGCGAGGCTCGACCACTGTGTGTGCACAGCAGACGCTCAGGCCTCCTTGTAAAATATGGAGATTCGCTATGGACTAGGTACCTCAGACCATATACCTATAACTATGATGCTAAACGTCGAGAATGTACCCCTCCTGGCTGCCCCTAGTAACACTGTTGTTAACTCAGGGAAACTATATTGGGGTAAGCTACTTAAGGAGGATATCGCCAAACTGACAGCGTATTAAGTAATATTGAATTGCCAAAAATATAAATTGTACAGACCCACAGCATGCTCCTGATATATGTAACCTGCATGATAACATCATATCAGCCCTACACACACAAGCGTGTGGTTGAACATCATGCTGCAGCTAGAGAAGCAGTTAAATGCTGGTCGGATGCAGGTAGGCCAAGACATGGGAATATGTCTGAGCATAAGAAACAAACTAATAATCGTTTCAAATATGGTGTTCTACATATTAAGAACAACGAGAACACCTTTAGAGCTGAGGCGCTAGCCAGTAAGATTCAAGCTAACAACCATGTTGACTTCCCGGAAAGCCGTCCCGAGTCATGAACAGTAACAAAACAGCATTGCTACCTGAAATTTAAGGTGTCCCCGGCCCAGGCAACATTGCCCAAATGTGGTGTGAACACTACACCAAATGATTCAGCTGTGTTGAAAGTAACGTGAACGTTGTTGATAATATTTGTCCTGCATTCAACCTACACAGAAATCAGCTCTACAGTTTTGATAGACTTTATTAGAAACCTTTTGGTTTAGGCCAAGCGATTTACTTGACGGGGGAGAAGGTCTTAATAGAATGGACCTCTGCATCACTGTGGAATTTTAGGAATTCACAGCAATTATTGAAAATGTGTTCTAATTAAACCATTAACCATTAGTATACATAAATATGCACGGCTAAAGAAGAGAAGAGAGAAATAAAGAGAGAGACGAAGTGGAGAGAAAAAAACCCCTCTCACACTCCCCTCCCCTGCGCCCTTGCAGGGGGAGAAGGCCGGCAAGCAGGCCCTTAAAATCCCACAGGCAGCCAATGAAAAGCAGAGGCGGGGTCAGGACTCAGGAGGGGGCGAAACCCCGACAGGAAATAAGAGTCAGTGCTAGTGAAACAGTCCACAGGAAAGGAACTCATGACCAGAGATGCCTCACACATACACACGCACAGACACAAAAACACAGAGAAGAAAAGGAGACAGTGACAGAAAAGTTATAGCAGAACAGGAGATGTATCCGAGTAATAATACTACCCTACTGGGTAACCCTTTACTTTCCGGTACAGTAATTACATGGTAGTTACCACGTAATTACAAGGTAATTACTTGGTAACCACCCCGTATTTACTGAGTAATAACTAGGTAATTACAAGGTAACTACAATGTATTTTACATAGTAATTACCTGGTGTTACCTGGTAATTCCCAGATACATTCCTGAGAACTACCAGGTAATTACTAGGTAATTTAAAGCATGTACCTGGTAATTCCATAGTAACTACCTGGTAATACACTTAGCAATTACTTAGTTTATTACCCGGTAGTTCCCTGGTATTTTCTTAGATACTACAAGGTAATTATTAGGTAATTATAAGTATGTTATTATGTATTTAGCATGTAATTATACTGTAACTACCTGGTAATACACTTAGCAATTACTAGGTTTATTACCCGGTAGTTACCTGGTATTTTCTTGTATACTACAAGGTAATTATTAGGTAATTATAAGTATTTTATTATGTATTTAGCATGTAATTATAGTGTAACTACCTGGTAATACACATAGTAATTACAAGGTATATTGCCTGGTATTTACCAGGTATTTTCTTGTATACTACCAGGAATTTATGAGTAGTTGCTTATGCAATTACTATCTAATTACATGGTAACTACCATGTAATATACCTATTAATGTCTAGGTAATTCCTATGTATTTTCTTAGAAATTACTAGGTAATTACCGTTTAATTTCATGTTAACTATCATGTTATTTACCTGGTCCTTACCTTGATAGGTAACCCATTATAATCTGTGCATATACAAAGGTACTTACCTGGTATTTACCCAATAACTCCAAAAAGTATTTACAGGGAAATTACTTAGTAGTTACTGTTGGTTTGTACTGTAAAGTAAAGCGTGATCAATTCCATGACCTTACCTGGTAATTACTCAGTATTAACCCAATAACTACAAAAGGTATTTACATGGAAATTACCCAGTAGTTACTGTTGGTTTGTACTGTAAAGTAAAGCGTGATCAATTCCATGACCTTACCTGGTAATTACTCAGTATTAACCCAATAACTACAAAAAGTATTTACAGGGAAATTACCCAGTAGTTACTGTTGGTTTGTACTGTAAAGTAAAGCGTGATCAATTCCATGACCTTACCTGGTAATTACTAAGTGTTTACCCTGTAACCAGAATAATTATGTGCCTTGCATTTAGCCAGTGTAAGTGCAACTACTGAAAAATAAGTACTTTTTTTTTGGGACCAAATGGCATCATGGCCATGGGTGGATAAAATAACCAGGCCTCAAAAATGACCAGTGTCGTTCATTTGTGTTCAGTGCATGCTTCTCCGGTGTCCGTGAGTCTGCTTCTCCCCTGGACAGCACACTGCATCTGAAATCCAGTTCCCACCCCAAGCACCAGCAAGCAACCCCACCATAACCAAGGCATGATACAACACAAATATAAATTCATTACATTAACACCTCCTCAACCACCACCAACCTTGACATAACACGCAAAAAAACAGGTGAGCTGGCAAAGAGATTTCTTTATAAAATGCTGTAATGCTTTTCAATAAACAAACAAAAAAAATCACATGTTCGACAGTGCAATACTATAAAAAAACTATTTACAAGAAGTACACAAAATGACAGTTGATTCTTCACACATTGGTTGCCAACCCCGAGTTCCCAGAGTTTATAATGGTACCCCCCAATTGCCAACCCCGAGTTCCCCGACCAAAAAAGAAAAAAACATTTTTGGACCTCTAGAAATGTATTAGGCATGATCGCGATTTTGCATGTTTAACCCCCATACAACCCCCATACAACTCAGGTAGCAGACCTCCAAGCTCACAACAGTGTAAAACATAATGGCTGCTATCTCATGAATGCCTGAACGGATTTCCAATCGGATTCTTTTGTTTGAAAGCTGGGAGCATTGTGCACACACATGGTGCATGATCTAGGCATGGGCGTGCATGATCCGTGCACTATGAATTACATGGAGTCTATGGAGACCTTGGCAACTTGGAACCTCAAGAGATTTTTTTTTTAAGGCAACAAATGTGTTCATATACATATGAGTCGAACCGCTGAGATAATTTTAACACAGTTCTTATATGAAATATATGAAAAGGGTCTAGGGGAATTCAGAATGGGGGAAGAAAATGACGAACCAGCTAGGATGGGTAAATTACGTCACGCTTTACTGTTCTAAGGTTTAAGGCGCTTATGAGACCAGATGAGACCAGATGCAAGTCACTTGAGTTGGCCTGCTCAATTTTATATTGAATGAAATATAATTAGTAGGAGTAGAAATAATAGAAAATAAAACAATGTGCACAAACATACAGTACAATAATGAATGGAGATAGGTATACCATGACTCAGTGAATCCGGTTTTCAAGATTTTCTTTTCTGAGGGTTTTAATTCCTAGGGTGCACCCAACTATATTACTGTATTACTGACTGAATAATACCTCTCTGCCCCTGCAGAGCAGAGAGAATGTGAGTGTGAGGGTACTAATTGAACCACTAATTGTCCAGTCCTGCACTGTTCCTCACAGGGCAGTGTATGTGGTGAGTATGCGTTTGTCAAAAAGTCCAGTTCTTCTGTGTGCAGTCTGTGTGTATCACCGACCAGTACTGCACTGCCAGGGCAGTTTGTGTGTGATAATTTCCTACCACGCTGGGGACACAGACTCTGGCTCACTGACTATGGCTCTGGGTCTGCCCAAGGAGAATTCTTAGATCAGGTCTGGGTCCTTCCAATCTTGGGTTGCTTGCCACTCCTTGGTTGACCAGAGTCAGGCTGAATCAAACAGATGTGTCAAAAAACAAACAAAAAAAAATTGACCTGCATAAAGCAAGGCCAGAGGCATCTCTGTGTTAATGTCTAAAACAATATCAGTGACACAGTTGTCGTTACATAAGGTTTCACTTCAAATACTTACCGTAATACATAAATTCAACAGTTGTTCAAACAACAAAATAAAAAATAAATATAATAAATAAATTCCAGTACAGGTGAAGGGCTGATAGATGTTAACACAGGCCTGTATTGAGTGGTAATTATGTAAACAGAACAAGACAATAGAATCATTACTTAAACAGTACTTAAAAAATTACATCATTGAACAGGCTTTAAATGCATTAGTATTACAGATTACAGAATGCATTACATTAGAGAAAGAAATGCTTTACAGAAATGCATTAAAGTGAATTGCATTACACCAGGGAACTAGCATTCCATATTATGATAATGGCATAGAACAATCTGCTCCAAACTAGCTAGTTAGGCTAGCGAAAATTAGCATATGAACTAAACAACACAATAGCAACCCAGCAATTGACTACACATTGTAATGCTCCCAGCTAGCTGGCCAGGCTAGCGAAATTAGCATATGAGCTAAGCAACACAATAGTAGTACAGAAATTCCCATTAGACACATTATGGCCAAAACGTCATGTACTACATTATACAGCATTCTCTGCACATAGAAAACAATGCAGTAAGAACTTACTCTTCACAAACACATTCTTATTGAAAGTTGCAGGATTAAGGCACTGTGTTTATGTCCTGACTTGTCCTCACTCCTCACTGACCTCTGAAACATCAGGCCCCCCAAACACTCAGTAGAAAACTGAGCTGCCCAAAAAAATGCCTGAACAAAATAAACATAATAATAATAATAATAATAATAAACTGAGGACACAAGGAGGGGAATTTATAACATAGCCCATTTTACTAATTTATTGTAAAGGGTAATTCCGTCCATTTTAACCCATTTTCTGGAACTGGGCTAAATGATCCTTCAACCAGAAGGGGCCTCCCCAAACCTGTCTGCCCTGAATAACAGCCTGCTGCCTGTGCAGGGACACCAGGTGAAACTAATGCCAATCAATCAGAGTGAGAGCAGAGATCACAGCAGAGCACAGAGGAGAAGCTGCTGAGAAGCATTCAAATTTCAGATTAAGACTATGTATTATTTTGTCAGTTGTGTGCAGGAAAGCACAACATTAATGACTTTATCTTGTTGTGAGGAGCAACACATAGTCATCTGAATAGCACTGGTGTGCTGGTGCTGAATTCATGTGCAGGCCTTGGTGAGTGACAAGCAGTGTTTTGCCTTAGCTGCTAGGTGGCTAACTTGTGCTGGTGTTTCAGAGGTCAGTGAGGACAAGTCAGGACATAAACACAGTGCCTTAATCCTGCAACTTTCAATAAGAGTGTGTTTGTGAAGAGTAAGTTCTTACTGCATTGTTTTCTATGTGCAGAGAATGCTGTATAATGTAGTACATGACGTTTTGGCCATAATGTGTCTAATGGGAATTTCTGTACTACTATTGTGTTGCTTAGCTCATATGCTAATTTCGCTAGCCTGGCCAGCTAGCTGGGAGCATTACAATGTGTAGTCAATTGCTGGGTTGCTATTGTGTTGTTTAGTTCATATGCTAATTTTTGCTAGCCTAACTAGCTAGTTTGGAGCAGATTGTTCTATGCCATTATCATAATATGGAATGCTAGTTCCCTGGTGTAATGCAATTTACTTTAATGCATTTCTGTAAAGCATTTCTTTCTCTAATGTAATGCATTCTGTAATCTGTAATACTAATGCATTTAAAGCCTGTTCAATGATGTAATTTTTTAAGTACTGTTTAAGTAATGATTCTATTGTCTTGTTCTGTTTACAGAATTACCACTCAATACAGGCCTGTGTTAACATCTATCAGCCCTTCACCTGTACTGGAAGATTTATTTTTTATTTTGTTGTTTGAACAACTGTTGAATTTATGTATTAAGTATTTGAAGTGAAACCTTATGTAACGACAACTGTGTCACTGATATTGTTTTAGACATTAACACAGAGATGCCTCTGGCCTTGCTTTATGCAGGTCAGTTTTTTTTTTTGTTTTTTTTTTGACACATCTGTTTGATTCAACCTGACTCTGGTCAACCAAGGAGTGGCAAGCAACCCAAGATTGGAAGGACCCAGACCTGATCTAAGAATTCTCCTTGGGCAGACCCAGAGCCATAGTCAGTGAGCCAGAGTCTGTGTCCCCAGCGTGGTAGGAAATTATCACACACAAACTGCCCTGGCAGTGCAGTACTGGTCGGTGATACACACAGACTGCACACAGAAGAACTGGACTTTTTGACAAACGCATACTCACCACATACACTGCCCTGTGAGGAACAGTGCAGGACTGGACAATTAGTGGTTCAATTAGTACCCTCACACTCACATTCTCTCTGCTATGCAGGGGCAGAGAGGTATTATTCAGTCAGTAATACAGTATAGTTGGGTGCACCCTAGGAATTAAAACCCTCAGAAAAGAAAATCTTGAAAACCGGATTCACTGAGTCATGGTATACCTATCTCCATTCATTATTGTACTGTATGTTTGTGCACATTGTTTTATCTTCTATTATTTCTACTCCTACTAATTATATTTCATTCAATATAAAATTGAGCCGGCCAACTCAAGTGACTTGCATCTGGTCTCATCTGGTCTCATAAGCGCCTTAAACCTTAGAACAGTAAAGCGTGACGTAATTTACCCATCCTAGCTGGTTCGTCATTTTCTTCCCCCATTCTGAATTCCCCTAGACCCTTTTCATATATTTCATATAAGAACTGTGTTAAAATTATCTCAGCGGTTCGACTCATATGTATATGAACACATTTGTTGCCTTAAAGTTGTACTATGTAAATTTTTTTATAAAACAAATCTTAAAATTCTCCTAACTATTAAATCACAAAAGTTTTAGAAGATCCGCGCCGTGAATTTCAGCCTGTAAAGCCTTCTCTATATTATGTAAACTGTGATCCTTGCCGGGGACCGGATCTCGCGCCAAAATTGCGTCATCACACTACCGGCCAATCACAGCGAGGGTTATACAACTGCCGGCCAATCATAGCGCATCTTGAAGTGGGGTCGCTATGGCTGCCATATTTGTTGTCACCCGTTTGTACCATCCCGTCTCTAGGTAATTTCGCCTACCAGGCAGGGTGAAGGAGTCCGTATCTCTGGAATTACTGAACGCACAGGAACAAGGGACCCCTCTAAAGATAGATCTCAGCGAGGTGGAGGCAGACGCGGGGGTCTGAAGGTACGAAAAACGGCCGAAAGACGCGGACGCGACCGCGGTTTGCTATAGGGCTAATGACCACTAGTTGGGCATCTTACACAGTATAGCTTTAAAAAAAAAATCTCTTGAGGGTCCAAGTTGCCAAGGTCTCCATAGACTCCATGTAATTCATAGTGCACGGATCATGCACGCCCATGCCTAGATCATGCACCATGTGTGTGCACAATGCTCCCAGCTTTCAAACAAAAGAATCCGATTGGAAATCCGTTCAGGCATTCATGAGATAGCAGCCATTATGTTTTACACTGTTGTGAGCTTGGAGGTCTGCTACCTGAGTTGTATGGGGGTTGTATGGGGGTTAAACATGCAAAATCGCGATCATGCCTAATACATTTCTAGAGGTCCAAAAATGTTTTTTTCTTTTTTGGTCGGGGAACTCGGGGTTGGCAATTGGGGGGTACCATTATAAACTCTGGGAACTCGGGGTTGGCAACCAATGTGTGAAGAATCAACTGTCATTTTGTGTACTTCTTGTAAATAGTTTTTTTATAGTATTGCACTGTCGAACATGTGATTTTTTTTGTTTGTTTATTGAAAAGCATTACAGCATTTTATAAAGAAATCTCTTTGCCAGCTCACCTGTTTTTTTGCGTGTTATGTCAAGGTTGGTGGTGGTTGAGGAGGTGTTAATGTAATGAATTTATATTTGTGTTGTATCATGCCTTGGTTATGGTGGGGTTGCTTGCTGGTGCTTGGGGTGGGAACTGGATTTCAGATGCAGTGTGCTGTCCAGGGGAGAAGCAGACTCACGGACACCGGAGAAGCATGCACTGAACACAAATGAACGACACTGGTCATTTTTGAGGCCTGGTTATTTTATCCACCCATGGCCATGATGCCATTTGGTCCCAAAAAAAAAGTACTTATTTTTCAGTAGTTGCACTTACACTGGCTAAATGCAAGGCACATAATTATTCTGGTTACAGGGTAAACACTTAGTAATTACCAGGTAAGGTCATGGAATTGATCACGCTTTACTTTACAGTACAAACCAACAGTAACTACTGGGTAATTTCCCTGTAAATACTTTTTGTAGTATGGGTTAATACTGAGTAATTACCAGGTAAGGTCATGGAATTGATCACGCTTTACTTTACAGTACAAACCAACAGTAACTACTGGGTAATTTCCATGTAAATACCTTTTGTAGTTATTGGGTTAATACTGAGTAATTACCAGGTAAGGTCATGGAATTGATCACGCTTTACTTTACAGTACAAACCAACAGTAACTACTAAGTAATTTCCCTGTAAATACTTTTTGGAGTTATTGGGTAAATACCAGGTAAGTACCTTTGTATATGCACAGATTATAATGGGTTACCTATCAAGGTAAGGACCAGGTAAATACCATGATAGTTAACATAAAATTAAACGGTAATTACCTAGTAATTTCTAAGAAAATACATAGGAATTACCTAGACATTAATAGGTATATTACATGGTAGTTACCATGTAATTATATAGTAATTGCATAAGCAACTTCTCATAAATTCCTGGTAGTAGCAAAGAAAATACCTGGTAAATACCAGGCAATATACCTTGTAATTACTATGTGTATTACCAGGTAGTTACACTATAATTACATGCTAAATACATAATAAAATACTTATAATTACCTAATAATTACCTTGTAGTATACAAGAAAATACCAGGTAACTACCGGGTAATAAACCTAGTAATTGCTAAGTGTATTACCAGGTAGTTACACTATGATTACATGCTAAATACATAATAAAATACTTATAATTACCTAATAATTACCTTGTAGTATACAAGAAAATACCAGGTAACTACCGGGTAATAAACCTAGTAATTGCTAAGTGTATTACCAGGTAGTTACAGTATAATTACATGCTAAATACATAATAAAATACTTATAATTACCTAATAATTACCTTGTAGTATCTAAGAAAATACCAGGGAACTACCGGGTAATAAACTATGTAATTGCTAAGTGTATTACCAGGTATTTACTATGGAATTACCAGGTACATGCTTTGAATTACCTAGTAATTACCTGGTAGTTCTCAGGAATGTATCTGGGAATTACCAGGTAACACCAGGTAATTACTATGTAAAATACATTGTAGTTACCTTGTAATTACCTAGTTATTACTCAGTAAAAACGGGGTGGTTACCAAGTAACTACCATGTAATTACTGTACCGGAAAGTAAAGGGTTACCAAATACTGACCTAAAACGCATACAGGCAGTCAGGCAGCAAGAGAAGAGAGGGACCCACAACACAGAGTATATGATATTTAAACAAAAACAAACGCCAGCGTGAGACATGCAGTTTATATGTAGGCTACACATCACAACCTAAAAAAAAAAAAGTGGCATCATGGTTGTCAGATGTAGAGAGGATAGGAAATCCACTTTTCCGGCGTTCTATCTCACTGATGCTGCTCTGGGTGTGTCTAAAGAACTAAAACATCTTGGACCTATCATATCAGAGAATCTCAGGGATGGCAAGTACATCCAACAACAGTGTCACAAAATATATGCTCAAACTACTATGTCTTAAAGGAAGTTTGTTCTGTAAATGTGCACTGTTCATCACATTTCACCCCCCTGGCTATAGCTCAACTATGGTCCTACTACAGAGTGAAGAGCATGCAAAGGCTTAGAGTGGCATACGACGATGCCATGAGGTTACTTCTCCGGGTTCCTAGGTGGCATAGTGCCAGTTAGTTGTTCACTTATGTTGGTGTGCCCACTTGTGAGGCACTGTTAAGGCAACTCATGTATAATTTTATGCCGCACTCGGGGGTGCCAAATAACAACATCATAGTGTAATTATCGACTATAGATAAGCGACCCCCCCAAACCTTGAATCACTATTACACCACTGGATAGAACATAGTGCTTTACATACAGTAGGATAACCTCAATTACAAAAGCAGAAAAGAGAAAGAATACAAATATATATTATATGAGTCAATGTGAGCGGTCTACATTACAATTGGCCTCCACGACTGCCTATTTATCTCTCAGGTCTGGGTAGACAACCAGCCCTGGCGGGGATATTCCCCTGCACAGCTCACCAGGCTAACGCACAGCAGCACAGTCGGTGAAAACAATTAACTTAACGGAAGGTCTAAATGCCTTGTTCCGCACCCAAACCTGCTTAAACAATGTCAAACTGTCATAAATCTAGCAGCTGAAAATGACCTATTTGGATCTTGTTAAACAGTAACCAAAAGGGAATGCTTTTCAAAAGGATTATAACATAATAGTCCATAAAACAGTAAAGTTACAGCTTCTCTCTTATTTAAATGATGTGTTTCCTGCAATTAATCTCTATTGCTTGCTGGATACCAAGACTATTAATTTGGGGACTTTACTGTATTTTGTCACATTTACCAATCCATGTTCTACTTTCAATCTGACATACGGTAGGCCTACTTTGATTTGCACACTCGTGCTGGCATTGACAATTAGTTAAATGTTCTACTCTTCTATACGACAATTATAGGTTAAATTAATGATGATAAATGAAACGACAATGACAAAACCCATAACCCTTGCTTAAGAAAGACTTTTATGCAGCCACACAGAACCAATGGCTGGCTGCCAACTGTTATTCTATCAATGATATGTCACTAGTCCTTACCCGTTCAAAGATATGAGCTCCGAAATGATGTGCAGTGTGTGGGTTATGGGATGTGCACTGTGCACACGGTATATGAGGGATGGAAAGTAACTTTAACTGGTACTTGCATGATAATATGTAGGAGCATCAATGTAAGAAATACCCGTTTCGTTTAATGGCTATGTGTGTGTGTGTGTGTGTGTGTGTGTGTGTGTGTGTGTGTGTGTGCAGCGGTTTGGACCGTGAGACCATCCGCAGAGTAGTCTGTGTTTCTTTTTGAGAGGGTCGGTCCGCCTGAAAAACGCGTTTTGGAACGAAACGGTTACGTTTTGCGCGTTTGTGACGCCCTCTACGGGTGGAATTGGAAATGCTTCTGGGGATTCGTTGAGTAAGCCACCCGCAAGTGTGGCAGAAATTCAGTGTTGACTCGACGTTTTGTTTGTGATTTATGGCTATTGTTTGCAAAACGGGCCCCTCCCGCTAACTTTGGAAGCCCGTTACGAACGAACGGTATGGACTATCAAAATATCCCTTGACTATGTTCATTGCATGGGTTCAGAGATCATGTGTACCCATTTTCGTGACATTTGAAGAAAATATGTAGGAAAAGGAGCAAAAAGTGTGTTTTGGAGAAAATTCAAAATGGCGGAAAATCTATCCTGACGCAAATGGGCGGGGCCTATATGGGGAGATGCGTATTGACCCAAGGAATCCAGGGAAAAAAGAATTTTAATTTTTCGACCTACGGTTCAAGAGTTACAAGGCAAGTAGGCCGTTATAGCGCCACCATGAGGCAGAGTGGAAATGCTTTTGGGGATTCGTTGAGTATGCCACCCGCGACCCTTGGTTAAAATTCAGTGTTGACTCGACAATTTGTTTGTGCTTTACGGCTATTGTTTGCGGTCCCATCCTGCTAATAACTTTGGAAGCCCGTTACGAACGAACGGTACAGACTATTGACATATCCCTTGAGTATATTCATTGCATGGGTTCATAGATCATGTATACCGCTTTTTGCGACATTTGAAGAAAATATGTAGGAAAAGGAGCAAAAAGTGTGTTTTGGAGAAAATTCAAGATGGCGGAAAATCTAGCCTGGCGCAAATGGGCGTGGCCTATATCGGGAGATGCGTCTCGACCCACGGAATCCAGGGAAAAAATAATTTTAATTTTCCGACCTACGGTTCAAGAGTTACAGGCCGAAACGTAAAGTGGACTGTTATAGCGCCACCATGAGGCCAACTGACAAAGTTATTTTTTATTTAATCCTTGATATCATTATAAATCTCCTCTCAGAGTTTTGTAACTGTAGCCCCTATGGTTTGCGAGAAAAAAAATATTGAATGTGAGTTTTTGCGATTCCCATTATAAGTCAATGGGAAAAATTAATTCACTAATAAATTAATATCAATTAAACGATTTGTGAAAGTGAAAAAAGGGCTTCACAGTTGTGTCAGGTGTGTTCATATGCTAATGGTGATGCGATTTCAGATCAATTGCTCCAGCCACTGAGGAGAAACGCTGTGACAGACAGACAGACAGACACTCAGACACTCAGACACTCAGACAGACATTCGCTAAATTATATGTTAGATATGTGATAAATATGCCAGTAGACTGCTTGGCCGTGGCTGACTGGCTGTGCAGAGCCACATTCTATACCGATGAAACATGAGTTTTATCAACACTGTATTACACTGTAATCACTCGCAAAAAGCTGACAATTACAGTCCCTGTCCGGACTGAGTTTGGCCCCCCTACAGGGAAGGTTCACAAATAATGAACCCACATATAACACATAGCTCCCACTCATTCACTCAAACCATGAAGAAAAGCAACCAGACACATCCAAACACGACACACACCGAGAGGAGAGCGAGAGACACCGACCTATGCATATGGTGCAGAAAAGTGGGGGCCAGTGTCGGCTTATGGGAGAGGCCTGGCCTGCATGAGCCTTGGCCAAACTAGTTTTGTGTTCCCATCGCTCAGAGGGAAGGGGACCCTGTGATTGGTTTCCTCAAAATTTGCCCTGGTCTCTGAGCTACACGAGTAAAAATACTCCTCCTGCATCTCCATTCCCACAATCAATATTCTTTTGAGATCTTTACGTCACCCCCCCCCCCCCCCCCCCCCTAAAACATGAGCAACATGTTTTAGAAACAGACACAAATTCCCAATCTCCAATCCAGCACTCAATAAAAACATTAGCACCCCCAAACAGTACACAACAAATAATAACACCCCAAGTAAAAATACCGCCTACCGCACCCCACAGTGGAAGAGAGACAGAGAGACAAGTAAACCACCGACAACACTCACCCCCATCACATGCACTCACACACACACAACAGAGCGCCCGGCCGACAGAAACTACTCAAGTAGACATACCGTCCACACCGGCACAGGAAGAAGAGATACTGATTGAGAGCCAGACATACGAAGGGAGGGGGCCACAAGCCGCACCATGGGCCCTATTGGGGCAGATGTAAGTTGACACCGCCGATTCACCGCACAGAGGGACCACACCGCTGCGACCGGTATGGAACGGTGACAGACAGCAGGAGCCGGCACCTGCAACCACTCAAGTAAAAGTACTTCCTACCCGTGGCTGCTCCAAAAACAAAAAGGGCTCCCCCCAGATACACACACAGGGGAGAGAGTGAGAGAGCAGAGGAGACAGAACTCACACAACTATGCATTGCCTCACCCATTAACATCATCATCCCCACATCACCCTAATTCCCATCAATATCACCAACTAGATCCACACCACTGTCGTCACTCTAGACAGTCACCATTCAACACATCACCATACATAAGCACACAGACGTAGACACCCCCTGGCCAGTCATCAACCACGAGTCACACAAACAAGGACAGACAAAGACAAACACACAACACGAAAACACCCACAATACACCGACAGCCAGCTGTCAGTCAAACACACAGACACTAAACCTATACAGAGCTCACTGATCTTACACCCCGCGGTACAACAAAAGTCGTTCCACATGTACATGTATCCAAACATTAGTCATGACAATAACAAATCCAATACAATTAAGCGCCCCCAACAATGCATCTCAGCACATTTCAAGTACATCTCAGTACTCAGGGTCTTTTATCAATGCCAACAGCACCCACAGACCACCAATTCCCACAAAAATCAGCAATCCAAGAAACTGAGGCACCGCCACCTGCACGTGAGGGTGATCAATCCTACGCCTAAGATGGGACCACCATCATAACTACTCAAAAACTAAATTAGGGTGGCACGAGCAATGACGTTCTCCCGGCCAAGTAATAGTCAAACACTAAACAAAAAAGACTATAACCATACTCTTTGCATCTCATAATGCGAGATCCACATGCAATAAACATCGTATTGCTTTTAGGGGTGGCCAGAGCAATTGACGTATACTCTGGACCGGTAGAGCATTAAGCAATTAACCCTTCTCAAGCTAAACCTAACTCTTTGCTTCCAAAATGCAGGAACGGCACGTAAACCCTCTAAAGTTTACTAAAAAAAACATCGACTGAAAGTAACCAAACACTATACCGGCCCGTAACACTCATCCGTCCCCTTTGCAGGGAAAAGTGCATTACCAAAAAAAGAAAAAACAAGACCAATACCACTGGGTCCTACCTGCAGCTCATCAAGCAGCCTCCACAAGGAGTCCTCTCCACAAGCAAACGAGTTTGAATCAATACAAAACCAACTCACCCTGCTCACAGAAGGGACCCAGGTGGGGAAAAAGCAAAAAAGATGAAAAAACAAGCTGCTTAAAAAGAAGGCTCTAAACAGAATCCACGTTGGGCGTCAGTTTCTGTAGTATATTATAAGTGGTAAAGGTCTTGTCCTCCCTGGCAGCAAAGACAGATGAGAGGAACAGAGAGGTCCAGTTTCCTTTGCCAAAAGACAAAGTCTGGTTTATTCAAAAAATCAAGCAGTTACAGTCAGTCAACGGGCACAAATTCTCCAAGCTCCCTAGTGGTCGAAGGTTGGTTCCGAAAAAGGCCCAGACCCCTTCATGCAATGGCCCTTTTATATTTTTCTCTGTAACTTATGTCTACGCCTGGGCACTTCGGGCGCACGCCAAGCCGTGCGCGTACATGTATCCCATGTGTCCTATTTATGTGTAGGGAGTGAAAGATCAGTGCACCCGTGAGGTCATCGATTTCTCGAAGCTAATACGCGTACATGTCGTGCATGCGTAACCGGTCTCAACCAGTCTAGCCTTAGTCCATAGGTAAGTTGTTTACGTTGAACAGGGGAGCCCCGCTCCACATGTGTCGAGATTCGAACCATGTGTAGGGACCCACCTAAAACTCAATAACATGTTTTGCACAAGGATCTGGTACGTGCAATAATATGTTATGCACAAGGATCTGGTATGTGCGCTCAAGTAGCTTTTGTGTGTGAGGGTCAATTAAGAGCCCCCAAGTTGTCAGTCACTGCCTGACCTATGTGCCCCTATAGTGCGTGAGGTTGCATGTGCGTGCATGCACTAACGTGTTTCTATGGAGTGCACGAGTCAAAACTGGGATGTGCGTTCTGGTTCTTGGGTGTGTTAGAGAACATACAGCTGTTTCCCGTAGAGAACTATGCCCCAGGCCCAGGCCTGATCGGTTTACTGCGAGAGGTAGCGGGTCCATGGATTAAGGCATTAACTGCTGAGACTACAGTTTCCACCGAGAACCAAGTTGGTTCCGAACTGTAAAAGTTGGTTCAGGATTGGAACCACAAATTCCTTGTTTTTGCAGTGAACCGTGGAACTGAAATGGGGACAACGGTTCTGGTTCAATCTGGTGGAAACGCAAGTCTGTTCCCGGCCGGTTTACAGAAACGAACCAAGGTTCTTTTTTTGGAAAAGGCCCTAATGTGTATTGCAGAGCTTACAGCTTAGTGAGGCAGGCTGTGGGTCAAAGCCCTGCAAACAATCCAAAGCAGGAAGGCAATCGAAAAATCCCAATCTCAGGCAAAAGGTCAAACACAGAGAAGCATGGGTATATAGACATATGAATAACATTCCAAGAACCTATCACTTCAGTCCTCACAGTATGATTAAATTGCTATTCATCTGTAATTGTTCAAGTCTTTTTTTTTTTTTTTTTCTAAATTTTTATCCCACGATTTTTGTAACCCATTTTTTCACCCGGTGCCAATTGCCTAAGCTGTGATCCTGGGCTCTACTCTCCCTCTGCCAACCTGGGGAGGGCCCCGAACTGAGCTCATGCTTCCTTCAATGCATGAGGAGTGAGCAGGCCGCTTCTTATCACCTGACAGGGGGAGCTTCCCCGGTTGGACGTAGCGCGTGGAAGGAACACGTTATTCCAACCAGTTCCATTCCCCTCCATCAGGCGCCCCGGCTGGCCAGGGGGAGGCTTTATAGAGACCAGGATTACTGCATGTTTTTGTGAGGGTATCTACCCTAGGAGACACGGGGAGAACATGCAAACTCCACACAGAAAGGCCCTTTTGCCAACCCCACCTAGGGTGTGGGCACTGATGACGCGGAGGAGGGAACACACCCCCAGCGCCCACAGTGTCCCCCGGCGGGAATCGAACCCAGGACCTTCTAGCTGTGAGGCGACAGCACTACTGACTGCGCCACCGTGCCTCCCAACCCCCCCAATAATTGTTCAAGTCTTTAAGGTTAACTTTGGGGCCTGCTTGCAGTGTCCTCAAAGCCCACCATAGTGTGTGGCTGTAAAGAGTCCAATCTTACAGCAGCAGGCTGGTTGAGGGGAATCGGAAACATGACACCACCATCATTGGCCTGATTACAGACAATAATGAGAACTGGCAACTGAGAGGAAGCGAGAGACTTGACATGGCGGTGTCAGGATAACAAAACAATCAAAGAAAAAAAAGTCAGACTCAGAGAAGTCTACATCCTTTGGTCGGAAACAATTCTGTTGTAAACAAAGAACTTCACTGCTTTCCAGTCCCTTTCAGATAATGCTTGAGGAGACGCAGCGATGCATCTCTCGCAGTCCTGCTTTCCTGGTATCCTCCCAGTTCGGATGAACATCATCAAAGAGTGTTCAACAGCTTTAACCTCCTCTTTGCCCGTTTGGTACCTTAGCAAAGGAATTGCAATATGCATTTAAAACACAAGAAACTATATGTTGAAAATAGCTAAACATTAAAGAATACAGTACATTCATAGCAAGACTCTTTCCAACAAGATGCCCCACGGCAACTTATTTCTGCCTGGTTATCAAACGATTGTACTTATTTCACCGTATCTGCAACCCCATAATTTACTTATAAATGTATACGTAGGGATGGGTTTCGAGAGTCACGGCTAAATCTTATTGGGATTTTATGGCGGTTGGCTACATTGTACAATGTCATAAGTCTGATGTCATTATGAATCAGACTGTCAGTCTGGCTAGCTCTGACATGGTGCTGACACATCTATAAACATATAAGGAGTCCCCAACAAGCTCACCTTCTGAACTTTTGACGGGTGGAGGGCGATGATGGTCTGGTCTCCCCTGGTTTGGAACTTTTTGCAGATTCACTGGTTGCACTGTGTGTCTCTTCATTGACTGTCGTCCTGGAAAAAACATTCAGAGAAAACACAGTTATTGTATGTGTAGCCTATATAGCAGACCTGGGCATTATAAGGGCCTTTGGCTGACTCTGACCGACCCTTGACAAGGTAACTTGGAAATGAGAAAATAAAGTACTTTCTGACTTCAACTTCTAATTTTACCTTCCTTGCATCAACAGTATGTGAAACTAAAAATGCATCTGGTTTTAGGGTCAATCTGACTGCAAATGGACACAGATATGACATTTTAGTAAGGCAACCTTACTTTTTCATTGCTTTATCATAACATATGCTCTTACCAGCTTATCGAAATGTGCCATTTACGTATATTATAAAACTAATATTACGCAGTATTGAGTCAGCTCTATAAATATTTTTTCTTCTTTTCCATCATTTGGCCCACTGTGGAGAAGAATTGCCCACAGGGGTTAATCCTATGCCACACTACCAAAACATAATGACAGGCTTAACACGTCTGGGGATGTAAACGTAAAGAAAACAAACTCAAAATAAAAGGAACAGTTACTGTGATCAAGAGTACTGTACCAATTTTTTGAAGCGGTGAAAACCGCTTCCAATGAGTGGCTTTGTGTGTCCCACGCCCATATATGGTCATTTCAGTCCAGAATAAACAGGCTTTTTCGAAAACAAAATGTATGTCACCTCATGTCCATATATGGTCATTTCAGTCCAGAATGAACAGGTTGTATCTGTCCCGTATGTCCAGAATATCAGTCCAGAATGAATAGGCTTTTTCAAAAAGCAAAATGTGTGTCCCATGTCCATATATGGCCATTTTAGTTCAGAATGAACAGGTTTTATCTGTCCTGTACGTCCAGAATATGTGTGTAGTGTCCCTCCCGGTCTGATGATTGGATACTTTGAGGATTGGTCAAGCAACATGATAATTCGGCCCTCCAGATAAAATCATTCATTCATTCAGAATATATAAAGAATGTAGAATTCAGAATATATAAAGAATGTATAGATCACAGAGTTCATAACTCTAGAACACATAGAATAAAAGTTCACCGCTTCACTTCGAACCGAGGTTTGATTTTTAACCCTTGGATGCATGACCAACCAATACCTACACTCTTCCATGAGTGGGGTCAAAAACGACCCCAATTAAAGTCAATGTATTTTTGCAATAAACGACTTGCTCTCACACGTAACTCTGCCATACTTTTGCCTAGCAACGTGATTTCAACTTTAAAACACTCACACGACTTGGGCCTTTTTTCTGCCAATAGGGACAAGCTGGAATTGTTGAAGCCCCGCCCCCTCTGTCTACTAAACGCATGCAGCAGCTGTCACATTTTGCTATCACACTTTTCTCTCACACGTAACTCAGACATACTTTTGCGTAGCAACGTGATTTCAACTTTAAAACGCTCACACGACTTGGCACTTTTTCCGGCCAATAGGGACGAGCTGTAATTGTTGAAGCCCCGCCCCCCCCTGTCTTCCTATTGGCTGGGCTTTAAACAGCCATAACTCCAGTTCGCAGCATGGTACCGTCTTGAAACTTGGTGTCTGGACTTAATCCACCATAGGGATGAGCTGCAATTGTTGAAGCCCCGCCCCCTCTTGCCTCCTATTGGCTTGGCTATTAACAGCCATAACTCCATTTTGCAGCATGGTACCGTTTCGTAACTTGGTGTCTGGACTTAGACAGCCAATATGGACGAGCTGTAATTGTTGAAGCCCCACCCCCTCTGACAAGTCTGTTGTTTCCACCCGCCCTGACGGTCGCTTCTCGCCCTTAGGGTGTCTTACTGGCAATAGTAGTAATAGTAGTAATAGTAGTAGTAATAGTAGTATTTGGACACTGCTCCTACAATTTTTGCCCTAAAATCACGCAAATCGGTACACACTATGTCTACACTCATCTCATCAACATGTGACCTGACGGTCGCTTACCTCCCGATTAGGGAGTCTTATTGGTAATAGTAGTAATAGTAGTAGTAATAGTAATAGTAGTGATATTAGTAATAATAGTTGCGACCGTAGTTCACGAGTTTAGTATGTGAACGGTCACAGCTTGTAGGTAGGTTTGTATGTATGTATGTATCTCTGTCACGCCTGACACTGTGGTTCTATGGGTTTGTCGCTCTGACACCATGCTCTGATGTCAATGTGATGTCAGGGGAACCACTCTAACAGAATGTGTTTGCCGCTCTGGCTTCACTGTGATGTCACACTAAAAGTTTTTATGCCCATACATGGAGATCCCTGTCTGTAGAACCTGCCACACAGATATGGGATGTCTTGGCTTTATGTCTTGGCCATATATGGATTCTGTTAGTGTTGTATGTGGACGATGTGGTCTCCATATATGGGTATTCCCATATGAAGTCCTGTTAGATATGGGCTTAATATTAATGACATCAGGGAACTCCATGTATGGGCATAAAAGGGATTCTGTTAGTTTGACATCATAGTGAAGCCAGAGCGTGATGTCAGAGCGGCAAACCCATTCTGTTAGAGTGGTTCCCCTGACATCACAGTGACATCAGAGCTTGATGTCAGAGCGACAAACCCATAGACCCACAGTGTCAGGCGTGACAGGGATACATACATACATATGGACAAGCTTTGACCGTTCACATACTTGCAATCTACGGTCGCAACTATTATTACTACTATTACTACTACTATTACACTATTACTACTTTTATTAATACTATTACTACTATTACCAGTAAGCGACCGTCAGGGCGGGTGGAAACAACAGACTTGTAAGAGGGGGCGGGGCTTCAACAATTACAGCTCGTCCATATTGGCCGTCTAAGTCCAGACACCAATTTTCGAGACTGTATACAATGCTGCAAACTGGAGTTATGGATGATTAAAGCCCAGCCAATAGGAGGGAAGAGGGGGCGTGGCTTCAACAATTGCAACTCATCCCTATGGCGGTCTAAGTCCAGACACCAAATTTCGAGACGGTACCATGCTGCGAACTAGAGTTATGGATGTTTAAAGCCCAGCCAATAGGAAGACAGGGGGGCGGGACTTCAACAATTATAGCTCGTCCCTATTGGCCGGAAAAAGTGCCAAGTCGTGTGAGCGTTTTAAAGTTGAAATCACGTTGCTACGCAAAATTATGCCAGAGTTGCGTGTGAGAGCAAAGTGTGACAGCAAAATGTGACAGCTGCTGCACGCGTTTAGTAGACAGAGGGGGCGGGGCTTCAACAATTCCAGCTCGTCCCTATTGGCGTTAAAAAGGCCAAAGTCGTGTGAGTGTTTTAAAGTTGAAATCACGTTGCTAGGCAAAAGTATGTCAGAGTTATGTGTGAGAGCAAAGTAGTTTATTGCAAAAATGCATTGATTTTAATTGGGGTCATTTTTGACCCCACTCATGGAAGAGTGGGGTAGTGATACAAAAACTGCAATTTCTTAAAATTAATGAAAGGAATGATAAAAATGCAAATGGCCTCATGTCACAAACATGTTTTATGAGGAATACCTGGAATATGAAAATATTTAAACTTTTAATTTTAAAGATATTGAAGAATAACAACCCCTGGGGTCATTTTTGACCCCACTCATGCATCCTAGGGTATATACACTAACCTTTTCCGGGCGGATCGTCACACTCAGATTCGCCAGACTTGTAACTTTCCATTGCTGTAGATGAACCTGCAAGACAGCAAAGAAAATAAAGTCAGCATCACTGTTCTATTTGGAGGGCAGATGTGGGCTAAGAGTAGTTATTGTGGCAACTCACAAACATGGCCAAATATGGAGTTAGATGTTGCTTAACCACAGACCTCTGACATCACTCTGAAAAGTCTATAACCATAAGGACTTCCCACACACTTTTGACGTGTGGAGGGCGTTGATCCAACCTCTGCCTTCTCCCCTGGCGTGGATTGACCGGTCGCACACTCTGGTTAGTCCGGCTGTCCTGGAAAAAACTCTGACATCACTCTGACACATCTATAACCATGTAATAAGTTCCCAATGCAGCCATGGCCAAATATGGAGTTAGTATGTTGTCTAACCTCAGACAGTGTTGTCTAACCTTCATCTAACCTTCTGTGACATCACTGACACATCTGTAACACATCTGGGTATGAAAATATTAAAACAAGTAAAACAATAAATAATAATAAAGAGTTGCTGTGATCAAGCATACCAATTTAAATACAAACCGTTTCCGGGTGGATCCTCATCAGAGTCCGACCCGTCTGAGTTGGAATCTTCTATAATCTCTGTTGTCTCTGCAAGACAGCAAAGCAAATGAAGTTGGCATGCAATTCAATAAGTGCAAGCTTAAATTATACAGGCATCTCACAACTTTTCCCTTACAACTCATAACTTATTACCATCAGGGGAGATGACTATCTGGTCGAGACTCAGACCCTTGAAGTCAGCTAGTCTCCCTTGCTCACATGCCACGAGTAATTTGTTTATCTTTGCCAACTGCAAAGTTCCTTCCGGGAGGCGATAAAACTTCCTGTGGACTCGGATATCATGTCCAAGGAAGTTTGCCAACAGATCTTCCCCAGTGTCGTGAAGATTGAGCACTCTTGACATTCTAGCGATTGTAGCGATCGCATTTTTGTGGATGTCAAAGCTTCCCGTTTTTCCGCCCCACACTTCTTAGCCAACTCACGGATGCAGTCACACCCCCTGTGGCTTGTGTCATAGTCTGGTCTTGCAAATAAGAAGCGGTTTTCTTCCAACACTCCACATGAACTTCTCTCCTTCACTAGGAGATCAAGAGATTTGACCATAGCTGGCGTGAGGATCACGGGCACTTTCCTTCCACGTTTGCTTCGGATTTCAACAAGTCCAAAATGACGGCAGAGCTTTTTTTCCACCTTTGACAGGGCTTGTTCTTCTATTGAAACGGATCACCTGTGCCAGAGTGACTTTGTCAAGATTGCTCCAAATTATTTTTCTCTCAGTCATGGGTTTGTTTTCCACATCCAACAGGGTTAGGGTTAGGCTTTAATGCCAGTGAGGGTTTCCCAAATCTGTTTGTCTCTTCTTCATACTTAGCTGTTGCATAGACAACACCGATAAAGTGCATAAAATGTTGTGGATGGACATAATCCTTAACCTCTTTTACGGGGGTCATCGTCCTCCCGTGGATCAGCAGATCCCCCAGTCCTCGCATGAGTTGCCGAACATTATTAGATTGTGTGGGAGTGTCACGCTGTTTGTTAAACATTTTTTCTCCAACCTTCAGAATGTATGCGTCTCCTTTGACAGCATGGGAAATTTCATCCTGCTTCATTGTATTAACAAGATTCCATACCTTCCTCCTCGCAGCATTAGGTACTGGTTGAGCACCAGCACAGAGAACCTGGATTCTTGTCTTTACAGACATTGTACTGCGAACCTCCCAGGCTAGTCTGCAGCGTTTAGCATGCTTCCACATGAACTTCCTTTTATAACAACCACCGCACCCTATATACAATGTGCATAATCACGAAAATTAGTCTTCGCATCGCTCTCTTTTACAAGGAACCATTATCCCTTTGCCTTCCTTGATAGTTTCAATGTTATTTGCCTGATTTCCTTTTTTTCTAAGCAGGGCCAGCTGAGCCTTCCTCTCCTTCGACTTCTTTGCATACATGAGTGCATTAGCCACCTCCAGTTCTTCTTTATGCCGTCGCTCCATATGTCTAGCTATTTTTGCCTGTGGTTCGCCGCAAAAAAGGCAAAATGTCCTGACATGGTCTCATCATATTGTCATCATATACAGTATATCAACATGTCAACGTATTTATTTAGCGGCATATACAAATAACATAATACCGCCATACGCAGTCGTGTAATGCATACTGTGATGTCAAGTTTGTAACCGCAATCATGATTTCTTTCAAAACAATGTTTTGGGGAGATATACTGCCATATTGCCATTCCGTCTGTCAGTAAAGAAATATTTATTACGGCGATAACTACATACTGCTCCAGCCCTAGTGTACTGTTAATCATAGCCGGCGGGAACTAATTTACAGTAGGAGGTGCTGTCACGCGCTCCTCGTGCACGCGTGTGTCGCGCGCGCACCTAAAATTAGCGGTTTTATGCGGTTTTGATCGTGTTTTATTCGGGTTTCCGCAGTCTATGTTTTAGCTAAATGTAACACAATCGGGAACAGCTTTCTCTTTGCATCTCCACATGCACCATCCAGCAAGATATAGTCTGGATTGGTACCAACAGTCAGACAACACGTGCCTGTTTCATATAATCATTCAGTTCCCAGAGCTTTTCAGTTAATCTACTTAGTTCCTTTACACCACTGTCTACAACAGCAAGCATGATGGTTCCCAAACGTTTTAGCCCGTGAACCAAGAGACATTAAACGTTAGGGTACCCTGTACCAAACAAGTAGTAATGAAAATAGCAGATCTACAAGCTCACAACGAGTCGGCTTCGCACTGCGTTGTGAACTTCTAGATTGGCTATTTTAAAGACCCATACAATGTGTCCGCTACACGACCGACGCATCGGTCCGACCCCAGTGTTAGGAAACAGCTGGTTCTGGACTGGTTCACCATAGCCATTAGCCACTAGCCCAAACAGTACATTAGCCAGCACTGCAGCATAGCATAGCATTCATCATTACAAGTCTATATAGCCACGACTGACCAGTGAAGACGCGAGGACTAGCAGAGGGCGATGTTTAATGCCTTTATAGCCTAGGTTGTGTTGTCTTGGTGTTCTGTTTATATTCCTTTATGCCCGTGTTGTTATATTTCACCGAGTCCAAGACGCACGTTGTACGCACGGAGAGACAGACGCACAGACAAGTTAAAAGGGACGTCCTTTGAAAGCCATTTCCTCTCTAAACAGTGCCCAGAAAGCACAAGAGTCTTTCTCTTTTTTTTTTTTTTATACAATCGATCATTCAACACATGTTTATTTTGAAATTGTACTGGAAATAGAAGTAGCCAATAGCTCCTACTTCACGCCACTGATGTCAGAGCCTCTACTTGCCGAGGGGCCAATTATTTTTCCCCAACCCCCTTTAGGGGGTGTGGTGGGGGGTGCGGTGGGACCTGGGGGAGAGGGTGCGGCCGCCCCCCCCAGCACCCCTACTTCCCTCGGGGATGCTGTTAATATTACACATTTCTCTCCAAATAAGCATCCTATATCCAGTTGATTTCCACGGAGTAGCTACAGTAGATTGTCACCTGACTCACCTGTCTAGACGGGTTTGAAGAATCAAACTAACTCAGTTCCTCTGGACATTGTTTGATCATGCTGCAAAATAAATATGTCGACAATGTTGATCTACTGTACTTGGCACAATATGATGAGACCATAAAGTACACACCTAGGTGTTTGTCTATGAAACGCAGTGACACACACACACACACGCACACGCACACGCACACGCACACACACACACACACACACACACACAGACAGGCTAATCATTTATAATTGTCTATCTATCTTTGAACAGGATGTTTTCTCAAGGTTTTCATGTCTGGAATTGAAGCAAAACGCAAACATTTGACGTGCAAACTTTGAAATTGCCTCCAGTAAGGGGGCCAAGCAATGCAATAATTATGCAATACATCAATCAATCAGTTAAAGATTGTTTATTATCTAGCACATACATCAAGGTTCAATGTTCTTCAGAGAATAGGTTTAAGAATAAAGATAAAAAAAAACTGGAATAAAAACAGTGGTGATGAAAACTCCCATATCTGCTGGGTGAAGTATGACAGCAAGATGTGTGAGCTGCTGTGATAGGAGGATATCAAATGGAACACAACCACCTTAAAGACGATCATGTCTGCATTGAGTAATACATGAAAACTGTGCCACCCCTTCAAATGGTACATTATTTTATTTTGATTGTATTATATTGATTGTATTATACTGTGTACACTTCTGCTTTGACAATGCAAACATTTGTTTTCTCATGCCAATAAAGCCCTGGGAATTTAAAATTTAAAATCGTGCGCTATTTCAAAGGAGTATCTGCAACAGTAGATTATCATTATAAAGGAGACACTTCAAACTACCAGAGGCAAGTTTCTTCTCCTTTCAGTGGTCCATCTGTTCTCATCTGCTGAAATTAGACCTTGATGTTAAATGATAGAGTAAGTTTGTAATTAAAATGTTCCTATTTTGCCTCTTTGTTGTAGTTATAGTTTCATACATGGACACACTTTGTTATTGCTACATCCTAAATCTATCTATCTGTCTAGGACTTTAAACATGATGTATTCTTATGGTTTCCACAGAGGATGAAGGTGTGCATTGCTCTCACGGTGCTCTTTGCTCTACTGGCTGGAACTGAAGCTGAGGGTAAGAAAATCCATAGTACAAATATGAAGATCAAACTCTTCACTCTTATACTTGGATTTAATAACAGCACTTCCACATTCCTGGATCATTCACATAACACCACACAAGGGAACACGCCATGAAAAGATGGGAACCAGAAATTAAAATGTAATTTTCAAACATTGCATATAGTAATAGTTGTTCCTCAATGTTTTTGCTGGGTTTTCTGGTGTATTTGTAGGGGTGTCCGAAGCTGACAAGAAGACCATTGTGGACAAACACAACGAGCTGAGAAGAGGTGCACACACACACACACACACACACACACACACACACACACACACACACACACACACACACACACTCTCTCTCTCTCTCTCTCCTCTCTCTCTCTCTCTCTCTCTCTCTCTCTCTCTCTCTCTCTCTCTCTCCATAATACTAATACTAATAATACTACTACTACTACTACTGCTACTGCTACTGATACTACTAATAATAATAATAATATACTTACTATAGGTGTGCAGCCTAGCGCCAGAAACATGCTGAAGATGGTAAGTCACCAGGGGATGTTTAAAAAAGCAAAAAAACACATACAGCTGCATACTGTTGCCAAAAGGCTATGGAAACACTCATCCTCTCATGTCCTTTCATTCTCTCAGGAGTGGAGCGAGGAAGCTGCTGCCAACGCTCAGAAATGGGCTGACAAATGCACCTTGGAACACAGCCCGAAAGGGGCACGAAAAATCAGCAGTAAGAGCCGCTTAACATTAATAATAATATTTATGTTATAGTATTAACATAACATTAATTTATAATCCATCACGCAAGTACAGTATGTGTGGTAATTATGGTTGCCAACCATCCCTTGAACTACGGAATCGTCCCTCATTTGGAAGACACATCCCTTATTGAACTGATAAGGGACAAAATACTGTGTTCATTATTATTATGGGGGAATCAATCAATCTCTTTCTCTCTCTCTCTGTAGCCAGTGGTTGTGGGGAGAACCTGTACATGTCCTCTCTCTCTCTGTAGTACAGAACCTGTTCATGTTCTCTCTCTCTCTCTCTCTCTCTCTCTCTCTCTCTCTCTCTTCTCTCTCTCTCTCATCTCTCTCTCTCTCTCTCTCTCTCTCTCTCCTCTCTGTAGCCAGTGGTTGTGGGGAGAACCTGTTCAAGTCCAGTGCAGAGAAGACATGGGACGATGCTATCCAGGTCTGGTATGATGAGGTGAAGGACTGGAAGTACGGGGAGGGATCTGTCAACGGAGGAGTGGTGGGACACTTCACACAGGTACACTGGAACATACTGTATGTACTCTGGACTTAAATGTTGCAATGTCACAATATAAAACAAGCCATAATGGCGAGTGGCAACTGTCAGTCTTAAATCCTTAAAGGACTGCAGAGCACCCTAAATTAGGCTATATGCATAGAACAATGTTCAATTTTTGCTGCAAATCTAAATCGTTAAAATCACTAAAACGATAGAAATAAGTAAATGAAAACATTTTAACACTCATCTTTTATTTTCTCTAATGACTATCTAAAATATGAACCCTTGTGGTAAAAAAAACAAAGTTGTCCTTTAAATTGTGACAAAACTTTTGGGGACCTCTCTGGGGGTCTCGACCCGCAGGTTGACTGCCGGCTTGCTTTGATGCGTGGCTCGCTCGCTTCGCTGCATGCAGAGACAGTGTGTGTGTGTGTGCGTGTGTGCGTGTGCGTGTGCGTGTGCGTGTGTGTGTGCGTGTGTGTGTGTGTGCGTGCGTGCGTGTGGCCAGCAATCATTGACGAGCGCCGCAAACACACACAGCTGACTGACCAGTTGTTGATTAGTGTGACAGACAGACAGACAGACAGACAGCTACTGTAGGCTTTACAAATACACTGTTTTTGATTGATTGATTGATTATTTTATTAGACAAAAATGGAGAACAGTACAAGTATAGTCAATACAATTGAAATGTAGTACAGCAAGTAGGCCTACACTTAAACACCCTGCCTAAAGGAACATCCCAAATAAGACCTTTTACGTTTTTTTTTTTGTTTTACGTTGGAAGCCCTCAGTAACGATACTGTTACAAGTAAAATGTCTGTTTTCAAACTTTTACTTGAGTAAAAGTGTCTAAGTATTTGCTTTAACTCTCAAATACCTGGAACGCGCCCGAGTCGCGTTAGATTTGAACCACTATTTTATGCTTTAACTATTGAAAAATAGCAGATATACAAGCTCACAGTGCGGCACCGAGTGCCGCGCTGCGAGCTTGTAGATCTGCTATTTTTGAAAAATCGTGAAAATGTGTGCAAGTCTTTGAATATTTCAATAATTGTAGGCCTAAATGGGTTAATTAATTTGAGGTTAAATGTGAACTAGCCCTTGTCCTTGACGTGTCCCCTAGCAAAGCTACCCTCACAAAAACATGCAGTAGTCCTGGTCTCTATACTGCCTCCCCCTGGGAACCGCTTGGAATAACGTGTTCCTTCCATTCACTACCTCCACCTGGGTAACTCCCCCTGGTGATAAGAAGTGGCCTGTACTCCCCATACATTGAAGGAAGCACGAGCTCAGTTCGGGGCTCTCCCCAGGTTGGCAGAGGGAGAGCAGCGCCCAGGATTACAGCTTAGGCAGTTTGGCACCGGGTGAGAAATGGGTTACAAAAGTGATAAGTAGTGTTGTGTGTGTTGCACAGGTGGTGTGGTACCGCTCCAACAAGGTGGGATGTGCCGTGGCCCACTGCCCCAACGCCGCTTACCAATACTTCTACGTTTGTCAGTACTGTCCAACGTAAGTACTACTGTACTCTACTCACATTAGCAAGATGTTCTAGTGGGCCCGGATCCGGAACAGGTTTGTAACCACTAGTATAGATGGACTTGGGAACACAAAAAATATCATCATATCATGTTTAATATTTGATGTTGGGTCCCTCATTGCGGTGTTAATGTGATGTTGTGTCCCACATTGCAGTAGTAATGTGATGTTGTGTCCCTCATTGCAGTGGTAATGTGATGTTGTGTCCCTCATTGCAGTGGTAATGTGATGTTGTGTCCCTCATTGCAGTGGTAATGTGATGTTGTGTCCCTCATTGCGGTGGTAATGTGATGTTGTGTCCCTCATTGCGGTGGTAATGTGATGTTGTGTCCCACATTGCAGTGGTAATGTGATGTTGTGTCCCACATTGCAGTGGTAATGTGATGTTGTGTCCCACATTGCAGTGGTAATGTGATGTTTTGTCCCACATTGCAGTGGTAATGTGGGTGGCCTGGAAGAGCCCTACAAGGAAGGACCAGCATGTGGTGACTGCCCCAATGCCTGTGATGACAAGCTGTGCAGTAAGTGACCAACATTTTGTTTTAGTTTTTCTTAAAAAGGTAATGAACACAAAATGTCCATCTGGACGGAGTGCCCATTTATCAGGTGTTCCAGTTTGAGTGTTCACGTCTAATTTCACTTTTTTAATCAGTTTTTTCTCCATCTTGATTGGATAAAATTGGTATTCCGACCTGAAAACGTATTTTCTGTTTAATAAAAAGCCGGAGCGACATGGAGACCGCTGTTACTGAACTAAACACTAAACTATAGCAACCTCTTACCTTATCTTTGAACAATTAGTCTCTATGAGTTTATGAGTTCATTTTGGATCCCCATTAGCTGTTACACCTGGCAACAGCTATTCTTCCTGGGGTCCACAGAAAATAATATACAGGTACATACAAAAAAAGCAAATAACATATATTTACAAATATCACAGAACAATATATATAATCAGATAAAATACTCTACAGCATAAAAACACAGTTAGTGCATTCAGATAATGTTACATGGTATACAGTGAATATAACATAATTACAATTAATCCGGATGTCTGAGAAAATGCTGTTCTTATGTCTGTTCTTAAAATGCCTTTTATTGTTAATTGATGTAATACATACTGGTAGAGAGTTCCAAAAAGTCATTGCCCTGTACATGACTGTATTCTTCATTGCATTAGTTCTTGGCTTAAGTGCTGTAAATCGACCCTTCGCTACATGTCTGGTATTATATTGGTGGCTATTGCTGGTATAATGAATGTTTTTATATAAGCATTTAGGTTTTTTATTTAAACAAATATTCCTAAAAAATACTGCCAGACTAGTAGTTAGTCTCTGTTCCACCAACAGCCATGACAGATTCTGATGAATAGATAGTATATTGAATCGAATATTGCACTTAAGAGCAAGACGAGCTGCCTTATTCTATAACAAGAGAGTTACATATTTTCCTTTACCCTAACACCAACCCCATTCTTTACCCTAACACCAACCCCATTCTTTACCCTTGCCCTAATTCTCCCAAACCTTAGCCTCAGTTTAGGGTTGGGATAATGATGAGGGTGAGATAACAGAGACTAAACCTTAGGGAGGGGTTTAAACAATATTCAGGAGAAGGTGAGACGTGTAATAAATTAATGATATCTCACCGTTAAATCTACCACCATCAACTCACCATCCACTCTTTCTGTCATTCCCTGTCTGTCTACAGCCAACCCCTGTCCCTACAACGATGGGCCAAGCAACTGTCCTTCTCTGAAGGAGAAGTGGGGGTGCAGTCACCCCACCATCGCAGGCTGGTGCCCCGCCTCCTGCAAGTGCACCACTGAGATCATCTAACTCCTGGCCACGCCCACTCCACACGAATCATGATTTACTGGATTGAATCCACATTCAATTATATTCCTTATTCTGCCTCTCTGGGTCGCGGTCTCTCTCTCTCTCTCTCTCTCTCTCTCTCTCTCTCTCTCTCTCTCTCTCTCTCTCTCTCTCTGTCTCTCTCTCTCTCTCTCTCTCTCTCTCTCTCTCTCTCTCTCTGGATATGCATACACTGGTTCTCAAAATGGGGTCCTTAAGGGGGTTTCAGGTGATCCCCAGATAAATTAGTTGATAAAGCATCAAAATCGGTTTTGACCACAAATATCTTATACTTCAGCTATGAAATAGCAGAACTACAAGCTCAAAGCACATCAACAATGCGTCTTGTTTTGAGCTTCTTTGTCAGCTATTTTCAAAAACACATGAAAACAACAAATACATTATATTTACATATATATTAATTTGGGGATCCTTGACATGAAAATGTTTGGGAACTGTTGTTCCTTAAGTGGATTCCAGGCACTCTCTGGGTTAGGGTTGACCCATTACAAGGTTGTAAATCCGGCCCTTGCGGGTCCATTTGGTTCCATTTGCAGACACGTGCACACATACAGTAAACATCACATAAATGTTTGAGAACCATTGCTATTATGTACTGTATATCCAATATGTACTGTATGTATATCCAATATGTACTGTATGTATATCCAATATCACTCTGAGCATTTAGACAATAAAGCATTTATAGAATGAGCATTACAATTCTGACTTTCTCTCTTTCATACCACCCCAGCCCTATACGGTTAATATTACAACTTTCTCTCCAATAAGCCTCACAATATCCCAGGGGTCTTCAACAGGGGGTCCGGGACCCCTAGGGGGTCCCCAGAGTTACTACAGGGGGTCCTCCAAATATTTGAGAAATTATAAAAGTTGTTCTCCTTTTTTATTTATATTAACCACTTGAACCCTAGTGTCCATGTTCTCAGAACTTTAGCCAAAAATAGCAGATCTACAAGCTCACAACGCCTCACAATGCGAGGCGTTATGAGCTTGTAGATCGGCTTGTTTGGCAAAGAGCTTTGGTGTTGAGGGGAAAAGGAGCAGACTAAGTACAGAGTGAAAGGTCAAGTTTATTAAGTATTGACGGTTCAAGTGGTTAAATATCTGAAAACACAAATTGACATGAATCCAAAATACACTGATGATTGTGCTGTCAAAAAATGAAAATATATGGAATCCATGAACAGGTTGTAGGGGGTCCCTGCTTCATCTCTCTCTCAACTAAGGGGTCCTTGGCCTGAAAACGTTGACAACCCCTGCAATATTCATTGATTTCAGGAACTACAGTAGATTGTCACCTGACTCAACTGTCTAGACGGGTTTGAAGAATCAAACAAACTTCACCTCAGTTCCTCTGGACATTGCTAAATAAATACGTTGACATGTTGAATCTCTGTACACAATGATGTGACCATAAAGTACACACCTGGGTGTTTGTCTATGACAACACTGTGACGCACGCGCACACACACACACACACACACACACACACACACACACACACACACACACACACACACACACACACACACACACACACACACACACACAGGTTTGCAATTACTACTTTGTGGGGACATTACACATAGTCTACTATATTTGTGGGGACATTCCATTCATTTTTAACCCTAACCCTAACCCTAACCCTAACCCTTAACCTAACCCCTAAACACCTTGTGGGACACTAAAATTTGTCCCCACAAGTTTTTTTTCTCCGATTGTACTATCTTTGTGGGGACATGAGGTCCCTACAAAGTAGTAATTCCCCGTCCCCCCACACAAACACACACACACACACACACACACACACACACACACACACACACACACACACACACACACACACACACACACACACACACCCTAAGGCTACTCATTTATAATGTCTATCTATCTTTGAACAGGATGTTTTCTCATGGTTTTCATGTCTCGGTGCATTTGATGCAGTGTGTCACGCTAGATTAAGAGCGTCTGGTAAAGGCTTAAGTTGTAAATTGTTTTCACAGAGCATGTGGGTGTCCACTGTCCATTGCTCTCACGGTGCTGTTTGTTTTACGTGCTGGAATTGAAGCGTGTAGTTTTAAACCAGTCCAGTGTTATTTGTTTCTGTTTTAACATTACAAGGTCTGTGATGAATGATGTTCGGTTCTTCAACAGGGGGTCCGGGACCCCAAGGGGGTCCTCAGAGTTACTATAGGGGATCCTCCAAATGTTTGAGTGAAAGTTTTTCTCTCCTTTTTTTATATTAACTTGAACCCTAGTTTCCATATTCTTAGAACTTCTTAGAATTTTAGCCAAAAAATATGAGAACTTTAGCCAAAAATCTACAAGCCGAGCTTGTAGATCTGCTATTTTTGCCAAAGAGGTTTGGTGTAGAGGGGAAAAGGGGCAGACTAAGTACAGAGAGAAAGGTCAAGTTTATTAAGTATTGACAGTTCAAGTGGTTAAATATCTGAAGACACAAATTGACATGAATGGTTGTGATGTCAAACGATGAAACTATATGGGGATAATGCGGGGGTCCCTGCTTCATCTCTCTTCTCTACTAAGGGGTCCTTGGCCTGAAAACGTTGAAGACCCCTGTTCTATATCAATACTGTAGCCCAGGGGTCGGCAATAGGTGGCCCGCGGGCCAAAACTGGCCCCTCCAAATTATTTCTGGACCCTCAGATTTTGAATTTATTCAACTTGAATATGACAGCAGTGGCGTCAGTTCAGAAAAAGGTAAGGTATGGCAACATGACACCAGTGATGTTGCCATACCTTAGCAACAAGCATGATACATTTATTTTAATATTTCTTTCCCCCAAAATGTCTATGGTTTCTTGGACTGAATATGGCAGCCAGCCTGGAACAGTTGTTCAAATGCAGCTAAACTTGGCAAGTTAGTAAACGTGCCACAATTAACAATAATGAATTGCACCTGTGCAGCTGACCTGCGGAACCTGGGAATATACTATTCTGTCAAGATGGGGAGAATAAAAGTGTGGAGAATAATTATAATACCTTGTTAAATTTTGCATTTGTAGTTATTTTAATATAATCTAACAACATAACCAGCACAGATAGACATTGAGACATTCATGGATTTATATTTTAAAGTAACTTGTATTCTCCCCCCTGGACCCAGGGTATGGCAGCTGCATACCCCTGCCATACCCAACTGACGCCCCTGTATGACAGGCAGAGGCAGCACGCAGCAGTGAAGTGACAGAGTGGCCGTGCTGCTGCTGCTTCTGTGAGCTTGTACCGTTGTACCGGTGGTCAAAGTGCTTCTGTCTTTTGATTTAACATCTCCTGTTGACTGCTGTAATTTTGCATAATACTGTATATATTTCCAAAGCCATGGAAGCCAGGCTGAAGCCTACAGAGCAGCAGGTAAAATGATCAATACCACAATGTAGGAAATAGGCTACTCAGTAGAAATAGGTTACTCTTTTACAAGTAAAATTATTAGTATTCAAAATTTACTTGAGTAAAAGCACAGATGTATTGGCATCCATATGTACTTAAAGCACCAATTTCACACGTTTTCAAAATGTATGAGAATCTTTTGAACATATATCTGTACCATATCTGTAGCAGATCTTCAAGCTCACGCCGCCAGTACATTTCTGATGCAATGTGTAACAAAATCAATTTAATTTGTCCAACAAATTTAGCCAAGGACAAGTAAATACAATATCTGATGTCAACAGAAGCAGCTGCGTCTCATGCTACAATTTCAGTGGAATTTTCCCACCTTATCAAACTATTACGTGTCTTACTCCTGTGGGAAAAGTATCACAATTTCTTTTCTACAGAGCAGCAGGTGGCCATATACAGTACAGATGGCAATTTCCTCCCCCTAGTGCAAGGGTTTTCCAAGTGGGTGACGGGGCACCCTGGGGTGCCACGACGGCAGTCCAGGGGTGCCTCGAGATAATTTGATAATTTTTTTAATTTAAGTACAAAGTTATTTACAGTTACCAAAATGGCTCCTTTGTCAATGTTTTCCTCGCAACATCTCGGGGAGAATAATGGCAAAAATGGCAAAAATCCCTTTATATAGAGGTGAATTACTTCATTTTCTCAATTAAACACAAATTCATTCAGATGATGTCATCTTATAATAATTAATGACAAAAGATTTAAACATTTTGCCAAAAAAAATGTTAGATCATACTGTTATGCTGAAGATAATACGGCATAAAGGTTTGGGAACCCCTGCCCTAGTGTTCACATTTAACTGCAAATTCAGTTATTTTATGCATAATTGTCCCCAAATTGGAATAGTTTTTTGCAGATTAATCTGATTTACCGTCCGTCTGTGATGTGACAAAATATTGTAATTTAGATATGCCTTTTATCATATTTAGGCCTGGGCATATTGAATGCTTTAACTATTGAAAAAATAGCAGATATACAAGCTCACCGCACGGCACTCTTGTAGATCTGCTATTTTTGAAAAAGTCGTGAAAATGTGCGCAAATATTTGAATATATGTATTTTTAAAGCGAACGTTTGTAACTCAATTGCTTCTGGGTGGTCCCTGGAACTAGATATTTTGAGATGGGTGTCCGACTGTCCGTGGCCAAATACATAGCCGAGGGAAGTAGGGGTGCTGGGGGTGCGGCCGCACCCCCTCCCCCACGTCCCACCGCACCCCCCACCGCACCCCCTAAAGGGGGGTTGGGTGAAAAATATTGCCGATCGGCAAGTAGAGGCTCTGACATCAGTGGCGTGAAGTAGGAGCTATTGGCTACTTCTATTTCCAGTACAATTTCAAAATAAACATGTGTTGAATGATCGATTGTGTAGACAAAAAAAAAAGAAAGACTCTTGTTTTGAAATGTGCTTCTGGGCACTGTTTAGAGAGGAAATGGCTTTCAAAGGACTTCCCTTTTAACTGTCTGTCTCTCCGTGCGTAACATGCGTCATGGACTCGGTGAATTATAACAATTTAAGGAATATAAACAGAACACCAAGACAACACAACCTAGGCTATAAAGGCATTAAACATCGCCCTCTGCTAGCCCTGGCGTCCTCACTGGTGAGTCGTGGCTATAGACTTGTAATGATGAATGCTATGTTATGCTGCTGTGCTGCCTGGCTAATTTTTGGGCTAGCTAGTGGCTAATGGCTATGGTGTACCAGAACCAGCTGTTTCCTAACACTGGGGTCTGGACCGATGCGGCGGACACGTTGTATGGGTCACAACGCAGTGCGAAGCAACTCGTTGTGAGCTTGTACATCTGCTATTTTCACTACTTGTTTGGTAAAGGGTAGTAATGTCTCTTGGTTCACGGGCTAAAAAGTTTGGGAACCATCATGCTTGCTGTTGCAGACAGTGGTGTAAAGTAACTAAGTAGATTAACTGAAAAGCTCTGGGAACTGAATGATTTTATGAAACTGGCACTTGTTGTCTGACTGTCTGTTGGTACCAAAATATCCAGGCTATATCTTGCTGGATGGTGCATGTGGAGATGTAAGGAAAGCCGTTCCCGATTGTGTTACATTTAGCTAAAAAATAGACTGCGAAAAAAAAAAAAACATGATAAAACATGATAAAAACCGCCAAATTTTGCGCGCGCGTGCATGAGGGGCGCGTGACAGCACCCCCTACTGTAAATTAGTTCCCGCGGCCATGGCCAAATACATATAATTTTGGGGGTCCTTCACATGAAAAGGTTTGAGAACCACTGACATAGTAGTCTCTCAAGAACAGACTAACTGAGCTCCAGTTAAGTGAAAAGGACCTTTTCTTTGACGATGGTTTGCCAGATTGCTGACATAGAAACATAGGTTTTTCAAAATAGTTCAATAGTTAAAGCATAAAATAATAATACACAATAATGTGTACCCGTTCTAAATGGATTATATAACCATTACATTTTTAACCACTTTTAACGTGACATCCCAACTTTGGGAACGTCAATGTAAGTTTCCGCCCGACAGAGACAATATAAAAATGCAATTCATTATAAACGCAAGGTCGGCGCGGTGCGCAGATATCCTAGCCTGACTCTCGGCCTGAATTGACATTTCGTTTCACTCCATTATTCAGTCTGAAAGTGCTTCCATCCAGAGCTGTTTCTGGGATGGGTGTTGCCAAAGAGGCAGTCTTCTGCGATTGGTTCACCGCCTGACCAACACAACAGTAGCAAAGCAGATGACATAGTGTTGTTATGTGTGGCTGGCTAGTGGCTAGCCTGTTGCTTGCAAGTGCTACTTGCTAACCAAAGAAACAGCAGGAATAGGAGCACAACGAATTAGTAATCAAACACATGTCTGCTACTGATGTTTCATAGCGAGATCGATACGATCGCATTTTACTGCATTTTACCGCGACGCGATGTGTGCGGTCCAGTCCGGCGGCGGCGAATCGCACACGTGTTCTGGGAAAACACCACCCACGCTGACGCTGATCACAAGACGCTGATTCACAACGCTGATTCGCCGTACGGATTTCCAAATGAGGAAAACCTCTTCAGTTACAGCAACACCAGACTCCCTGAATCGCCAAAACAAAAATGTAAAGGCGATTCAGGGTCTGAACCAGGCTACAGATATCCTCCACTGACATGAAAACGCCCCCTTCCCATTGAAATGCATTGGCGAAATAATAATCCAAATCTAAAAGTAACTAAAGGTTTCAAATAAATGTAGTGGAGTAAAAGCACAATATTTGGATCTGAGATGTAGTGGAGTATTAGTGTTAAGAGTGTACGGGTCAATTTAGACCACCAAGGAACCCCACAGAGTCCCGGGAAATTCTGGTTTCCCCCATTCCGCCAATGTATTTCAATAGATTCAGTAGATGATGTAGATGATTTCTGCAAAAACCGCTCCACTGTCATTGAAATAACAATAACAAAAAAGGGGGGGAAATAGTTCTTAGTACATATAGTACATATAGGCCTACTTACTGTCCAGAACGTCTGGTGGTGACCAAGGAGGGCCTCCATGGTGGCGCCCAGGTCTATGTGGTCCTCCCACATGTTGAAGTTTTTGATGATGTCGCTGGAGGAGGTCATCTTTGGCAGAGAGAATGCAGAATGCGAGCATGTTGGAGCCATGGATCTTTGTAGAGGTAGCAGCCGTGCACCTGCAGTGATAGATGTGCTCCAAAATGATACAATGTTGCAAACTTGTTTGGGAACCGATTGGTTCCCAGGGCTACTTTAAGAACCCATTTAGGCCTAGAATTATTGAATGCTTTAGCTATTGAAAAATAGCAGATATAAAAGCTCACTGAGTGCCGTGCTGTGAGCTTGTAGATCTGCTATTTTTGAAAAAGTCGTGAAAATGTGTGCAAATCTTTGAATATATGTATTTTCAAAGCGAACGTTTGTAACTCAAATTTTGCTTCTGGGTGGTACCTGGAACGAAATATTTTGTGATGGGGGTCCGTGGCCAAATAAATATCATTTTGGGGGTCCTTCAAATGAAAAAGTTTGAGAACCACTGACATAGTAGTCTCTCAAGAACAGACTAACTGAGCTCCAGTTAAGTGAAAAGGACCTTTTCTTTGACGATGGCTGGCCAGATTGCTGACATAGAAACATAGGTTTTTCAAAAAACCTTAGAAGGATTCAAAAGACACTTATAGAATCGTGTCAAATTTTTAATTTGCAAGATTTTTCAAAAATAGCAGATCTACAAGCTTGCAGCGCGGCACTCGGTGCCGCGCTGTGAGCTTGTATATCTGCTATTTTTCAATAGTTAAAGCATTCAATAATCCTAGGCCTAAATGGGTTAAAATGCACTCTGATTGATGCACCTGGTCACCTGTCAGAAATCCATCAAATGTATCTGTTTTTTTTTTGTAGCATTCGCCCATGATCAGGTCAAACAGATGAACCCCAAATGACCCCTGAATTAAATATGGATCTGGTCGACAGGTCTGAAATCGGCAATGCCGCTGCACAAATTCTCTGCTAAATAATTACAGAAGGAATTCAAAGGTTGTTGCAGTCAGTCAGTCAGTCAGTCAGTTTTAGTGGCAAACTGACAGTTTTGTGTGTGTGTGTGTGTGTGTGTGTGTGTGTGTGTGTGTGTGTGTGTGTGTGTGTGTGTGTGTGTGTGTGTGTGTGTGTCAAAGTACAGAAAATTGGAAATGCTCAAGTGAAGTACAAATACCTCAAGATTTTTACTTAAGTATAGTATTTAAGTAAATGTACTTAGTTACTTTCCACCATTGGCTTTGTCGCACATGGGCCTACACTCTGTCTCCTGCATGTCATGTGATGCAGTTTATGATCCTAGATCCGTTGCCAACATGTGTTTATCACCAACAAATTCACACACACATGCACGCACGCACGCACGCACACACACACACACGCACACACACACACACACACACACACACACACACACACACACACACACACACACACACACACACACACACAGCATCATCATAAATACTGGCTCTGGGCTGTACAGTACAGGACTCTCGCCCGCAGGTAGAAAGTTCTGAAACAGAAGTCTTGGGGCCAGCCGTCGCCAGACAGAACAGACACAGAATGAGAGTGTTTTTAAACCTAGCGCTGGTTCTGTTTTGCTGTGTCAGAGACAGCAGAGGAAACATCTTCGGTGAGACAGAGAGAAGAGTTGAGAACAAGCATGAAGTGAGCGAGACAGACAGGACCTGTTCGCCCGACATGTGTGAACTGCTGATGAAGATCGGAGGCATGGAAGCCAGACTGGAAGCCACTGAAGGTCAGGAGTCATCAATGTATCCAACTGTCCGTCAGTGGTGGAACAAAGTACCAAAATATTTAAGTAAAAGTAACAATAATGCCATGCAAAAATACTCTGTTACAAGTAAAAGTCCGGATTTCAAAATGTACTTGACTGAAAGTACAAAAGTATTGGCGTCAAAATATACTTAAATATTTTAATGATAACAACTTCAAACCTTGGTATGACGCAGGCATTAAAGAAATACATCACTTGTTCAGAAATGGCTCTTTCTCTCCTTTAGAGCAGGGGTTCCCAAACTTTTTTTTGTCTCAGGGCACCCCATAAATATTGTTTTAATCCGAGGCACCCCTACATTATAATTTTCACTCCCAGCACCTTATATTTATAGCACATCGTTGTTGTTGGGTGGAAACCTTGTATGTCCAAAACCGTTTGTTTTGTATGTATCATCTATATGTACTAAACTAGTGAAAACAGCAGATCTACAAGCACCCAATGCCTCGTGATGCTATTGCAAAAACAAGCAAAGAAATGTTTCACCATACACTGACTGGAAGTCATCTATCCCTCTTACAGTTTCACATTGGCTAAGTGAACTATCCAGCTACACTCCTCTGGACAACATTTATTATATTATTAAAAATAAACAGCAGGACTTTTGGCAGGTTTGGCAACCTCACATGGATTATTTTGCATCTATAGTTCTATACCCATAAATACTGTATAGTAGAGTCCTATCGGCTATTTTCAAATGGCCATATGAGAGAGACACAAGCAAATACAAGTAGTAACAATAACAATAATAGTACAGTAATTTGCATTATTGTAATTGTTGTAGATGTAATATGTCATTTTGCATGAATGTGTATATATTTCTTTCTTCAGCCATGGAAGACTTGCTGAAGGCCACAGAGCAGCAGTTGGCCATTCTACAGACTGAGAATAAAGGTAGGCTACAAGATAAAAAGCTTCTTTCCACAAACAATCAGGCACATAAACAAACAAGAACGGTCCAGAGCAAAAAGAATCGCTAGCCGACCCGCCATATCCCACTTGTCCCTTCCCTGCACTATACGCTCAAGCCTCACCTGCATTACATAATAGATACTGTGAGGCTGAACTGCACCTACTGTACATGAATATATTTACTGTGAAGTTTTTAATTATACCAACCTGTTGCACATAGAGAACATACTGTGAAGTTGACAAAAAAGTTATAGTACAGTAGCTACTATGGGAAAATAATGTCATGGGTATATACAATAGGCTATACCAAACTTTATGTACATGTACAGCTGAGGATGCGTTTTACATTCTCTTTGCTCTTTTGCCTTTTGCACTCTCTTTCTTTCCTAAGTCATTATTACTTATTATTACTTCTTGTTTTATCTTTAGATGTGTTGTTTTTTGTTGTTCTGTTGTTACCGCTGCATTGTCTGAAAGGAAGCCGAACAAACATACGTTTTACTCTTATGTACCTGTACAAAAGACGTAACGATAAAGTACAACCATGAACCTTGAGATAAGACTCTTTTTTAACAAGAAAAAAATGATTGAAAAAAACTAACTTTAGCCATGCAATTGTGTGGGTGTATCTTTCTTTATTTTTCTTTACTCTCTCTCTCTCTCTCTCTCTCTCTCTCTCTCTCTCTCTCTCTCTCTCTCTTCTTTCTTTCTTTCTTTCTTTCTTTCTTTCTTTCTTTCTTATATACAGCCATAGTAGAGAGGCTGACGGCTACAGAGACAAAGAATGCAGGTAAAGTCACAATTGAACATCTTCTGTTTGTAGTTGGGAACTAACTTTAGCCATACATTTCTGTTAAATGTATTTGTTTGTTTGTTTGTTTGTTTGCCCACAGCCATGGAAGCCAGACTGGCAGCTACAGAGATGCAGGTGGCCATTCTACAGACGGGGAATGAAGGTGACGTCACATGTTTGGTGTGACATCTAACTATTAATTTAGCGAATGTCTGTCTGTCTGTCTGTCTGTCTGTCTGTCTGTCCGTCCGTCTGACCATATGCATGCTGACATCACTGACACTACACAGTTTAGCCGCCATGGTAACCGTCTGTCTGCATGCTACTCTGACGTCATAGTAATGACATCGCATACTGGCCCTGGACACGGAACACCATGTATGGGCATAAAGATCTTCCCAATTGGGCACTCCAACATTACTTCTGAGACTCCTACAGTACATTCAGTCCCTTAGATACTGTGCACACGTGCACACCCCCCAGGCACAGGACTAGTGTAATCTAGTTCAGGGGTTTTCAAAGTGGGTGGCGGGGCACCAAGGGGTGCCGTGACGGCAGTCCACGGGTGCCGCGAGATAATTTGATAATATTTGGACACAAAATATTTAGTATCATTTTAAACTTGAAGTGCAAAGTTATTTTCAGTCAGTTCTAACCAAAATGGCTGTTATCTCAACATTTACCTCGCAACATAATCACTAAAATATCGTCTTTGTCGGGCAGAAACCTTGTATCTCCAAGTTTCAAATGTGTATGTCTTTTGGTAAAGCAAAGCCCTGCCCAGCCGATCCGTGTGCTTGTAGATCGGCTGTTTTCACTAGTTTAGTACAATTTAGATGATAAATACAAAACGAACGGTTTTGGACATACAAGGTTTCCACCGACAACGACGATATGCTATAAATATAAGGTGCTGTGAGTGAAAATTATAATGTAGGGGTGCCTCGGATTAAAAAAATATTCATGGGGTGCCCTGAGACAAAAAAAAGTTTGGGAACCCCTGATCTAGTTTACTAACACTACAATACATTTAACCCCTCCTGTTGACTGCTGCAATTTTGTATGTACAGTAATCACTGGGTGAAAAGAGAGATTATCTGACATATACTGGTAGATTATATGACCAATTTTGTACCAGTATACTGGGCATATACCCACATTATTGGAAGTTTTCAGTTCAAGAGATTTGCAGGCATATTCCCCTGATATTCTGCCCCCAGCTAGACAAAGGCACAGCAGGGTGTGCCTTTGTGTGCCTTTGTCTAGCTGGGGACAGAATATCACCTATTATTTGCAGTTTACAGGGGAATATGCCTGAAAATCTCTTGAACTGAAAACTTCCAATAATGTGGGTATATGCCCAGTATACTGGTACAAAATTGGTCATATAATCTACCAGTATATGTCAGATAATCTCTCTTTTCACCCAGTGTACTGTACATACAAAATTGCAGCAGTATATATATATACTGTAACAGTATATACAGTACATACATTTTCTTCCACAGCCATGGAAGCCACGTTTTCAAAATGTATGAGAATCTTTTGAACATACTGTAGCCGATCTTCAAGCTCACACCGCCAGTACATTCTGATGCAATGTCAACAGAAGCAGCTGCGCCTCATGAGACAGTTTCAGTGGAATTTTCCCACCTTATCAAACTGTTACGTGTCTGTGCTGAGAAGTGACGCCTACTCTGTGAAAAAAGTATTAATACCACAATGTAGGAAATACTGAATAGTTTTTTTCAGATTAATCTGATTTATGACAAATCTTATAATTTAGTTTTGTCTTTTATTAGGCCTATATGCAACCATTCATTTTTTTAAACACTTTTAACGTGGCATCCCGACTTTGGGAACGTCAATGTAGGTGAAGATTTTCAAACATTTTCTCTTTTCACCCCCAAACATAGCGAAAATAGTTGATCTACAAGCTCTCAACACGTCGCTAGGTGATGCGTTTAGAAATGGCGGTGATGTTTTTTTTCCTTCTGCAGGAGGAAGATGCAAGCTGTTTAGAAACCATTGTACAAATATTCTATAAGTAATCCCACCTTTTTTATTATTATTTGTTTAGCTATGGAAGACAGGCTGAAGGCTACAGAGCAGCAGGTGGCCATTCTACAGCCAGAGAATGGAGGTAACATCACATAACAATTTACCATTACGATTTAGGCATTTAGCAGACGCTCTTAATCCAGAGTGAAGTAATACATAAGCAAAGTAAAGTAATTAGGGCTGGGATGTGATTACAATTTTTAATCTAATTAACTACAGGCTCTGTGATTAAATATTGTATTAATTTAGTAAATAGTGTCTATAGCCCCTTCTCCACTACAGGGCCAAACCAGAACTAGAACCAGAACTTTCCAGAACAAAGAACTTTCAATAACCAGACCCAACTGCAGTGTTGGGGAAGTTACTTTGAAAGAGTAACTTGTACAGTTACAAGTAACTCAACATGGCAGTAACTTGATCAAGTTAAAGTTACTTATACCCCTGGAGAAATGTAACTTATAAAGTTTCAAGTTACATAGAAAAAGTAACTTGAGTAACTTGAGTTACTTGATTTACTTTGAGTTACTTTTTTCAGCGTTAAATTCAGAATGTACATGAAACAAAATATAATATCCTACAAGAAAAGTCACACACCAGCTGAAATATGCCTTTCAACTGAGTTTTATGTTTTATTTAAAAAAAGGTTGACGTTAAACGTGTTCCTAAAATAAAGTTAAAAAAGAAGAAAATCATGATCTGCTGAGGACATTTGATTGTCAATCTTAACAAAACTTACATGTACATTTAAACTTCGCTTGTAACTTCTTGTAACTTGTAACTTGAGCCAAAACTGACCCAAAATGTATTTCAGTTACTTGACGAGTTACAGAAATATGAATGTAACTCAGTTACCAGCAAGTTACAGCAAAATGTAACATAGTTACGTAACTCAGTTACATGCAACTTTAACTTCCCCAATACTGCCCAACTGGGTAGGTCCCAAAAAAAGAGGAGCAGCGCTGCTGGCCCTGCCCATAGGTTCCCAGAACTCAAGTTTAGAACCACATCAAGAGCAGGATCTAAAAAAGGTTTCCAGAACCTTGTATGAAACCGGGCCTTGCGCTATGGAAACAAAACCAGTCCCATCCTAATTTACAATACACTTTAAGACATAATAAAGCCATAATCAGAAATAATGTGTTGGTAATTAGAACTAATATGTTTTATTAGACAAAAACAAAGTCAGAATAGCAGAAAGAGTGAATACATTCTCTGGCACCGCGGCTGGTACCGCCGCACGACTGGCAGTTCGACCGACAGTCCTGGCAGTAGGCCTAGGACCGGCGGCGTCCGGATTGACCGGCAGGTCCCGTTGTGGTAAACTGCCGGTCCATGCGATTGTGGCTACCGTTCCGTGCGGCGGCCGACGGTCCTATCGCCGGCGATGCAGCGCGACTGACGGTTGAACTGCCGGTCGTGCGGCGGTACCAGTCGCGGTGCCAGAGAATGTATTCACTCTTTCTGCTATTCTGTCTTTGTTTTTGTCTAATAAAATAATATTAGTTCTAATTACCAACACATTATTTCTTATTATGGCTTTATTATGTCTTATTCTGTCTTAAAGTGTACTGTAAATTAGGATGGGACCATAAAAAAATGGGTTCAGGTTCTGGACAGTTCTGGTTCCGCCTCATAATGGAATGGGTTAAATTAACTTAAGCCATGCAATCTCTTTTCTTTAGACCTTGACGCCAGACTGAAGGCCACAGAGCAGCAGATGGTCATTGTGCAGACAGAGAATGAAGGTATGAATGTATACGCAGTGTTGCATTGTTCTGGTCTCGCCTCTCACGCACACGGACATGCATTGATGCCAAACAGCCCCCAAGTTCACATCCTCAACAACGCTTACAAGCGCTTTTAGTCGGAGGCCTTAGGGATAATTTGTGCTAATCAGTCTAAAAGTGCCAAATTTTGCACAGATGTAGCCGAGGGCATGCTCTAATGATTTAGCTAAGGCGCCCGAGTCGACGACCTTCGGGGTCGCCACAGCGGCCAAATCAAGTTGGGCTCCCATCTACTTTCTATACAGGAGGAAAATACCCAGAAAAACCTTTTTTTTCTGGGTATTTAAGTAGGATGTGAGGGGTCTAACTGTTATGAGGCTGAATCCATTGCAAGCATTTGTTTTGCACAAAAAACATTCCTTGGGCTACAAATGGCCCCAGAAAACCCCCACAAAACTGTGAAAAGTGAGTGAAAAGTGATGACTCTTCACTTTTCATCACTAAACCATCGTTTTCTGGTGCCATTTGTAGCCCAAGGAATGTTTTTTTGTGCAAAACAAATGCTTGCAATGGATTCAGCATCATGACAAACCCCACCCAGGAAAAAAAGTTTTTTCTGGGAGCCCAAGTCGAGGGGAGCCCAACTTGATTTGGCCGCTGTGGCGACCCCGAAGGTCGCTGACTCGGGCGCCCTAGCTAAATCATTAGAGCATGCCCTGAGCTACATCTGTGCAAAATTTGGCGCTTTTAGACTGATTAGCACAAAATTACCATTTTATGTCCCTAAGGCCTCCAACGATTTAGTGCCACAACCGGGTGTTTTAACCAAGGAACGAGCCTGTATGCAAATCAATAGACCTGTAGAGTAGGTGTTGAGTGGCGTGACCTCATTAAATCGAGCGACCACCCAAACATTGAATCACCAACGCAATACTTCTTATGCATTGTCTAGAATATGCAAACATATTAGCACAATTATGACTTTCAGTCGGATGAACATGCAAGCTGTTTGAAGTCCCACTTAATCTAGTTTAGAAACCATTGTGCAAATATTCCACAGGTAACCCCACCTTTTTATTTATGTTTAGCTATGGAAGACAGGCTGAAGGCTGCAGAGCGGCAGGTGGCCATTCTACAGTCAGAGAATGGAGGTAACATACCAATTTACTTTTACATTTTAGGCATTTAGCAGACACTCTTAATCCAGAGTTATTCATAATAAGCAAAGTAATACATCAATACATCAACATTAATACATCAAATGCATAGAAATAGTAATCTAAGAAAAGAAAAAACGTAGGTAGACCAAGCACCTATTCAGTTAGAAAAATCACACCCGTGTGAACTGAGCGGTGGTTTACCCACCAACCCCCCCCCCCCCCCCCCCCTTCCCCCCCTCCCCCCTTCCCCTCCTGTGTGTGTGTGTGTGTGTGTGTGTGTGTGTGTGTGTGTGTGTGTGTGTGTGTGTGTGTGTGTGCTGTTTGAGAGAGTGTGAGCCATACTTGCTCACTCAGGCCGCCACTGGTATTGCAGGCTATATACACCACAGGCTTGAGGCTACGGACGCACCCACCCACATACATACATACATACACACACACACGGATACACACACGGCCACGCTATGGAGACGGTGTGACCACCGCTCAAAAATGCTATCTAGATTACAAGACGGGTGGTCAAGTGCTACATAATGAAAATGCAAGCTGTTTGAGGTCCCACTTAATCTAGTTTAGAAACCACAGCACAAATGTTGTATTGGTAACTAACTAACTAGTGTACAATAAACAGCCATTTAATCTCCTTTTTTTTTAGACATTGACTCCAGACTGAAGGCCACAGAGCAGCGGGTGGTCGCTGTACAGACAGAGAATGAAGGTATGAACTTACATTGTCTGATATATTAACTCTCCCCACGCTTTGAACGATAACGCTCGCCCCATTTTTTACAGAACCTCGATGCCAATACGGCGCTCGTTCGGTTCGTTCGTCTGATGACTGTAAGCTGATGAGGGGTCGCGCGGCCGTTTACTGTAAACACATTTTCCGCTGTGATGGTGTAAAAAAATCCATTATGCGTTAGATCAACGGAGAACAATTCACTTCCTTGTTGATTTCCTCTGGCCCGGAGGCTCTGTAGCCAGTGACTGCTCTGAATGTACGGCAACACATAGCAGGACAATTCACATTCATTCTCGCATGACGCCGCCCTCTGCTGCCTGGCAGACCAAAGTGCACTATTGCACAACCAAAAAAATAAAAAATAAATAAATAAATGTCTGTCTGTCTATCTACTATAACGTCGCAAAGGTAAGCCGCTTTTTGATGGCGCCAGACCCAATAAATAAATAAATAATCTGGCAGTAGGAGAGTTAACAAAGATATTAACATTAACCCTTAAGTGCTGTTCGGGTCATTTTGACCCGTTTTACATTTTCATTTGGAAAAAAAAGGTAGAAGTTAAAAATGTTTCCGCCTGAAACTCACTGGCCTTAAAGATTCTTCTGAGATGAACATGTAAAAAAAATATTTTTGCACTACACCCATGCTACACCCCCCTCATATTTTTTGAACCTTAAGTGCTGTTCGGGTCATTTTGACCCGGAAGCACAGAAATACACAGTATTATGCCAAAACACAGACACACAGTCACCCCCACTTCTAACACCCCCCTTCCGAAGCCCCATTCCAAACCCTCCCCCCCTTCCTATAAGCATGAGCAATATTGCCCAGTATTAAATGAAGTAGTTTTTTTTACATGGATTTCAGCTAAATCAGTAAAAACGCCTAGCTCTTTCAGTGTTTAATGTGATATAGCAAAGCAGAAATGCAAACATTTACCAAATATATCATATGAATTGTTTGGTATTGAGTCAAAGTCAATGTATCATGATGATTTGTTAAGTTAAAATTTATATTAGTGTTGTTTTTTTTAAACCAAATATCCTCCGGGTCAAAATGACCCGAACAGAAGGAAGGTGTAGTGAATCTGAACAGAACTTAAGGGTTAACACATTGTTGTCACACACTGATAAGAGCCAACAACTCCCTACTGTAAATGTTGACATGGTGAATTAATTTATTCACGCAATGTATTCACGCACGCATGAATAATTTACACACTTTTTATCTATTGATTACCAGTGTTGGGTGTAACGGCGTTATAACTAACGGCGTTACGTTACAGCATTAGGTTTAGCGGTAACGTAGTAACCTAACGAGTTACGTTATACAATATAGCAGGATCGTTACCAAAATCGTTTCCCAAAAAATAACTGCGTTAATTAAGTATTTAAGATCTATAATTCCCTGTTCTTTCTGTTGCCACAAAGGCGGTCCGCCCCCTGATGCAACGCAATTCTCCCGTCACTTCATTCACAAAACGTATAGGCCTACTCTCATCCACAAGTTACTCCAGTCAGCCAATCGCTCCGCGTCATCTTGAAACCAAGAAATCACTCACTGTTCTGGACTTCTGGTGCTCCATGTCCCACGAAACAACAACAGAAGCTGCTGCATCCGTCTGTAATATACGTGCTGTTGATCCTTCCTCACAACGGGGAGATATTAGTAGCGTCCGTGCCTTTAGTTGACCGTGTGTAAAATTTTGTGTCGGATCGTGTGGATACCACCCACAGTATCTGGACGGTGGAGGACAACGGTGGATTTGGACCCGGCCATTTAACTCCGGTAAAGCCGCAAATAAAAACGCGACGGCACCGAGGTACTCCATATATGGGCATTCCCATATGAAGTCCTGATATAATTGATGACATTAGGGAACTCCATATATGGGCATAAAAGGGATTCTGTTAGTGTGACATCACAGTGAAGCCAGAGCGTGATGTCAGAGCGGCAAACACTTTCTGTTAAGAGTGGTTCCCCTGACATCACAGTGATGTCAGAACATGATGTCACAGTGAGGTGTCAGGGGAACCACAGTGTCAAGCGTTATAGACAGAGATACGGACAAGCTGTTACCATTCACATACTAAACTGTGATCTCAAACTAGTAACTAGTTACTGCTCAACACTGGAGCTACCAGTAGCAGTGTGTGTTGTCTACAGAGAGCTAACAGTAGCAGTGTGTGTTTAAGTTCAAGTTCAAGTTCAAGTTCATTTATTGTTTGTCCCCGAAGGACGATTTGGTTGCAGCAATATACGGTATAAAACCATACATCTGTCACAAAAGACACATAAAAACACATAGGACACATAGAACAATAAAAACAGGATAGCAGTTCATGATCTCAGCTAGAATTAAAGAAAAAAAAAAAAAATCTATAGGCCATACAGGACCGAATGTACCGGCATTGGAATTCGCATCATTTCATACTTTAGAAACTTAATTAAGTCTCCCAAAGCAACAGATTACCTCCTCCTCATATCAGCATTTAAAGCCTGTATTGAAGCAGGCACAAAGGAAAACTTATGCCTGTTTGTTGTGGCCACTGAAGCTTCCAGGCGAACGCCAGAAGCAAGAAAGCAGCTTGTACACACAGTTGAGAGGATGAGAGCTGTCCATACGAATGAACGAATGAGTTTGGAAGACGTGATCCAGGGTACTGAAGTTTACTCCAGCTATCTTTGTGGCCATTCTCACAATTATTCCAAGGTGTTTTTAGTCTTTTATGTTCAGGTTTCCATACCAACAAATGATGGAGAAGGAGATTATTGACTCAATAAAAGCGCTGTAAAACAGTCTCATTAAAGATTTGTCAACGTGAAATGTGGCAAGCCTCCTTAAACAATAGAGGCGTTGCTGACCTTTCTTGCCGTTGTCGGGTGTCCAAAACCATTCGTTTTGTATTTATCATCTAAACTAGTGAAAACAGCCGATCTACAAGCACACAACGCCTCGCATCGTGAGGTGTTGTGTGCTTGTAGATCGGCGGTTTTCACTAGTTTTGTGACAGTCTTGTATGATGAAGCAGGGTTTACTTTACCAACAAAACATACACATTTGAAACTTGGAGATACAAGGTTTCTGCCCGACAGTGACGATATTTCAGTGTTTTTATGTTGCGAGGAAAACGTTGAGATAACAGCCATTTTGGTTAGAACTGACTGAAAATAACTTTGTACTTCAAGTTTAAAATGATACCAAATATTTTTTCAAGTGTCCAATTAAATTCCAAATATTATCAAATTATCTCGCGGCACCCCTGGACAGAGCTAACGGTAGCAGTGTGTGTTGTCTACAGAGCTAACGGTAGCAGTGTGTGTTGTCTACAGAGCTAACGGTAGCAGTGTGTGTTGTCTACAGAGCTAACGGTAGCAGTGTGTGTTGTCTACAGAGCTAACGGTAGCAGTGTGTGTTGTTACAGAGCTAACGGTAGCAGTGTGTGTTGTTACAGAGCTAACGGTAGCAGTGTGTGTTGTCTACAGAGCTAACGGTAGCAGTGTGTGTTGTTACAGAGCTAACGGTAGCAGTGTGTGTTGTCTACAGAGCTAACGGTAGCAGTGTGTGTTGTCTACAGAGCTAACGGTAGCAGTGTGTGTTGTTACAGAGCTAACGGTAGCAGTGTGTGTTGTCTACAGAGCTAACGGTAGCAGTGTGTGTTGTTACAGAGCTAACGGTAGCAGTGTGTGTTGTTACAGAGCTAACGGTAGCAGTGTGTGTTGTTACAGAGCTAACGGTAGCAGTGTGTGTTGTTACAGAGCTAACGGTAGCAGTGTGTGTTGTTACAGAGCTAACGGTAGCAGTGTGTGTTGTTACAGAGCTAACGGTAGCAGTGTGTGTTGTTACAGAGCTAACGGTAGCAGTGTGTGTTGTCTACAGAGCTAACGGTAGCAGTGTGTGTTGTTACAGAGCTAACGGTAGCAGTGTGTGTTGTCTACAGAGCTAACGGTAGCAGTGTGTGTTGTTACAGAGCTAACGGTAGCAGTGTGTGTTGTCTACAGAGCTAACGGTAGCAGTGTGTGTTGTTACAGAGCTAACGGTAGCAGTGTGTGTTGTCTACAGAGCTAACGGTAGCAGTGTGTGTTGTTACAGAGCTAACGGTAGCAGTGTGTGTTGTTACAGAGCTAACGGTAGCAGTGTGTGTTGTTACAGAGCTAACGGTAGCAGTGTGTGTTGTCTACAGAGCTAACGGTAGCAGTGTGTGTTGTCTACAGAGCTAACGGTAGCAGTGTGTGTTGTCTACAGAGCTAACGGTAGCAGTGTGTGTTGTCTACAGAGCTAACGGTAGCAGTGTGTGTTGTCTACAGAGCTAACGGTAGCAGTGTGTGTTGTTACAGAGCTAACGGTAGCAGTGTGTGTTGTTACAGAGCTAACGGTAGCAGTGTGTGTTGTTACAGAGCTAACGGTAGCAGTGTGTGTTGTTACAGAGCTAACGGTAGCAGTGTGTGTTGTTACAGAGCTAACGGTAGCAGTGTGTGTTGTTACAGAGCTAACGGTAGCAATGTGTTGTTACAGAGCTAACGGTAGCAGTGGACAGCAGCGTGTCCCAGCTGAGAGATGTTCACACCAGACTGAACTCGATTGAAACTCATCTTCATCAGCTGCTGGAGACATCAGGTAGGACAATCTGCTATCTACACTGTACACATGAAGACTGTCGGAGAGGGGGGGGGGGCCTGGGTGTCAATATTCACTGTCTCTAAAGAAACCAGGGGCGTCAATTGGGTATGGCAGGGGTATGCAGCTGCCATACCCTGGGTCAAGGGGGGAAAATAAAAGTTACTTTTAAATATAAATCCATGAATGTATCTTTGTCTATCTGTGCTGGTTATTATGGTGTTAAATTACAGTAAAATAACTACAAATGCAAAATGTAACAAAATGGTCACTCTAACAAGGCATTATAATTATATTCTCCACACTTTTATTCTCCTCATCTTGACAAAATTGTATATTCCCAGGTTCTGCAGGTCAGCTGCACAGGTGCAATGCATTATTGTTAATTGTGGCACTAACATGCCAAGTTTAGCAGCACTTGAACAACCGTTCCAGGCTGCCATATCCAGCCCAAGAAACCGTAGAAACGGGGGAAAAGATTTAATGTATCATGCCTGTTGCTAAGACATGGCAACATGACTGGTGTCTTGCACACGCGCAAAGGCGTGCGTGCAAGACACCAGTCATGTTGCCATACTTTAGCTTTTTCTGAACTGACACCACTGAAAGAAACAGTTTTCAGACAGAAATGTTTAGTCTTTAAAGCTAATGGAGTACAAAGTATTTTTCTTCTTGGCATCAAAGAATAGTAGCCACGGTTAAAAATCTAGGTTGATGTCATCATTAGATAATGTGTCTTTTTTTGAGGAATTAGCCAATAGCCTACAGTAAATACAAACTGAGAGGTTGTTGCTGAAACTGTCCAACAGTCGTGACATTGAAACCGTAATGGTTTGTGTGTTTATAGCTAAATCTAAAGTGGCGTTCTCAGCTGGATTTGGTGGGGAAGGAGACTATGGACCATTCAACACAGACACCACACTGAAATACAATGATGTGCAAACCAACATTGGCTATGCTTACAGTCCAAACACAGGTATATTTGAACTTTTGCACAACTGAGAAGCGTGTGTGTGTGTGTGTGTGTGTGTGTGTGTGTGTGTGTGTGTGTGTGTGTGTGTGTGTGTGTGTGTGTGTGTGTGTGTGTGTGTGTGTGTCTGTGTGTGTGTGTGTGTGTGTGTGTGTGTGTGTTACAGTGACTTAAGCAGATAAAATATTAGGCTACATTACAAATCTTCTTCCTTACAGGAACCTTCACAGCGCCAGTCCATGGAGTCTACCACTTCAGTTTCTACCACCATCATAGCGTTGGAGATGGCGGAGCTGCGTTCCTCTACAAGAACAAAGCACAAGTGCTTGCGGTCACATATGGCTATAATAAGGATGGCCAGTACAATACTGCTAACGGTGTCACAGTGCTGTTGGAGGAGGGAGATGAAGTCAATGTCCTCTTAGAGAAAGGTCAATGGATTTATGACAACGGCAAGAATTTCAGTAACTTCAATGGCATTCTGTTGTTCACCCTGTGATACAGTAGCATATCGTCGTTGTCGGGCAGAAACCTCGTATCTCCAAGTTTCAAATGTAAACCTTTTTTCGGCAAGTAAAGCCCTGCTTCATCATACAAGGCCGTCGCACAAAAGTAGTGAAAACAGCAGATCTACAAGCACACAACGCCTCGCACCGTTTAAATCACTAGTTTAAATCATTTTTTAAATGATAAATGCAAAACGAACGGTTTTGGACATACAAGGTTTCCACCCGACAATGACGATATAATCGTCTCTGTCGGTTGGAAACCTTGTATGTCCATAATCGTATGTAGCTATGCGTAGTTGTTTAATCACACGCTATTTGTAATCCTTTTCATTAGTTCAACCTTTATGAAACCCACAGACACACTTAGCCAACATTTTGATTATTATAACAAAACACACATTAATCACTTCAGCCCTAATAGGCCTATACATTTTGTCCATTTGAAAATAGCCCATCTACAAGGTCACAATGTGTCACGATGCGACGCATCGTGAGCTTGTAGATCTGCTATATTTAAGTATATTTTGATACCAATACTTTGGTTGTATTTCATTACAGTATTGATACTCTTAAAGTAAAATGTAGTACTTTCTTTACACCACTGATCTCAACACGTTGTGAGCTTGTAAAGATTGGAGATTTTAGCTACTTTAACTCTTTCTGTGCCAAAAGCAAAAATGGCTCCAAGGTAGATGTGCCAAGATTTTGTATGTTTTTCTTTACTGTTGAATGAAAACATATTTTTTTTGGGGGGCCCACTGATCGATCACAGAAACAGACACAGTCGTTGTGATTCAGTGACAAAAATAATTTTGTCAATCGGACAAAATTAATGGTTCCAGAGATAGAGCTGAATGAATTAAAAAAAAAATCCATCCACTAGCATGAACGCGCATTCTCTCAAGCAGCCACACGAGGGAGCCAACACACAAACAGAGAAAAGCATCTCTCTGATCTCAGGTCATGTTGACATCTTTTCAATAAAAAAAAGAAGAAAAAAATGACGTCATTGGCACAGGGGGCCCTTTGAAAAAAGACGTCAAGAGACATCATTGGCACGGAAGGATTGTTAATATGACGAAATTGGACATTCATTTACGGCGCAAAAACATTAATTATGCAGATACTGTACAAGGTTTCTGTCCGATAGTACCGGTATTGTCTCAGAAAGCAGCAGTGTGACGTTAACAACACTCGACATTCACATGCATCCATGCTTCCTGGTGTGATGGAGTGCATGTAATGCAAAATAACTGTTTTCAATATTGAGTACACAGGACCCCAATGGAAACAAGCCATAGGCTTTCTTGGCAAAATCCTTTTAGCAGACCTTGTATTGTACTGTACTTCCCTGTGCATGTCTCTGCAAACTGTTAATAAAGGATTCAATTGTTGTTACACGCAATACCTGAACCATCATTCCGCTGCTACTACCACTATCAGAGGTGGAGGCCATTATTATTTGCTTAAGCAGAGCGTGCAAGTACTGTAATGGGATGGGTATGTATGTAGGGTGTCTGTATGTAGATGTCTCCCTTTTTCTGAAAATGGATGGGATTCTGGGAATGTATGTGTATGTATGTCAGTGTCTCATCATTAACAGCCAATGAGGGACCAGCATTCCTGGTGATGCCACTGGTGATGTCAGCAGAGTTTGGTATAGAGTAGTGAAGTGTGACGTAATTTACACATCCTTTTTTTTTTTCTTTTTTTTTTTTTTTTATCCCACAATTTTGTAACCCATTTTTTCACCCAGTGCCAATTGCCTACGTAATCCTGGGCTCTGCTCTCCCTCTGCCGCGTCTGGGGAGACAACGGACTGACCTCATGCTTCCTTATGCATGAGGAGTCCACGTTGCTTCTTTTCACCTGACAGTGGAGATTTCCCTGGTTTGGACGTAGCGCGTGGAAGGAACACGATATTCCAACCAGTTCCTTTCCCCTCCATCAGGCGCCCCGGCTGGCCAGGGGGAGGCATTATTGAGACCAGGATTACATGCATGTTTTTGTGAGGGTATCAACCCTAGGAGACACAGGGAGAACATGCAAACTCCACACAGAAAGGCCCTATCGCCAACCCCACCTAGGGTGTGGGCACTGATGACGTGGAGGGAGGAACACGCCGCCAGCGCCCACAGCGTCCCCCGGCGGGAATCGAACCCAGGACCTACTAGCTGTGAGGCGAAGCGCTAACCACTGCGCCACCGTGCCCCCGTAATTTACACATATATCCTACCTGGTTTGCGGTTGTCTTCCCCCATTCTGAATACCCATAGACCTTTTTCATATTGCATCATATAAGAACTGTGTTCCAATTATAAACAAATTATCTGAGCGGTTTGACTCATATGGATATGAAGAATCAACTGATGGTGAGAAAACGCTAATGTTACTGTCGCCAAATTAGTAATATTTTCCGCTAGATACAGGCTTTATCAAATATGAGTGAATGACTATCATAAACCATACAGAGCCACCTCGCCGACAATATCGCAAAGAATGTTTGTTTATTTTTGGACCGCAATGCTTATATGAGACGATTTAAGGTGACTCAATGTTATTCTCCATAGAGAACTTACTTCTGTGGAACCGGGGGATGAGCGAGTCACGTCATGACTTCACTGTTCTATAGAAGAGCATTCCAGGTAATGTCTTCATTAACATCCAATGAGGACAGCAGTGCACACCTCGTGGCGCGCTCTGCTTGTGCAAAAGTAGGCCATGCCTACTTGTGCGTGAGGAGCAAGTTGGCACCTCGACAGAGTGCAGTTCTGATTTTATTTATTTTCACTTTCAGATTCTTGTTCGATACCAAGCTAGCTCACACTAACACTGAACGTCAAACAGGCAGAAATCATGACACACATGGGAGTATAAATAGACAAGGACTAAATGGACACACGTGAACTCAACTAGGCAATCAACACGTTAAACAACAACGCTAAAATCTCACATGACACAGATGCTTTCCCGGTAATGGGTTAAACAGGCAGAAACAGAAAGAGAGAAAATATGTCTTGTAATTTATGAATGCTGCTTTATTTTCTAGAAGCACAGAGGAGTGATAGTTTTCTTTGGATCTACGGGTTTGCATAACAAGGAACATCCTTGAATGTTTCTTGCGATGCGTATGGAGTCGGCGTGGTGATTCAGAGGGCGGGCGTTTAGAAGATCTCATCGGTGCATTTGCAGGAGGTGGGACCTGTGGGCGGGCGTTTAGATGATCTCATTGGTGCATTTGCAGGAGGCGGGGCACCAGTCTGCGACGTTTGCGTTGCTGCAGCCCCACTGCTGCTTCAGGTCAGGACAGTTGCTGTACTGGTCAGTGTAAGGACATGGGTTGGCTGAGAGAGACAGAGTGACAGAGAGAGAGAGACAGAGATGTACTGGTCAGTGTAAGGACATGGGTTGGCTGAGAGACATAGAGTGACAGAGAGAGAGAGAGAGAGAGAGACAGAGTGAAAGAGAGAGAGAGACACAGAGACAGAGATGTACTGGTCAGTGTAGGGACATGGGTTGGCTGAGAGACACAGTGACAGAGAGAGAGAGACAGAGATGTACTGGTCAGTGTAGGGACATGGGTTGGCTGAGAGACATAGAGTGACAGAGAGAGAGAGAGAGAGACAGAGATGTACTGGTCAGTGTAGGGACATGGGTTGGCTGAGAGAGACAGAGTGAAAGAGAGAGAGAGAGAGAGACAGAGATGTACTGGTCAGTGTAGGGACATGGGTTGGCTGAGAGACACAGAGTGACAGAGAGACAGAGAGAAGACAGTGAGACGAAGTAGTGAATGCGACGGAGATAGAGAGACAACAGATCAGAGGTCATTGAGTGCCGCGCTGCGAGCTTGTAGATCTGCTATTTTTTTAAAGTCGTGAAAATGTGTGCAAATCTTTGAATATATGTATTTTCAAAGCGAACGTTTGTAACTCAAATTTTGCTTCTGGGTGGTCCCTGGAACTAAATATTTTGAGATGGGGGTCCGTGGCCAAATACATATCATTTTGAAAAGGTTTGAGAACCACTGACATAGTAGTCTCTCAAGAACAGACTAACTGAGCTCCAGTTAAGTGAAAAGGACCTTTTCTTTGACGATGGCTAGCCAGATTGCTGACATAGAAACACAGGGTTTTTTTCTCCAAAAACCTTAGAAGGGTTCAAAAGACACTTATAGAATCGGGTCAAAATTCAAATTTTCTCGATTTTTCAAAAATAGCAGATCTACAAGCTCGCAGCACGGCACTCGGTGCCGCGCTGTGAGCTTGTATATTTGCTATTTTTCAATAGTTAAAGCACATAATAATGATACACACCCGTTCTAAATGGGTTAAAAGAGCCGTTCAAAAGACTGGCTCATTTGGCTCATCTGTATATTTATCATTGTATATTTACCTATTTTTAAGAAGCATTCGTTGAAACATGAACCCACAAGGTGGCAATACATTCCTCTGATGACAATTGAGATAACAATTTTGTATTTACCCATTTTATAAAACGTGTGCGTAAATTAAGCTACCTATGTATTCATGCAACACCTAAAAAAAACAAGCAGGCAACAATGAAATCGCTCCTCCCCTTGTTCTCTGTCTCTCTCACTCACTCACTGTACTCAGTCAGTGCTCAGTGGAGTAGCAAGGAGGAGCTTTTGTGTTAAACCCCTGCTCCGACCCAAATGAACGGCTCCCTACTCCACGAACCGGATCCCATCGTCATCGTTCACTTCAAAGAGCCGTTCAAAAGATTTGATTTGTTCGCGAACGTCGCATCTCTAATTGAATTGATGTAATAGTGAAATATCAATATGTAATTGATTCGATTGACCATATATTTTCCAATTCCAATAAATGATACATCATTTGAAATCTAACATTCTGTGCTTTCGTAACCAAATCTGTAATTAAGCTGAAAAATTACATGGCACTCTTGTGGCTCAAAGCATTGTATTCAGTCACATTTATTTCTCAACTCCTCCTGAAACTTGCTAAAACCTCTAGTTAAAGTACATTTTGAATTACGGACAGAGTATTTCTACATTGCAGTGTTGATTTACAGTAAAAAGAGTACTTCTTTCCACCACTGCTTCACAGTACAATCCACGGTGTGGCAGAAATTCATGCAGAAATATATGGTCACTTACTGCACAGCTTGTTATCACAGGCGTTGGGACAGTCACCACAAGATGGTCCAGACTTGTAGGGGTGGGTGTACTGGTAGTTACCACTGTATGTGGGACACAACATGAAATATTAAAGATTGTATATGATCCGAGAGTGTGAGACAGCAAAACTTTATTTTTATTTTTTTTTCACGTCCATCTACTCACATTAATGAATACATTTTCAGCAATTGTGGGTACTGTAGATGTTTCTACATGTATCTACAGCAGGGGTTTTCAAAGTGGGTGACGGGGCACCCTGGGGTGCCGCGACAGCAGTCCAGGGGTGCCGCGAGATCATTTGATAATATTTGGAATTTATTTGGACACTTGAAAAAATATTTAGTATCATTTTAAACTTGAAGTACAAAGTTATTTTCAGTCAGTTCTAACCAAAATGGTTATTATCTCAACGTTTTCCTCGCATCATAATCACTAAAATATCGTCACTGTCGGACAGAAACCTCGTATCTCCAAGTTTCAAATGTGTACGTCTTTTGGTAAAGCAAAGCCCTGCTTCATCATACAAGACTGTCGCACAAAACCGATCTACAAGCACACAACGCCTTGCGATGCGAGGCGGTGTGTTCTTTGTAAATTGTAACCTTAAACTGCTATGCTGCCCATGGGCAACTGACTTCCCCCCTTGGGATAATAAAGGTATCTATCTATCTATCTATCTATCTATCTATCTATCTATCTATCTATCCATCCATCCATCCATCCATCCATCCATCCAATGCAATCCTTTTGTAGACTCTCAAGACCTGTAAAGGCACATTTGGAACCCGCTCTGCACAACACATTTTGAGATCCTGCCAAAACACCTTTTTCATTTTAAAATGCGGATCGCACGTTTCTCAACTTCATAACAGGTCACTCATATGGAATACTCTACCCTTACTGTCGTCAGTTATAAAACACAAAAATCCAAATCTGTGTGTGATAAAATAATAATTATGTTATATCACATTAAGCACTTGAACCCGATAGCATCCCTATTCTGGTGGGAAGATTTGCTGAATCTCACAATGCATTGCAGCTTGTATACCAGTTGTGACACATAGCAGTAGAAGTATGTGTACTTATGGGGGACAGTACACATAGAAGTATGTGTACACATAGAAGTATGTGTACACATAGAAGTATGTGTACTTATGGGGGACAGTACACATAGAAGTATGTGTACTTATGGGGGGGCAGTAGTGACACACATAGAAGTATTTGTTCTTACGGGGGACAGTGACACACATAGAAGTATGTGTACTTACGGGGGACAGTGACACACATAGAAGCATGTGTACTTACGGGGGACAGTGACACACATAGAAGCATGTGTACTTACGGGGGACAGTGACACACATAGAAGCATGTGTACTTACGGGGGACAGTAAACATAGAAGTATTTGTACTTACGGGGGGCAGTAGTGACACACATAGAAGTATGCGTACTTACGGGGGACAGTAGTGACACACATAGAAGTATTTGTAGGCGGCGTTGGGACAGTGGGCCATGGCACATCCGATCTGGTTGGAGCGGTACCACACCAACTGTACACACACAACACACAATAAAACATCAACTCAGTGTTTAAACAGTTTAAACAGTAACATGATACGCCTGAGGAGTCGATGAAATCTGTCGGGGCCATAGAATGTCCGCGTTAGGTTAGACTACTGCATGTGTACCTGGGTGTAGTGTCCGATCACTCCTCCGTTGATAGACCCCACACCGTAACGATAGTCCTTCACCTCGTCATACCAGGACTGGATGGCGCCGTCCCATGTTTCCTTATAACTGGCCATGTACAGGTTCTCACCACATCCACTGGCTGGAGAGAGAGACAGAGAGACAGAGACAGAGACAGGGAGAGAGAGACACACAGAGAGAGAGAGAGAAGGACTTAAAGGACAACCCTAAATCACTTCTAGGCTCATTTTCCTACTTATATTGATCCAAAATTACTGTCCATGGGGTCTATTAGGCAGAAATGCTTCTGTTTTCCAGTTTGCCCAGCAGAACGTAGCAGCTCTCATAGCATAGAGTTGAGCCTATAAGCCTATCGCTATGACACAAATTGTTGTGGTCAAAAGTGATTTTCTTTTTCATGAATGTGTTACTATTTGTCATTACAAACACATCCATGCCTTGTTTGTCCCACACAAGCCACCACGATCTCATAAATAATGTTTTGGGGTGAGCATTCGGCACAACTGCCAATCAAAGTGACAGTACTGGCCAATCACAGGGCTTCTTGTCCGGGACTTGGCAAAACACATAAAAGCCTAACATCTGTTTAGCAGAGTGTGATGGCTTGTGTGGGACAACGATGACATGGATGTGTTTGTTATGACAACTACTAACACATTCTTGAAAATAAAAACTCTTTTGACCACAACAATTTGTGTCATAGTGATAGGCTTATAGGCTCAACTCTATGCTATGAGAGCTGCTGGGTTCTGCTTGGGAGACTGGACAACAGGAGCATTTCTGCCTAATAGACCCCATGGACAGTCTTTTTGGATCAATATAAGTAGGAAAATGAGCCTAGAAGTGATGTAGGGAGGAGTTGTCCTTTAAGCTGCGTCCAAACCTGAAGCTATTTCTTATATTCTAGTCGTTTCTATCGCTTCAACCTTTTTTCTGCATGGGCACACTTTTCATGTCCCAAGAATCCATTGAGCACACCAACATAATACTAGCCTGATCTCAGACTCTACGCTGGGGCTTGAGTCTGAACTTGTGGCCATTCTATTTGATTGAAAAGGGGAGGGGATTTAAAATTTGAAATTACCAATCACAAGAGATCTGGTGGGAGGGGTTGTGTTTGACTTTTGCACACAAAACATTCCCTCCTCCCCCTCCCCTCAATGACATGCACCAAACAAGTCATTGTCTTTGATGTTTCATTGATTAGAGAGAATCACTAACGAGCTATTCGACACTTGTATGGCTCAATCAATGACTGCAGTTCGGAGCCCTTTTGAAGTTCAGAGGGAGCAATTAAGAACTCTGGTGAGCCACGCAGCCACCCCTCCCTCCACTGTTTCTGTTGATTTTCAAAAGTTAGACGCGCCCCTCCTCCGCATTGCATTGATTTCATTGGTCGGTTTCGGTCGGTTTGAGAAGCTTTCGGTAGCAAGAGACACGTCATATGACACATCCAGACCCAAGAGATGCAGTTCACTCAGAGAGTGGGCGGGTCTATTGGCTGGAGCCAGGCTAACATAATACGGGGGTGTAAATATCGTCACTGTCGGGCTTTCAAGCAGTTTCAAGGGGCACACTTGACCCTTCTCAGGGGCACACCAAAGGTCCCCAGGCACAGTGGTTGAGAAACACTGTTGTAAGGTACAGGAAACAAGACTATCTATCTATCTGTCTATCTGTCTGTCTGTCTCAGTATGCCCAAATATGGAGATGACTGATGTCACGTCATGTGGCCTTTCCTCTAAGTCGTCTAAGCGCTATACTCTAGTAGTTATATGAATTCAAGTTCAATGCTCTCCTATCCCAACTAGAATTGAGGTTGATAAAGTGTCACCGGTGTGTGACCTGTGATCTGTGATGCCAGTATTTGCTCTTTCACTCCAGATGTTTTGTTTATGCTACGAAAGCCACAGGCCAGCTTATCTGAGAGCACTGGAAGCAGGGGCGTCAATTGGGTATGGCAGGGGTATGCAGCTGCCATACCCTGGGTCCAGGGGTGAAAATAAAAGTTACTTTTAAATATAAATCCATGAATGTCTCTTTGTTAAAATACAGTAAAATAAAGTGCAAATTTTAACTAAATGGTCACTTTAACAAGGTATTATAATTATATTCTCCACACTTTTATTCTCCCCATCTTGACAAGATGGTATATGCCCAGGTTCCGCAGGTCAGCTGCACAGTGCAATGCATTATTGTTTATTGTGGCACGTTTACTAAAATGCCAAGTTTAGCTGCACTTGAACAACTGTTCCAGGCTGCCATATCCAGACCAAGAAACCATAAAAACCTGTGTACTGCCACTGACTGAAAGCAGTGGCAGTGCGTCCCACTCATTTTGGCAAGCAACGGTGCTGCTTGCCAAAAACAACAGACATGCTTATCAACTCATTAGTTGAAAAGGAGGGGTTGTTTCAATGCCCTCATATCACACATTAAATAGCATTTGATAAATCTTCGATGCCAATATTTGCTCTCCCGGAAACGGAAGGCAGCTTATCGGATGTAGTGGCAGTGTGTCTGACTCGTGAATTTATTATACACTAGAACGACAGTGTGTCGCTTGCCAAAAAAGAACAGATCTATCTTATCAACGCACCATTGATAAGCTTGCAAGTCTAGCGGAGCATAAGTATGCTATCCGCACAAACAACATGGTAAATCCAATAGCCAGACATTTTAAAGAAATGCACAGTAATGATAGTTTGCTGCGCATTATTGGTCTTGAGCATATAAAACCGCTAACTAGAGGCGGAGATCGGCTCAGAAAATTAAACCAGAGAGAACATTTTGGATCCACTCCCTGGACGCACTGTGTCCTCCAGGTCTGAATGAGGATATAGATTGTGTTTTCTTTAGTACATTTTTGCAGTTATACTTTTCATTGCCTTAAGTTTGCTGCTTTATTTGTTAAATGTATATATATTGTTTTGTTATATATAATTTATTTTTGTTCTCTTTATTTAGTCTTATTGGTAAATTGATTGATTGCTCCAGTGTCTGTTGTCCCTATGTAATAACCTTTTGTGTTGCTCACACACGCACACACACTTGTGCAATTTTGGTTGTGTGTCCTAAGTGCTGATTGACTAGGTCTCTGCAACTCTGCAACCCTTTGTATATAAGGACTTCTGTTTGTCTGTTTGCCTCATATATGCCCTGATGAAATAAATCCATTTTCTGTTACTACGCCGTCTATTTCTCGCCTCAAATGTTTTTAAGGAAACATTCTTGAGAGCAACCTTTAGTTGTAAATGACGCTGTGTGTTTGTTTACATGGCTGACATGTTGGATACGGCACTAAATTCACACAGTGCATCCTGACTGCAGCAGGTGCTCTGAGCCGTTGATGAATTATAGAGCGGAGCGGTCATTATACGCCTATAAATCACAGCTGATTTCAGCGCTCGACCAATCAGAATCAAGCATTCAACCAAGCCGGGTAATAAAATGAAATATTCAAACATCTTTGGACACAGAATCACCAGGAGCCTGGATGGCTTGGATCCAGGCTTAAAGGGATATTCCACTTTCAACAGGGAAACACCTTATTGGCTTTTCTCCTCATAAACACCCATTGTAATTTCAAACTTCATTTTAACCATGATAGATTCATTAAAAACACCCATTATTTCTTCTGGTGACTCATACTACCCACTAAATATGTGAGCAGGCCGTGTTTTATCCCCCCATTCCAGTGCCATTGTCTGCATCCCACATTATGAGACGTAGAGTCAGTGGTCAGTATAATGAGCATTAGTGAGGACCCAGTCTATGAAGATAAGGTCTCATTTTGAGGGGGTCTTACTGCTGATTTTCCTCTGGCTTTCGGGGCTGTGGTTCATGGAGCAGCCGTTGGCCCATCTCTGAGCGTTGGCTGCAGCTTCGTTGTTCCAACTCTGTGGGAACAGAGGACACAGGATGTTAGGCACCCCTACATTATAATTTTCACTCCCAGCACCTTATATTTATAGCATATCGTCGTTGTCGGGTGGAAACCTTGTATGTCCAAAACCGTTCGTTTATATTTATCATCTATAAAATGTACTAAACTAGTGAAAACAGCAGATCTACAAGCACACAACGTATTTTTGGTACTTTTACTTCTACTCCACTACATCAAATATTGTACTTTTACTCCACTACATTTATTTCAAAACTTTACAGTTACTTTGTAGATTTAGATTATCATTACAGAACATACATTAACCACTTCAGCACTATACAGTATACATTTCGTCATGATGCGATCTGCTGTTCTGCTTCAAAATATATCTTTTGTTATATATACATTTTGAACTTGTGAAACAAAATGAGAGTACTTTCTATTTACATTGCAAGTACTTTTCCCACCACTGCCCTTGTCTGAAAATATTGTGTGCCTCCATAAACTAAAATTTGTGTTGTTAAAATGTTTCAAAAAATATTCAATTCACAGCACTGAGAGTGTATGGATTGGCTGGTGAGACACTGGATTGTATTTTATATTGTGTATGTATGTTGTACTCTATGGACCTTCTAGAGAGTGTGAAATAAAGATTGAACTGAATGGAATGCTCTATGAAGGAGTATCTTACCATCTTCAGCATGTTGCTGGCGCTAGGCCTCACGCCTCTCCTCAGAGTGTTGTGTTTGTTCACAATGTCACTCTGGTCTGACCTAGAGACCAGCATAACATCTAGAAGACAAACAAACACAACAAAAAGACAGGAATGAATGTGTGAAATTCTGACAAACAACATTACGTGAAATGTTGTGCAATGTGAAACATTGCAATGACTTTTAAACAATGGTACACTACTCACCCTCCTGCAGGTGCCAGCGCAGAGATGAGATAGAGAGATAGAGAGGAAAGGTTCATTAAAGGTACACTATATTGTGTATCATTATTTTATGCTTTAACTAATTGAAAAATAGGAGATATACAAGCTCACAGCGCGGCACCGAGTGCCGCGCTGCGAGCTGGTAGATCTGCTATTTTTGAAAAATCGTGAAAATCTGAATTTTGACCCGATTCTATAAGTGTCTTTTGAATTGATTTTTTGAAAAACCCTATGTTTCTATGTCAGCAATCTGGCCAGCCATCGTCAACGAAAAGGTCCTTTTCACTTAACTGGAGCTCAGTTTGTCTGTTCTTGAGAGACTACTATGTCAGTGGTTCTCAAACTTTTTCATGTGAAGGACCCCCAAACTGATATGTATTTGGCCACGGAGGCCCCATCTCAAAATATTAGGTCCATTTAGTGCCTAAATGGGTTAATACCTTGCAAAGAGCATGAATTCAAAACACATTTTTGACAATTATGTTCATTAGAAATGCAACCATCTTCATATGGAAACACTACATGAATAAGTCTATCTTTTATACCGTAAAAACAATGTCATAAAGCTTTCTATTTGACAGTGTTATTCATAAGCAATATAAATAAAAGCTAATAACACTTTTAGATAGATATGAATTAACACGTCAACATTCTATTTATTATCCTAATCCCTAAAGTATTTTGGAAACTTTTGAGAATATTTGTACCAACTGAAATGAAAGGTTTAAGGTGGTTAAATATAAGCTGCATAATTGCAGACGCCAATTGTCGCAAAATCCAAATAATTGCATGACGCAAATAGCAATGGAGTTGTCATTTGGCATGGGATGATTTTTGTGGAAAAAATCATCAAGATTAGTGATATTTTCACACTTGTCAAAATATGCTTTCAACTCATTAACCTCCTGAAACCCAGAATCCATAATTATTCTGGGCTATTTTGGGGCTAAGCGATCTGGTATAATGTTTAAAGAAAACAGCATAGTGTAACGCCCAGGACCCATTTTGATGGGTCCCTTCATTTTAGATTTCCAACATTTTGTTTTTAATTATTATTATTTCAAAACATTTTCAAAAAAACAGTCCCCAAAAAGCAAAGATTTTCATAGAAAAAAGAAAATGCTATGGAAGCGACGCGTTGTGCGCGTGTAGATCTGCTGTTTTCACTAGTTTGGGTCCCGGGCAAATGCCTAATCTTTCTTTTGGCTTTGGGCCTCTACCTGTATGGTTTCTGAACCATTGGCAGAGAGGGTTTAAGTGGTAGTGGATGTGTAGCTCAGCAGCTAAAGCAAATTGAGCCCCAGTGTATGACAGGGGGACAATTTCTTGATGAATTAAAATCTCTTCGATTCGATTGAACAATTATCGTTATTATCGTCCCATGTTTTTTTATGTGCTTGCTTTTACAATTTACATTTCACAATTTAGAATTTAGAATTTAAGATTTTAGCAGACACTTTTAATCCAGAGCGATTTACTATAAGCTTGCCTCACTGTTACATTGTTTGTACCTTTTCTGTTTCTAACCCTAACCCTAACCCTGTATCCTTGCTCTGTAAAGCACTTCCAGTTGCATTCATTTTATGAAAGGTGCTATACAAATAAGATTAATTAGAACGGGTACACATTATTGTGTATCATTATTTTATGCTTTAACTATTGAAAAATAGCAGATATACAAGCTCACAGCGCGGCACCGAGTGCAGCACTGCAAGTCAGTAATCTGGCCAGCCATCGTCAAAGAAAAGGTCCTTTTCACTTAACTGGAGCTCAGTTAGTCAGTTCTTGAGAGACTACTATGTCAGTGGTTCTCAAACGTTTTCATGTGAAGGACCCCCAAAATTATATGTATTTGGCCCTACCCTAACCCTAACCCTAACCCGGATCCCCATCTCAAAATATTTAGTTCCAGGGACCACCAAGAAGCAAAATTTTAGTTACAAATGTACGTCTAAAATACATGTATTCAAAGATTTGCACACATTTTCACTACTTTTTCAAAAATAGCAGATCTACAAGCTCGCAGCACGGCACTCGGTGCCGCGCTGTGAGCTTGTATATCTGCTATTTTTCAATAGCTAAAGCATTCAATAATTCTAGGCCTAAATGGCTTAATAGTTGTCATTACTTACGTTGTCCTCAGCCACGGGGGTGGCAGGCACCCTCACAGCCAGCAGAGCCCAGGCCAACAGCAAGGTAAGCATGTACATGGTGCTATCCAAGTATGGCTACTGTGTCTGTGTCCTGACAGCTCTTATATATATATATACACTGTGCTGTACGGTACTTGTGGCTGACACGTGAACTCCTACTCACAGGTACAGTACAGTATGTGTCAAAGTGAAGGACACAGTGTAGATAGGGCTCAGTCAACACTCCACCTGTCAGAGATGTCCTTGACAATTTTTTTTAATGGAAAGGTTCGTTCACGGTTAGAGACGGGTCGTTTTGACCGTGCACCATAACCACTTCAAACCTGCACGTGTTGTCAAGCGGAGTCCCTCAGAGCCCTGTGTCTTTTTTTATTTTCTTTACATTAAATATCTTAGCAGAAAATAGCCGGCCACTGTAGGTCTGATATTTTCCTGCAAAAGTCTTCCCCAGATTACAGACGCTGGAAGTGGTTTGTTTGTTTTAGGGCATTCACGAATAGTGATTTTTAGTATTCGAATTATTCGACCTCAAAGTATTCGAATATTTGACAGGACTGGCCAAACTGTCAAATATTAAGTAAGCAAGAGGCGAACATTGTGGAAATTGTCGATCTACATGCTCACAACGCCTCCCAACATTAAATGTAATACCTACAATTCCAAGTGCTTGTCAGGGTGGGGGTCCCCAGTTCAAATTTGTTTATTTTGGGGGTCACAAAAAGGTTTGAGAACCCTTGGTATAGAGCATTAACAAATTCATCCACCAGGGCCATTGACAACTCATTCTTATGACGTCCTATCTAGCCAAGCTTTATAAACTATATATATTTTTAAAGAGAAAATACAAAAATAAAAATAAGCGAATATTTCGACTTTGGTGAACAACGTTGAATAGTGACTTTGATATTTGAATATTCGAATATTCAAATATTTGGTGAATGCCCTAGTTTGTTTTTGTTTATGACCAAAATATCCCCAAAAAGAATAGATTTCCCACCCTTTTACACCTGTAAACGTGTGATGTTGACAATAAACTTGAAATCTTGAAAACTAGAAAGTTTGGACGCAAATGTCTGCAACATAATAGGAAATGCACGCTCCTTGGTGCGCAGGTCTCCACCAGGCTTGGTTGCAATAACCATCATAGCCAATTGGAATGGAATATGAAGAATTTGAGATTATGTGTGCCTATTTAGATTATGTGTGCCTATTTAGTCCATGGGCCATACGAGATGTCGGTATCGGAAAGGTGGCAAAGGTTATCATGCATTTTTGAAAAGCTCTATATCTGTAGATTATAATTTGGTATGATAACCCTTTCTGAGACACAGCTAAATTGGTGTTATCAGCCGCTAGAGTTGGTGTCCCATTAACTTTACTATACAGGAAAAAAAATGCAAAACATTAATCTGCTTTAAGTAGCATATGAGGGGTCAAACTAGGGGTTTTTCATGATTCTAAATCCATTGCAAACATCCGTTTTGCATAAAAAACATTCATTGGGCTAAAACGGCCCCCACAAAAGTGTGAAAAGTGATGACTCATCACTTTTCATCACTATACCATAGTCTTGTGGGGCCGTTTTTTAGCCCAAGGAATGTTTATTGTGCAAAACAGATGCTTGCAATGGATTTAGAATCATGAAAAAACCCTAGTTTGACCCCTCATAATGGTACTTAAAGCAGATTATTTTTTTGCTTTTTTTCCCTGTAATGTAAAGTTAATGATAACATGCCCATGGACTAATTTGTGTCAAAGATTTGCACACAGAGTCTCTCTGAGGCTTTTAGCCATACATGACAGTACTCCAGTATTTTTTAGTACGAGTATCTATACTTTGACCCAAGCACAAGAGCTGAGTACTTTGTCCACAACTGGTCTGAACAGGGAAACGGAAAAATAGAAAATTAAGTGTCATAATTTAAAACGTTGCTTTATTTTCTAAAAGCACAGAGGAGTCATATTTCCATTGGATATACATAGATTATGTATATACAGTATTACCAGTAAGACTCCCTAATCGGATAAGCGACCGTCAGGTCGCATACACAGGGCACACAAGGAGGGAATATGGGAAATGGGACAGATCCATGTTGGTGACATGACTTTAGAGATACTGTGTACCACTTTGCCTGATTTTAGGGCAAAATCAGTAGGAGCAGTGTCCAAAAATGTGTTTTGCAAGAATCGGCCTCATGGTGGCGCTAGAAGAGGGCCATGTGAGAAATGAGGGGTGGAGGTTGTGGTTTGGCAGGTGGCGGAGATATGAGTCGGGCAAAAGTGTGACGTGACGTGTGACGGACAGACTGACTGACTGACAGACAGACAGACAGACAGTGGAGCTTTTGATAGTAACTGCGACCTTGCGGTCGCAAAAACCATGGGTTTGCACAAGGAACGGCGTTCAATGTGGATTCAATCATGTTCATTGAGATGTGTTTTCTTGCAGTTGGCTGGTCAATCAGTGGACGGATGTTCATTCGATCTCATTGGTGCATTTGCAGGAGGCGGGACGTGTGGGCGGGCGTTTAGATGATCTTATTGGTGCAATGGCAGGAGGCGGGGCACCAGCCTGCGACTATGGGGTTGCCGCAGCCCCACTGATTGGTCAGGTCAGGACAGTTACTGAAGGTGTCATGAAAGGGACATGGGTTGGCTGAGAGAGAGAGAGAGAGAGAGAAAGAGAGAGTTAATTCATAATTGCGACCGTCAGGTCGCAGTTACTATCAAAACCTCCACCAGCTGTCAGTCTGTCAGTCAGTCACACGTCACACATCACACTTTTCCCCTGCTCATATCTCCGCAACCGTTGCCCCGATCCAAGCCAAATTTCGCACACACACTCCTTGCCTGCCAAACCACAACCTCCAACAATTCTCACATGGCCCTCTTCTAGCGCCACCATGAGGCCGGTTCTTGCAAAACACATTTATGGACACTGCTCCTACACATTTTGCCCTAAAATCACGCAAATCGGTACACAGTATGTCGACACTCATCTCATCAACATGGATCTGTCCCACACAGCGCCACCATCAGGCAGATTTTTTATCCCACAATTCTTTTGTAACCCAATTTTTTAACCCAGTGTCAATTGCTAAGCTGTAATCGTGGGCGCTGCTCTCCCTCTGCCAACCTGAGGAGAGCCCCGAACTGAGCTCATGCTTCCTGCGATGCACGAGGAGTCCAAGCTGCTTCTTATCACCTGACAGGGTTTCCCCGGTGGGACATAACACGTGAAAGAAACACGTTATTCCCACCCGTTCCTTTCCCCTCCATCAGGTGCCCCGGCTGGCCATGGGGAGGCAGTATAGAGACCAGGATTACTGCATGTTTTATTTTTTTATTTTTTGTGAGGGTACCTACCCTAGGGCAGGGGTTCCCAAACTTTTTTTTGTCTCAGGGCACCCCATAAATATTTTTTTAATCCGAGGCACCCCTACATTATAATTTTCACTCCCAGCACCTTATATTTATAGCATATCGTCGTTGTCGGGTGGAAACCTTGTACGTCCAAAACCGTTCGTTTTGTATTTATCATCTATAAAATGTACTAAACTAGTGAAAACAGCAGATCTACACGCACTGTGTGTGTGTAGATCGGCTGTTTTCACTAGTTTTGTGCGACGGTCTTGTATGATGAAGCTGGGCAAAAGACGTACACATTTGAAACTTGGAGATACAAGGTTTCTGCAGACAGTGACAATATTTTAGTGATTATGTTGCGAGGAAAACGTTGAGATAATAGCCATTTTGGTTAGAACTGACTGAAAATAACTTTGTACTTCAAGTTTAAAATGATACTAAATATAAGTGTGCAAATAAATTCCAAATATTATCAAATTATCTGGACTGCTGTCACGGCACCCCAGGGTGCCCCGTCACCCACTTTGAAAACCCCTGCCCTAGGGGACACAGGGAGAACATGCAAACTCCACACTGTGTAGGCTACTTGGTTTCTTAACCACTGCACATCACATCATTAAAGTCCTTCACAGTAAAATTGGTAGAAATATATGGTCACTTACTGCACAGCCCGTCATCACAGGCGTTGGGACAGTCACCACAAGATTGCCCAGACTTGTAGGGGCGTCTGAACTGGTAGTTACCTCTGCAATGTAGAACACATCATCAAATATTAAACATTATGATCACTGCAATGTAGGATACATCATCAAATATTAAAGGGATCCCTGGCTAATACAACACATATTATTAATACATTATAACCAGTAAGACTCCCTAATCGGGAGATAAGCGACCGTATTACACCAAAAATGTGTTTTTCCAAAATAGTCCTGATGGTGGCGCTAGATGGGACAGATGCGTTTTGATTACATGACTGTAGAGATACTGTGCGATTTGCGTGATTTTAGGGCAAAATCTGTAGGTGTCCAAAAATGTGTTTTAAAAAATCGGCCTGAAGGTGGCGCTAAGATGAGTGTAGACATACTGTGTAGTGATTTGCGTGATTTTAGGGCAAAGATTGTAGGAGCAGTGTCCAAAAATGTGTTTTAAAAAATCGGCCTGAAGGTGGCGCTATATGGGACAGATCCAAGTTGATGACATGAGTGTAGACATACTGTGTACCGATTTGCGTGATTTTAGGGCAAAAATTGTAGGAGCAGTGTCCAAAAATTTGTTTTGCAAGAATCGGCCTCATGGTGGCGCTAGAAGAGGGCCATGTGAGAAATGAGGGGTGGGGTCTCCGCGCCGCTGAGGCGGCCGAATAGGTACCGGCCCCGGCTCTCCCGGTCGCTCCTAGCCCGAGTTAAGGCATTTTATGTGAGCTGCAGTGGAGGGGGTCCTGCAGTGGAGGGGGTGTGCAAAATCTGGCATGGATCGGGGCAGCGGTTGCGGAGATATGAGCAGAGCAAAAGTGTGACGTGTGACGAGTGACGTGACGGACAGACGGAGGGAGGGAGGGACAGACGGACGGCCGGTGGAGGTTTGGATAGTATAGGAGTGCAAGTAACTGCGACCTACGGTCGCAATTATCCTCTATAACTACAATGTAAAATTAAAAACACCTTAAATATTTTATTTCTTCTAGAAATGCCTGTTGCAAGTTGATGATGTCATAAAACCATATGTGGTCTATCCCTATGGAATTTATGGCATGCATGTGAAAATAAAAACAAACGTAACTTGCGACAGGCATCTCCCCTATTGAGTGAAAGATTAGCTATTTCTAGGAGAAATAAAATATTTAAGGTGTTTTTAATTTTACATTGTGGTTATAGAGGACAATTATAATGTATTAAGGCATATTTGTCGTATTAGCCAGGGATCCTTTTAAACATTATAATCACTGCAATGTAGGACACATCATCAAATATTACACATTATGATCACTGCAATGTAGGATACATCATCAAATATTACACATTATGATCACTGCAATGTAGGACACATCATCAAATATTAAACATTATGATCAATGTAGGACACATCATCAAATATTAAACATTATGATCAATGTAGGACACATCATCAAATATTAAACATTATGATCAATATAGGACACATCATCAAATATTAAACATTATGATCAATATAGGACACATCATCAAATATTAAACATTATGATCACTGCAGGACACATCATCAAATATTAAACATTATGATCAATGTAGGACAGGGGTCTTCAACAGGGGGTCCGGGACCCCTAGGGGGTCCTCAGAGTTACTACAGGGGGTCCTCCAAATCTTTGTGTGATAGAAAGAAAAAATGAAAATCTCCTTTTTAGCCAGATTCTTAACCAGATTCTGAGAACTTTAGCCAAAAATAGCAGATCTACAAGCTCACAACGCCTCGTGCTGTGAGGCGTTGTGAGCTTGTAGATCAGCTATTTTTTGCTAATGAGGGGAAAAAGAGCAGACTAAGTACAGAGTGAAAGGTCAAGTTTATTAAGTATTGACGGTTCAAGAGGTTAAATATCTGAAAACACAAATTGACATGAATCCAAAATACACTGATGATTGTGCTGTCAAATGGTGAAACTATATGGAATCTATGAAAATGTTGTGGGGGTCCCTGCTTCATCTCTGTCTCAACTAAGGGGTCCTTGGCCTGAAAACGTTGAAGACCTCTGATGTAGGACACATCATCAAATATTAAACATTATGATCACTGCAATGTAGGATACATCATATTAAACATTATGATCACTGCAATGTAGGATACATCATATTAAACACTATGATCACTGCAATGTAGGATACATCATATTTAACACTATGATCACTGCAATGTAGGATACATCATATTAAACATTATGATCACTGCAATGTAGGATACATCATATTAAACATTATGATCACTGCAATGTAGGATACATCATATTTAACACTGATCACTGTAATGTAGGATACATCATATTAAACACTATGATCACTGCAATGTAGGATACATCATATTAAACACTATGATCACTGCAATGTAGGATACATCATATTAAACACTATGATCACTGTAATGTAGGATACATCATATTAAACATTATGATCACTGCAATGTAGGATACATCATATTAAACATTATGATCACTGCAATGTAGGATACATCATATTAAACATTATGATCACTGCAATGTAGGATACATCATATTAAACATTATGATCACTGCAATGTAGGATACATCATATTAAACACTATGATCACTGCAATGTAGGATACATCATATTAAACATTATGATCACTGCAATGTAGGATACATCATATTAAACATTATGATCACTGCAATGTAGGATACATCATATTAAACACTATGATCACTGCAATGTAGGATACATCATATTAAACATTATGATCACTGCAATGTAGGATACATCATATTAAACACTATGATCACTGCAATGTAGGATACATCATATTAAACATTATGATCACTGCAATGTAGGATACATCATATTAAACACTATGATCACTGCAATGTAGGATACATCATATTAAACACTATGATCACTGCAATGTAGGATACATCATATTAAACACTATGATCACTGCAATGTAGGATACATCATATTAAACATTATGATCACTGCAATGTAGGATACATCATATTAAACATTATGATCACTGCAATGTAGGATACATCATATTAAACATTATGATCACTGCAATGTAGGATACATCATATTAAACATTATGATCACTGCAATGTAGGATACATCATATTAAACACTATGATCACTGCAATGTAGGATACATCATATTAAACACTATGATCACTGCAATGTAGGATACATCATATTAAACATTATGATCACTGCAATGTAGGATACATCATATTAAACACTATGATCACTGCAATGTAGGATACATCATATTAAACACTATGATCACTGCAATGTAGGATACATCATATTAAACATTATGATCACTGCAATGTAGGATACATCATATTAAACATTATGATCACTGCAATGTAGGATACATCATATTAAACATTATGATCACTGCAATGTAGGATAGATCATATTAAACATTATGATCACTGCAATGTAGGATACATCATATTAAACATTATGATCACTGCAATGTAGGATAGATCATATTAAACATTATGATCACTGCAATGTAGGATACATCATATTAAACACTATGATCACTGCAATGTAGGATACATCATATTAAACACTATGATCACTGCAATGTAGGATACATCATATTAAACACTATGATCACTGCAATGTAGGATACATCATATTAAACATTATGATCACTGCAATGTAGGATACATCATATTAAACATTATGATCGCTGCAATGTAGGAAACATCATATTAAACATTATGATCGCTGCAATGTAGGATACATCATATTAAACATTATGATCACTGCAATGTAGGATACATCATTAAACATTATGATCACTGCAATGTAGGATACATCATATTAAACATTATGATCACTGCAATGTAGGATACATCATATTAAACATTATGATCACTGCAATGTAGGATACATCATATTAAAAACTATGATCACTGCAATGTAGGATACATCATACCAGTAAGACTCCCTAATCGGGAGATAAGCGACCGTTGGTCGCTTATCTCCACAAATATCACAACCTACACCTCTCACGTCATACGGGTAGCCATAGTTACACCTGGAATGTTGAATCTCCATATATGGAGATAACCTACGCATCACACAAAGTCTGACCTCACCAGCCCATACTTGGGCATGGACGACTTATATCTCCATATACGGAGATGGCCATATATGGAGATACGATGACATCACAGAGTCCACAGCTGATGATGTGGCGTGATGTCATACAATACACAAACAAGCCCTATATAAAGGGGCAATTCTCACCAGGGAAGAGAGCATTGCCTGGAATGTTGAATCTCCATATATGGAGATAACCTACGCATCACACAAAGTCTGACCTCACCAGCCCATACTTGGGCATGGACGACTTATATCTCCATATACGGAGATGGCCATATATGGAGATACGATGACATCACAGAGTCCACAGCTGATGATGTGGCGTGATGTCATACAATAAACAAACAAGCCCTATATACTGATGCGATACGATGACATCACAGAGTCCACAGCTGATGATGTGGCGTGATGTCATACAATAAACAAACAAGCCCTATATACTGATGCGGAGATATGAGCAGGGCAAAGGTGTGACGTGTGACGTGTGACCGACCGACCGACCGACCGACCGACCGACCGACGGACGGCCGGTGGAGGTTTTCATAGTAAACTGCTCCCTGACGGTCGCATCTAAACTGCGACCTCCGGCCGCAACCAGTAAGACTCCCTAATCGGGAGATAAGCGACCGTTGGTCGCTTATCTCCACAAATATCACAACCTCCACCTCTCACGTCATACGGGTAGCCATAGTTACACCTGGAATGTTGAATCTCCATATATGGAGATAACCTACGCATCACACAAAGTCTGACCTCACCAGCCCATACTTGGGCATGGACGACTTATATCTCCATATACGGAGATGGCCATATATGGAGATACGATGACATCACAGAGTCCACAGCTGATGATGTGGCGTGATGTCATACAATACACAAACAAGCCCTATATAAAGGGGCAATTCTCACCAGGGAAGAGAGCATTGCCTGGAATGTTGAATCTCCATATATGGAGATAACCTACGCATCACACAAAGTCTGACCTCACCAGCCCATACTTGGGCATGGACGACTTATATCTCCATATACGGAGATGGCCATATATGGAGATACGATGACATCACAGAGTCCACAGCTGATGATGTGGCGTGATGTCATACAATAAACAAACAAGCCCTATATACTGATGCGATACGATGACATCACAGAGTCCACAGCTGATGATGTGGCGTGATGTCATACAATAAACAAACAAGCCCTATATACTGATGCGGAGATATGAGCAGGGCAAAGGTGTGACGTGTGACGTGTGACCGACCGACCGACCGACCGACGGACGGACGGACGGCCGGTGGAGGTTTTCATAGTAAACTGCTCCCTGACGGTCGCAATTAAACATTATGATCACTGTAATGTAGGATACACCAGTAAGACTCCCTAATCGGGAGATAAGCGACCGTTGGTCGCTTATCTCCACAAATATCACAACCTCCACCTCTCACGTCATACGGGTAGCCATAGTTACACCTGGAATGTTGAATCTCCATATATGGAGATAACCTACGCATCACACAAAGTCTGACCTCACCAGCCCATACTTGGGCATGGACGACTTATATCTCCATATATGGAGATGGCCATATATGGAGATACGATGACATCACAGAGTCCACAGCTGATGATGTGGCGTGATGTCATACAATACACAAACAAGCCCTATACCAGTAAGACTCCCTAATCGGGAGATAAGCGACCGTTGGTCGCTTATCTCCACAAATAGGCCAAAAGTTTGTTTTACCAATTATTACACTCTATGTGAACATTTACATCAACAAATCCCAAGTACTATGCAGAACGACCCATTTCAAGTTTTTAATGTACAACAATATTTAGAAAATAGGTCTACAAGGTCACAATGCTACGCATTGTACTCGTCCCTTATATTCCCATAGGTTATATGGAGATCTCAGTGTTTGTCAGTCCTTGTTCATTTATGCCCATATATGGACATCTCTATATCTACTGTAACAGTCCTTGTCCCTTTATGCCCATATATGGAGATCTCTTAACTGTAAGTCCTTGTCCCTTTTATGCCCATATATGGATATTCCTGATGTCATCAGTATATGAACATATATGGGCTTTCTGATATGCCCATATATGGAGATCTCTTAACTGTAAGCCCTTGTCCCTTTTATGCCCATATATGGATATCCCTGATGTCATCCGTATATGCCCATATATGGGCTTTCTAATATGCCCATATATGGAGATCTCTGTATCTCCATATATGGGTATAAAAGGATACTTCAGGTCTGACATCAGGTTTGTTTATATTGGGTTGCTAGGTTTGACATCACAAACTCCATGGGCCATCTGACCTAGAAATCTATATTTGGGCATAGATGACTCATCGTGACCTCATCATGATTTCAATCGCTATAAAAGGACTCTCAGTGACATACACTCTCCACAGATAAAGCAGTCAACCAGCCTACCAGTCAACCCATTCTTTGATTACTTTGTACAACTAGACTAGGGTAAAAAAATGGTTGCTATGGTAAACAGTTGGTTGCTAGGGTAAAAAAAACATGGTTGCTTCGCCAGGATCAACTAAGCTTATAGCTTATCATCACATCCAACCATCTTAAGATACTCAGCTAGTGGGGAATGCTCTCTTCCCTGGTGAGAATTGCCCCTTTATATAGGGCTTGTTTGTGTATTGTATGACATCACGCCACATCATCAGCTGTGGACTCTGTGATGTCATCGTAATATGAGCAGGGCAAAGGTGTGACGTGGTTGTGACCGATGTGACCGGTGTGACCGACCGACCGACCGACCGACGGACGGACGGACGGACGGCCGGTGGAGGTTTTCATACTAAACTGCGACCTCACGGTCGCAATAAAGGGGCAATTCTCACCAGGGAAGAGAGCATTGCCTGGAATGTTGAATCTCCATATATGGAGATAACCTACACATCACACAAAGTCTGACCTCACCAGCCCATACTTGGGCATGGACGACTTATATCTCCATATACGGAGATGGCCATATATGGAGATACGATGACATCACAGAGTCCACAGCTGATGATGTGGCGTGATGTCATACAATAAACAAACAAGCCCTATATACTGATGCGATACGATGACATCACAGAGTCCACAGCTGATGATGTGGCGTGATGTCATACAATAAACAAACAAGCCCTATATACTGATGCGGAGATATGAGCAGGGCAAAGGTGTGACGTGTGACGTGTGACGTGTGACCGACCGACCGACCGACCGACGGACGGACGGACGGCCGGTGGAGGTTTTCATAGTAAACTGCTCCCTGACGGTCGCAATCATATTAAACATTATGATCGCTGCAATGTAGGATACATCATATTAAACACTATGATCACTGCAATGTAGGATACATCATATTAAACATTATGATCACTGTAATGTAGGATACATCATATTAAACATTATGATCGCTGCAATGTAGGATACATCATCAAATATTAAACATTATGATCAATGTAGGACACATCATCAAATATTTTGCTGGGTTACCATGGCGACGCACCACACCGCACCGCCTACTTGTGCCGTCGTTTCCATTGTCCAAAGTGGGTTCGGTAGGGCCGAACACCGTTATAGTTTTATACCACTGGTTCCCAAGCACTGGGTCGGGACCCATTTGTGGCAGATCTACAAGCTTCCAACGCGGCGCGAAGCAACGCGTTATGAGCTTGTAGATCTGCTATTTTCACTAGTTTGGGTCCAAGGCAAACATCTCATTTCTCTTTTGGGTCACGAGCTAAAAAGTTTGGGAAACACTGTTTTATACGGCATGTGTTTTGGACCTTCTCAGTGAGATGTCTCCGATGTGCTGGTGTAAAGGGTGAAAGACTCCACTTGTGTTTGTATGTTTGCTCTGGCTGTGTACAGATATATCTCTTTAAAGCGTGGGATAGGAGGTTAATGTTGACTTTTGTGCTATGCGCAGGCCATATGGAGAATGATGTAGTGTATCGCAGGGGTGGGTGCACCCCTCTCATCTCTGCAGATGTTTGAGTGTTTGCAGGGATGGGAGGGGCGTACTCACTTCTGTAAGGTACTGTATTCTTTGTATTTAGCTGTTGGCGGAATTTGCACTGCAATGTCTGTTTTTGTTTACATGTACAGTATGTATTTGATGTGTCCGATAATCCCATATGGGATGGGTCAAATATTGTCCAGACACGGAAATAAAATATTCATTCATTCATTCATTCATTCATTCATTCATTCATTCATTCGATATACAGATCCAACTAAAACATAAAAATAGAATATTGTGTGAAAAAGCAGCAGATGCCATAGCATCCGAAATCATCTGCAGAAACGTCACACTGGAATTCAAGCAACTCTGACTTCAGAAGGTTGACGTTTCCGTATTATAAATACTTTTTTAAAGTGTCTAATGTTGTCATATTTTTAAGATATGTATTTTTGTTCATTAAATTACAGAAAATAATTAACTTAATATTAACAATTTTAACAATATTAAAATGTTCTTTTTTTATTTTTTTACAGACAGAACCAAAGGGAACCAGCAGTGTAGATGGACAGTAGACGGATTTATACTTACATTGGGCAGTACTGTCACACATAGAAGTATTTATACTTACGCTGGGCATTACTGTCACACACAGAAGTATTTATACAGTGGGCAGTACTGTCACACATAGAAGTCAGTGGCATCAGTTCAGAAAAAGCTAAGGTATGGTAACATGACTGGTGTCTTCGCGCGCGTGCAAGATACCAGTCATGTTGCCATACCATAGCAACAGGCATGATAGGCTACATTTATTTTAAGAAGTACATTCTATTTTCCCCCTGTTTCTATGGTTTCTTGGGCTGGATATGGCAGCCTGGAACGGTTGTTCAAGTGCAGCTAAAGTTGGCATGTTAGTAAACGTGCCACAATTAACAATAATGCATTGCACCTGTGCAGCTGAGCTGCGGAACCTGGGATTATATACCATTCTGTCAAGATGGGGAGAAGTGTGGAGAATATAATTATAATACCTTGTTAAAGTGACCATTTTGTTAAATTTTGGATTTGTAGTTATTTAATTTAACAACATAATAAGCAGCACAGATAGAGAAAGAGACATTCATTCATATTTAACAATTCTACTGCCAGATGTATTATTTATTTATTGGGGCTGGTGACAGCAAAAAGCAGCTTACCTTTGCGATGTTATAAAAAAATATGTATTCATTATTTTCAAAAGATTTTCTTTATTTTCTTTATTTTTTATGTGTGTACTTTAGCCAAGCTGGCGGCAGAGGGCAGCCTTATGCCCTCACCCAAATAGGTGTGAATTGGGCCGCTCCGCTTGCCGTCGGTCAGAGCATAGAAATGCATAATCTAGATCAGGTCCACAGAGAACAGCCAGGAAGTGAATTGGACATCATTGATGTTTATGTGTGGTGGAGATTTGAAAGCAGCATTACGGGAGATGTTTTTACTGTACATACCTGCGCGACCCCTCATCAGCTTACAGTCATCAAACAAGGTAAAAAAGAACGAGCCGCGGTATTGGCAGCGAGCTGGGTTCAAAATTGGGGCGAACGCGAACGTCCGAAGCGGTAAAAGAGTTAAAAGTAACTTTTATTTTCCCCCCTGGACCCAGGGTATGGCAGCTGCATACCCCGGCCATACCCAATTGACGCCCCTGACTGTCACACGTAGAAATATTTATACTTACGCTGGGCAGTACTGACACACATAGAAGTATTTGGCCTTGGCGTTGGGACAGTAGGCCAGGCCACATCCCACCTGGTTGGAGCTGTACCACACCTCCTGTACATGCATGCACACACAACACAACTCAGCTCCTAGTGCAGCATCACCTCAGCAACTGAAACATTTTGACATGTTAGCAACACGTGCAAACATGACTGCAGGGACATGCGGGAAAAAGAGTTGTAAGCCCTCATTGCGCGCTATAGAGATCTCTCTCTATAGCGCTGCTGCTACTCAAAGATTTGTCATTTCAGATAAGCCAGTGGGCCAATTACATGAGTTATATTTTGTCGTTGTTGGGTGGAAACCTTGTATGTCCAAAACCGTTTGTTTTGTATTTATCATTTAAAAAATGATTTAAACTAGTGAAAACAGCCGATTGTAGATCGGTTGTTTTCACTACTTTTGTGCAACGGCCTTGTATGATGAAGCAGGGCTTTGCTTTGCGAAAAAAATGTACACATTTGAAACTTGGAGATACGAGGTTTCTGCCCGACAGTGACGATTTACTTTGTTGGCCGCCCAGCCCCCGGAATGGAACGAAACCTCGTATCTCCAGGCCGGCCATTTTCCTAATGGCCGGCCTGGACCGGCCGGGAATGAACCAGCCGTTCGGGAGTTGTCCCGCTTTTCCCAATGGCCAGCACGTCCCTGCATGACTGTACCTGTGTGAAGTGTCCGACCACTTCATTGTTTAAGGATCCCTCGCCATAGCGGAAGTTCTTCACCTCGCTATGCCAGGACTGGACCGCGGACTCCCATGGCAACTTCGAATCAGCCATGAAAATGTTCTCCCCACATCCACTGGCTAGAGAGAGAGAGAGAGAGAGAGAGAGAGAGAGAGAGAGAGAGAGAGAGACCTTTACATCCACTGGCTGTACAGAGAGAGAGAGAGAGAGAGACCTTTAGGCCGGATTTAGACTGCAGTCAAATCCAGCCCAAATCCGATTTGGTTGTCAAATCCGATCTTTTGGCCCGAGTATTCACACAGCATTTTGTGCGTTCAGACAGCGTCAGCCCAAAGCTGCCCTGCGGCGACATGTATGCCTTGGTTACCGTGGTAACGACGTAAGCGTCATGAAGTTACGTCACTACGCCAACGCTAGTTGATTACGTTCAGGAAATGCGACATAATAGACCATTGTAAACACTCGTTACAATATAGTTTTTCTCTCTTCTTTTCTTTACTCTTGTGTTTCGCTCTTCTCTCTGGTTTTATCTATTTAGCTCACGTGTTTTCTCTCTTCTCTCTTGTTTTTCTCATGTGCTCAGTGCGCTGTAATCAAATAGTAAATACTCGCGCTCTGTATGATGTAATTTACAGCCGCATTAATTGATACGTTTGCGCTCACACTGCACACTGAGTCATCCGAAACAAGGAATCGCTGAGTACACGTCTGTCCACGGGACATGAATGTATCCAAGCTGCATAATAATGCCTCCTCCATCTCCCTATATGTTCATTAACTCTTCAAGTTCAACTCAAAATGTAACCGCAGGACCCCCGCAAAATTGCGGCACAGGCGTTATCTGCAGTCGGAAACGGGCGATCAAAGAATAAAACCAGCGGCGGCCGGAGGGACAATCAACGTCTCTCTCTCTCTCTCTCCCCCTCTCTCTATCTCTCTGCCCCTCGTCTTGCCCTCCCTGGCTCCCTCTCTCCCTGCACTCTGTGCGTAAAGCGTCTCCATTTGGACATGATTTGGCACAGAGAACGAGAGAGAGAGAAAGCCCGCGAGCAAGGGCGAGAGACCCACACATCGCCCTATATTACTGTATATTAGGCCTGACTGTGAGCAACTCCTCACAAATAATACACTATGCGCGATCGAGAAATTAAATCAATGAGGGGAGGGGGCGGCCAGCATGGACCTTAGGCTAATGGTCATACATCTAATGAGAGCGGACGGTCTGGAGGGGGATTTAACCTTTTATATATAACTATGGATTTAACCCGCACATGGCTCTATATACCACAATGCTTCATTGCCTGTATTTGAGACAGATGGATTCACACCAACAGTGAAGCATTTGCTGTAGCGAATCGAAACCACTGTTTTTTGTGGATTTGCATTCGTTTCTTTGATTCGAAAAATAATACGGATTCGTTTTCACACATGCCCAAACGTTGTATATTTTCCGACAATAAGAAGTTACATGATTCGTTTTAATCGCAATAAAACGTGCCTGTGTGAATGCCGCCTGAACTGATTCAGGCTAGATTTTAGTGGCAGTGTAAAGCCGGCCTTACATCCACTGGCTGTACAGAGAGAGAGAGAGAGAGATCTTTAAACCAGGGGTTTTCAAAGTGGGTGACGGGGCACCCTGGGGTGCCGTGACGGCAGTCCAGGGGTGCCGCGAGATAATTTGATAATATTTGGGATTTATTTGGACACTTAAATATTTAGTATCATTTTAAACTTGAAGTACAAAGTTATTTTCAGTCAGTTCTAACCAAAATGGCTATTATCTCAACGTTTTCCTCGCAACATAATCACTAAAATATCGTCACTGTCGGGCAGAAACCTCGTATCTCCAAGTTTCAAATGTGTAGGTCTTTTGGTAAAGCAAAGCCCTGCTTCATCATAAAAGACTGTCGCACAAAACTAGTAGTACATTTTATAGATGATAATACAAAACGAACGGTTTTGGACAAGGTTTCCACCCGACAACGACAATATGCTATAAATATAAGGTGATGGGAGTGAACATTTTAATGTAGGGGTGCCTCGGATCAAAAGAATATTTATGGGGTGACCTGAGACAAAAAAGTTTGGGAACCCCTGCTTTAAACAACTGCTATGTGTGCACAACCTTTCCTATGTGGACATACAGGCCAACTATTCCTGACACCACATGCACAATTATTATGTTTCTGTAAGTTAGACTTGCCTCAGTTGCAATGGTAACAGCTCTGAGAACAGATCATCATTTCTATTCCCTTCAATTGAACATACTTTACATTATTATGTTTTGGTTGTATTGTTCCACTTTTGCTTTGGCAATGTTAACGTATGTTTTCTCATGCCAATAAAGCCTTTTGAATTGAATTGAATTGAATTGAATTGAATTGAGAGTATTTGTGTGATCAGCCATGCAGTGAATCTTTCAAAGCGTGCAAAACATACGTGTGTAAAAAAACTGTGTAGGGTTATTCTACTGGCACTAATTTGTCCATCGGTTTGCGAGATCCACATAGAATGTGTCTGTCTGTCTGTCTGTCTGTCTGTCTGTCTGTGTGTGTGTCTGTCTGTCTGTCCCTCGATATTCCCACATATGGAGGTGACTGATGTCACAGTGTCATAGCCTCGCCTCCAAGTCGTCTGCCAAGCGCTAAACTGTTAGCCTATTATCTAAAGGGAAGGTGTGTTCAGTGCCTTTGTTTAATGTGTTTTTAATTTGTTTTAAAGTGCCTTGTGTTTAATGCCGTCCTATTCCAACTAGAACTGAGGCTGATAAAGCTGTGTGTACAATGTGAGCTGTGATGCCAATATTTGTTCTTCCACTCCAGACGTTTCCAACGGAAGTCACAGGCCAGCTTATCTGAGATCACCTGAAGTAGTGGCAGTGGACCAGTGTTGATTTCGTTGACTAAAACTATGACGAAAAATGTGTGTCGACTGTGTTTTTTTTTTCACTGACGAAAGATAAATAAAAACTAAGCTGTGATGACTGTCGCACAAAACTAGCGAAAACAGACGATCTAAAAGCACACAACGCCTCGCGATGCGAGGCATTGTAGATCGGCTGTTTTCACTAGTTTAGTACATTTTATAGATGATAAATACAAAACGAACGGTTTTGTATACAAGGTTTCCACCCGACAACGACGATGTGCTATAAATATAAGGTGATGGGAGTGAAAATTATAATGTAGGGGTGCCTCCGATTAAGTATGTATGGGGTGCCCTGAGACAAAAAAGTTTGGGGAAACCCTGCTTTAAACAACTGCTATGTGTGCACAACCTTTCCTATGTGGACATATAGGCCAACTATTCCTGACACCACATGCACAATTCTTATGTTTTGTAAGTTAGACTTGCCTCAGTTGCAATGGTAACAGCTCTGAGAACACATCATTTCTATTCCCTTCAATTGAACATACTTTACATTATTATGTTTTGGTTGTATTGTTCCACTCTTGCTTTGGCAATGTTAACGTACCGTATGTTTTCTCATGCCAATAAAGCCCTTTGAATTGAATTGAAAATGAATTGAATTGAATTGAGAGCAGGGCCGGATCTAGGCATAGGCAAGGGGGGGCAATGCCCCCCTAAATGCCCTGTCTGCCCCACCAAACATGATGGCATGCAAAAATCAAAAAGTTCAAAAATATTAAACATTTTTTAAATGTTATGCTACAACAAGGTAGATAGATAAACTGATAAGATATTAGAGAGAGAGAGATAGATAGATAGGTATTGCGTGTTAGGTATAAGTGTATAGGTATAAGTGTGCCAAAATGCCCAAAAGTGTGGGCACCCCTGGGCACCCCTGATCTAAAGGGAAGGTGTGTTCAGTGCCTTTGTTTAATGTGTTTTTAATTTGTTTTAAAGTGCCTTGTGTTTAATGCCGTCCTATTCCAACTAGAACTGAGGCTGATAAAGCTGTGTGTACAATGTGAGCTGTGATGCCAATATTTGCTCTTCCACTCCAGACGTTTTCCAACGGAAGTCACAGGCCAGCTTATCTGAGATCACTTGAAGTAGTGGCAGTGGACCAATCACAGGCCAGTTTATCTTAGAGTGTTGATTTCGTTGACTAAAACTATGACGAAAAATGTGTGTCGACTGTGTTTTTTTTTTCAATGACGAAAGATAAATAAAAACTAAGCTGTGATGACTAAAACTAAGACTAAATATATTGACAATTGACCGGTCGCTATGCCCCTCCTAAAGCCGTCCTTGTCCAATGCCAAGTTAGCAACAGGTTACTAACGCAGCTGACTTGGCAAGCTGCCATGGCGGCGCGCATCGGTGTACCGCGAGTCTGGCTGCTAGATAGAGATGGGATTTATGGTTCTTTGAAGTGAGCCGGAACTCTGAGATCCATTCCTTTCAAAGAGCCGTTCAAAAGACTGTCTCATTTTAGTTACGGTTACTTTGTAGATTTTGATTATGATTGCAAATCACTTCCACCCAAATAGGCCTATACATTTTGGCCATTGGATAGGCCTACATTTCTGGCATTTGAAAATAGGTGATCTACAAGCTCACAATGTGCCACGTTGCGATGAATTGTGAGCTTGTAGATCGGCTATTTGCAAATGATTTTTCTACATTTTACTCATTGGAAAACCTGTGAAACAGGACATTCTGCATAATGAGTACATTCTACTTTAAGTACATTTTGATACCAATACTATTTTACTTTTACTCAAGTAGGGGCCTACATTAATAACATTCCAAACTTGATTGCAGTATTGATATGTTTACCTAAGAAAAGAAATTTAGCACTTTTCCCACCACTGTTCATTAGAAAGGAACAGCTCCCCCGCTCCCTACTGTGAACCGAATCATATCGTTCATTTCAAAGAGCCGTTCAAAAGACTCGATTCGTTCGCGAACGTCCCACCCACTCGCTTCCGTGTCACAAACACTGAAACAAAAACAGAACGGATTGCACTGACCTACACGGTTACACCCCGCCATTCCGAACATTGACTTCTAACCCTAACCCTACCCCTAACCCTAACCCTAACCCTAACCCTTACCCTAACCCTAACCCTAACCCTAACTAACCCTAACCCTACCCCTAACCCTAACCCTAACCCTAACCCTAACCCTAGTCAATGTTCGGAATGGCGGTGTTTCGGAATGGCGGTCTGACACCGACCTACACAAACCCACGGGAATAATTTAGGAGCACTTCATGAGAAAATATAACTGGTAATACTTGTGTACTGTATGTTAATCTGACTTTTAGTATAGGCTATTGTTTTCTTCCTGGACGTGCGTTTGTGGCAGGTTTAACATGGGATTTTGACAGCTGGCTTCTCCTCCTCTGCACGCCGCCATGGCAGCTTGCCAAGGCACCCGCCTTAGTAACCTGTCGCTAACGTGGCATTGGGCAAGCACGGGTTTAGGAGGGGCATAGCGACCGGTCAATTGTGTCAACAAAATAAAAACTAGAATAAAAAGTTAGGGAGGGACTGGTGGAGGAGAAAGTCATTTTATGTTTGGTTGCTCTCAGGTGTTGCTTGCTGAAAATAGCAGATCTACAAGCTCGGCTATTTTCAGCATGCAACCAAGTGTAAAATCAGCCATTACAATGTCATCAAGGCCTGCCAAAATACATTTCAGTTGACTACTGTAAATCAACTGTAGATTTAGTCGCCTAAAATCTTATGATATTTAGTCGACTAAAACTAGACTAAAACAAAATCTTTTCAGGTGACTAAATTATGACTGAAACTAAATGACATTTTTATTAACTTTACTATGACTAAAAGTAAATCAAAATTTGCTGTCAAAAACAACACTGCAGAGCACACACCAAAGGGATATATCACTATGGACTGGGGGAGATACTAGACTTTTATAAGGACCTCAAGCTGAGCCATTGCCGCACCATCACTACCAGCCCCCACCTATTGCCTACAGACAGGGGGTGTAGACCACTGGTTCCCAAACTCTTTTGCCCGTGACCCAATAGAGAAATCAGATGTTTGCTTGGGACGCAAACTAGTGAAAATAGCTGACTTACGAGCTGACAACACGGCACGTTGAGAGCTACACTGACTCACTGTGCTCCACTCATCTAAAGGGGTCTTTCTTACTGCTGATGGTTCTCTGGTGGTCTTTGCTGTGGTCCATGGAGCAGCCGCTGGCCCATTTCTGAGCGTTGGCTGCAGCTTCGTCGTTCCAACTCTGTGAGGACGAGAGGACACTGGATGTTAGGCAGTGGCGTCAGTTCAGAAAAAAACTAAGGTATATGGCAACATGACGTGCAAGACACCAGACACCATATATTTATTTTAAGAAGAAGTACATTTTATTTTTTTCCCCCGTTTCTGCGGTTTCTTGGGCTGTATATGGCAGACTGGAACTGGAACAGTTGTTCAAGTGCAGAGCACTAAACGTGGCATGTTAGTAAACGTAGTAAACGTGCCACAATTAACAATAATGCATTGGACCTGTGCAGCTGACCTGCGGAACCTGGGAATATACCATCTTGTCAAGATGGGAAGAATAAAAGTGTGGAGAATATAATTATAATACCTTGTTAAAGTGACCATTTTGTAAAATGTTGCATTTGCAGTTATTTTACTGTAATTTAAGAACATAATAACCAGCACAGATCGACAAAGAGATATTCATGGATCTATATTTAGAAGAACTAACTTTTATCTTCCCCCCCTGGACCGAGGGTATGGCAGCTGCATACCCCTGCCATACCCAGCTGACGCCCCTGATGTTAGGTCTGTAATAAGAACCTCTGATATAGTTAGTGGTCATGAACAGTGCATGAGAACCACTGACATAGCAATATGGGAACGCATTCAGTAAAAAAAAAGGAAAAAAATATATAGGCTATGTTCCCCTTATTCTTTTTGCCTCTGGGGGAGTCTCGTGCCAAACAAACATTCCACAATCTCCCGAAATCCGAGTAACGGAAGCTGGCATTTCAGTTCAAGAACAAATATTGATGATGGCCCACGCCATCATCAAAGTTGCCAACCCCTGGTGTAGCTGTTAACACATCTAGACCTGGAACGTTTGTGTTCAAACATTATTTTATGCTTTAGCTATTGAAAAAAAAAATGCAGATACAAGCTCACATTGCAGCACCGAGTTTGTAGAACTGCTGTTTTTGAATAATCTTGAACATTCAAGTCTGTGAATACACAGTACTGACCCGATTCCACAATGTCTTTAAATCCTTCTTCTAAATGAGTGGTTCTCAAACCTTTTCATGTTAAGGACCCCCACAATTACTTGTATTTCGCCCGCGGACCCCCATCTCAAAATATGTCGTTCCAGGGACCCCCCAGAAGCAAGTACAGTATGTTCACTTTCAAAAAGATATAAGATATTCAAATATTTGCCCAAAAAAACAAACATGATTCTTCAAAAATAGCAGATCTACAAGCTTGCAGCGTGGCACTCGGTGCCACACTGTGAGCTTTTATATCTGCCATTTGTAATAGTTTAACCATAAAATAATGGTTAAAGTGGTTCCAGGTCTTCTTGACCACTATATATCAGTGACCCATCTGAAAATGTCGTTCCACCATACAAGATTTGTGTTGCTATTTATTTTATTTATTTTTCGAAAATATTCAATTCACAATTGTGAGCTATGGATCGACTGGTGAGACACTGGATCGTATATATGTGTATATTTTATACTTTATACTTTATGGACCTTCTGGAGAGCAGGGGGCGTCAATTGGGTCCAGGGGGGAAATTAAAAGTTACTTTTAAATATAAATCCATGAATGTTTCTTTGTCTATCTGTTCTGGTTATTATGTTCATTAAAATAACTACAAATGCAAAATTTAACAAAATGGTCACTTTAAGAAGGTATTATAATTATATTCTCCCCATCTTGACAGAATGGTATATTCCCAGGTTCCGCAGGTCAGCTGCACAGGTGCAATGCATTATTGTTAATTGTGGCACATTTACAAACATGCCAAGTTTAGCTGCACTTGAACAACCGTTCCAGGCTGCCATATCCAGCCCAAGAAACCGTAGAAAAGGGGGACAAAATTAAATGTACTTGAATGTGTCATGCCTGTTGCTAAGGTATGGCAACATGACTGGTGTCTTGCACGCACGCAAAGGCGCGCGCGTGCAAGACGGGTCCGCATCAGAGTTCCGACGGTCCGGTATTCCGACACTAAAACTATAACCCTAACTCTACCCCCAACCCTAAACCTAACCTCAGTAAACCTTACCTCAGTAACTAACCTGCCGCCGCTAAGTAACTAACCTGCCTTACGCTAAGTAACTAACCTGCCTTACGCTAAGTAACTAACCTGCCGACGCTAAGTAACTAACCTGCCGACCATGTCGGAACAGCGGATAGTCGGGATAGTGAGCGCTTCCCGTGCAAGACACCAGTCATGTTGCCATATTGTACCTTTCTGAACTGACGCCACTGCTGGAGAGTGTGAATTACAGATGGAATTGAATGGAACACTGTATGTTGTGTCTTACCATCTTCAGCATGTTGCTAGCGGGGGGGTCCACTCCTAGTATATAAAAGTATTGGTATTAGTATTATTATTACATTAGTATCAGTATTATGTAGAGAGAGAGTGGGAGTGCGTGTGTGTGTGCGTGCGTGCGTGTGTGCGTGCGTGCGTGCGCGTGCACCTCTTCTCAGCTCGTTATGTTTGTTCACAATGTCATTCTGGTCTGACACGGGTACTCCTCCTACATGAACACAAATAGACCAAAAAGACAGGAAAGATTGAGTGAAATTCTGACAAACAACGTTGTACTGCTGCAATGACTTTTAAACAATGGCACACTACTCACCCTCCTGCAGGTGCAGCATAGAGAGATAGATAGAGAGATAGATAGGAAAGGTTCATTAATACTGCAAAGAGCATGAATTCAAAACAATTTTTTTACATAATATGTCTTGGGCCTAAAATTATTGGATGCTTTAACTATTAAAAAATAGCAGATATACAAGCTCACAGCGCGGCACTCGTGAGCTTGTAGATCTGCTATTTTTGAAAACGTTGTGAAAATGTGTGCAAATCTTTGAATATGTATTTTCAAAGGAAACGTTTGTAACTCAGATTTTGCTTCTGGGGGTGGTCCCTGGAACTAAATATTTTGAGATGGGCGTCCGTGGCCAAAGAAATATCATTTTGGGGGTCCTTCACATGAAAAGGTTTGAGAACCACTGACATAGTAGTCTCTCAAGAACAGACTAACTGAGCTCCATTTAATTTTCTTTGACGATGGCTGGCCAGATTGCTGACATAGAAACATAGGTTTTTCAAAAAACCTTAGAAGGATTCAATAGACACTTATAGAATCGGGTCAAAATTCAAATTTTCACGACTTTTCAAAAATAGCAGATCTACAAGCTCGCAGCGCAGCACTCGGTGCCGCGCTGTGAGCTTGTATATCTGCTATTTTTTCAATAGTTAAAGCATAAAATAATGATACACAATAATGTGTACCCTTTGTAAATGGATTAAAAGGAAACAGTCAATGTTCATTAGAAACTCTTGCATCATCATATGGTAACAGAAAATACCATGTTATGAATATGTCTCTCTGGTATAGCCTCAACTAGAGCCTGAACTGGGGGGGGGGGGGGGTCCCCAGATGATTAGCTTAATGTGGAACATTGTTTTCTCACTCAACAGTAAACAAACCGACATACAGCATAAACGTATCAAGGGTGTCTGCACATTTCTAAAGTGACAATTTAAAGGGTATTTCACTTTCAAAAAAACCTTTGGTAATTCTATCGTCTAATCAGGCTTTTATGAACACCCTGAACAGTTTTTAATTTGCTTGATTCATTGTGTCCGCCTTTATGCTTTAATTATATTTTATATCAACAGGGATGGACCTTGTTGCCAAAATAGACAATATTGTAGCCAATGTTTGACCATTTTAGTTAATTACTGTTGAGACAATTAGAGATATTAATAAAATAATTAAAATGTCACTTTATAAATGTGCAGATACCCTGTATGTTGCTTTGTTTACAGTTGAGTGAGAAAACAATACTGCACATTAAGCTAATCATCTGGAGACCTCCCCAAATAATAGTTGAGATAATAATGTGTCCAAAGGCGAAATTGCTACGATATATAAATATGCGATTAATTGCGATTAAAATAATTAATCATGATTAACATAACAGTGAGTTAATCGCGATTAATTTAGTTAACTCGCACACACTAGTTTTTGTATTTATTGTCCCATGTCCCTAATAGTTGTCATTACTTACGTTCTCCTCAGCCACGGGGGTGGCAGGCACCCTCACAGCCAGCAGAGCCCAGGCCAACAGCAACGTATGCGTGTACATGGTGCTATCCAAGTATACTGAGTGTGTGTTACCAGAAACCTCTTATGTATGGTATAGGCTATATATATACCAGGTACGTGCACACATAGACATCAAAGGGGGCTTGAGCCCCTGCCCTTTTACCCTGTCTGTAAAAAGTGCCCACATCTCCAGTTTTCACTTGATTACGCTTGGTTCAGTGTAGTATCAAGTAGTAAGAAAATAGCAGACCTCCAAGCTCACAACGTGTCGCACTGCTACGCGTTGTGAGCTTGGAGGTCGGCTATTTTTGATATTTTCACCAAAAGGTCCTTTTAGAAATGTCAGCCCCTGCCTCTAACATTCTCTGCACGTCCCTGCTATATACTGTGCTTTACCTGTGCTGCTGACTGACACGTAAACTCCTGCTCAACAGTATGTGTCAAAGTAAAGGACACGCTCTGTCAACAAGGCATCTGTCAACATGTCCTCAATTGATGTCAACATGGCATCTCAGTAAAGAAAAGTACAAGAAAAGGCTGCACCCTCATAGCCACAATGCGGGATTTATTAAAGGGACACCAAAGTTTCAAAGGTCTTCTTCAGGGGGGACCGTACCTATGTTCCCCAGGTTCTATGTTCCCCATTTACCCCCCAAAAAAAGGTTCTATGTTCCCCGCTTATCCAAAAAAGGTCCTATGTTCCCCAGGTTCTATATGTTCCCCAGAAAAGGTTCTATGTTCCCCGCTCAACTTACAATAGGTTCTATGTTCCCCTCTTATCCAAAAATGCAGGAAACATTCCTTTATGATTATTAATAACAACTCAAAACACCCAATAATGGGGACAGATTACGAATACTAGTGGGACAGGGGGCACTAGGGACATCTGGACACCATACTTTTGTTATGTCTGGGCATCTGGACGAGTGGGCACCTGGACATCTGGGCAATAGGGGTGGAGACATCTGGGCACCTGGGCAAGATGTCCCTCCATTTCCTGCATTTGAGTGGGGAACATATATTCTTTGTGGGGAACATACAGTAGATCCTGTTTTTGGTTGAGAGGGGAATATAGAACCTTTTTGTGGGGAGGGTGGGTGGGGAACATAGAACCTGGGGAACATAGAACCTTTTTGGGGGGTAAGTGGGGAACATAGAACCTGGGGAACATAGAACCTGGGGAACATAGAACCTGGGGAACATAGAACCTGGGGAACATAGAACCTTTTTGGGGGGTAAGTGGGGAACATAGAACCTGGGGAACATAGGGTGGACCCCCTAGAACGTAGAAGTACCAGGTCCTTTACTTTTAGACGTATTTACCTTACCGGTGTATGGAAAGGTTCTTTCAACAGGCGGAGTTTAGGCCTCTGCCTACTAGAAGTGTGCGTGCAAAGATTCACACTTGTCAGTATTTAATCATTTCAAATGCAATCAGGTTTGTCAAATAGTCAGTAGGTCAGGCCATACCTGTATGTTATCAGGTATATGACGTTATGTCAACTATTATGTTAAAAAAATAATCTTCTTGTCATTTGATAATCATCTGTGCCTACTGTCATTTGTAATGTTATATAATATTCAGTGCATACACGCATACTGTGTTCAGACTAGTTTTCGAATACATCTTCACGTTGTTTTGATCATATTTCTGCCATTTGAAAAGTTGTAGTTTTAGTCTAGTTATAGTAAACTAAATATCATAACATTTTAATTGACTGAATCTACTGTATTTTGGCAGGCCTTGATGGCGTCCTGAATTAGATAGATAGATACCTTTATTATCCCACGGGGGGAATTCAGTTGCCCAGAGGCAGCACAGCAGTTTAAGGTTACAAGTTACAAAGAGCAAGCACAAAAAAGAAGAATATAAACATAGTGTTGAAAAGCTATTGCTAAAAAGAAGAATATATACATAAAGTGACCACGAAACATTCAACGCTCATAAGTGACACGTCACACACACACACACACACACACACACACACACACACACACACACACACACACACACACACACACACACACACACACACACACACAAAAAAGCTATGCACAACTTAACAAACAGTGCCAAACAAAAAAGTGCATATAACAGTCAATGCTAGTCAATGCAACACAAGTATCACACCGCCATATCAACACAGCAATAGTACTCAGTTCAACCAACACAACCCCAGAAAATAAGTGACCAAAGTGAGTGCAAATAAATCAAGAATATATATTTTACCCTTTTTTAAGCAATAAAGGGAGACACAGCAAGACGCCACAGCAACCCTCTCAGGGAAAAGTACGTTAGAGGTCAGAGTCAGTACAACTTTTGTTCCAGTAGTGCAAGGTAACAGTTGTCTTAGGTAATCCTATTACGGTAGGCCTTGGCAAGCGAGTGAATTGTTGGTTGCATGCTTTTGGATCTCATTTCCACTAGTCCCAAACATTCAGTTCAGAGGCATGGTACAGTATATGGCCTTTGAGCTGCTTGCCTCCCCCTGGCACTCTTTCCACTTTTAAATTCTGTTATGTTTGTAAAACTGTGCTAACTAAATCAAAACAAATCAAATCTGAAAAGAAAAAAGTGATCCAGGCACTCAGGTTTAAAAAGGAGGAACAACTTTATTCCATTGTGTTAAAAACCGACATGTTTCGACCATGAACTGGTCATCATCAGGGTGTGTAGTACTACACTCAGTACTACACGCTCATTGTGTTTTTAACACAATGAAATGAAGTTGTTCCTCCTTTTTAAACCTGAGTGCCTGGATCACTTTTTTCTTTTTTGATATCTTGATCCCGTCGATCCAAGAGCACCATTATACTCGGTTTTACTATTATATCCTCTGACGAGCACCTGGTTTCTCTCTCTCTCTCAAATCAAATCTGGTTGTTCATTTGTAAGTCAGGCGTGGATATGTTTTATCTCTGCTTCTAGGCAGTCTGAATTAAAGCAGTACTGTGGAAGCTGCTCAACTAGTGGTCAGTAGCGGTATTGCTTTTTTCGGCCGGAGTTGCCGCGGACCACCGGAACGGTGCACCACCGATACGCATCCGTAGAGCCGTCTCCCGTCATTTTTAGACCAGGATTGAGGGAGTAGCAGGCAAGATTCCTTCACCAATGTAAACACAGTTGCTGTGGGAAGCTACTTCCTTTAGAGACAGCAAGACTCACTGTGATTGGCCGGTGGTGTATGACTCGCGCTGTGATTGGCCGGTAGTGTATCATGTGGGAGATGACATCATTTTGCCGGGAAATTCTACCCCCCTCACAACGCATAGAAAACATATAAAGAGAAGGCTTCAGAAGCTGAAAATAACGAGTGGGGGTTCTAAAACTTTAGCGATTTAGAACACACTGTGAAGTTGTTTACAAATAGTTAAAGTACAGTAGCTACTACGGGAAAATAATGCCATTGGTGTATAAAATACACCAAACTTTATGCACATGCACAGCTGAGGATGCTTTTTTTTTTTTTTTCATTCTCTTTGCTCTTTTGCCTTTTGCACTCTCTTTCTTCCCAAGTCATTATTACTTATTATTTTATCTTTAGATGTGTTGTTTTCGGTTGTTCTGCTTTATTTTATATATACCACTGCATTGTCTGTAAGGAAGCCGAAACAATAATATGTTTTACTCTTATGTACCTGTACAAAAGACATAACAATAAAGTACAACCTTGAACCTTCTCTGAGCCAGCCAGGGTTCATCACAAACACAATACTGGCACCGTTACACCGACTACATGCTCCATTAAAGGTGTACACAAAACTAAACAGCATAGTGAATAGCAGGATTGTGTATAGGAGGTAATTTGCATAGGCGTTATGTCTCCAGACGGATCTGCCAGCGGTACGTCCTTAAACATGTGACCTTATTGTTGATCCAGTACACGGGAGCTCCCGGATGGAGACGTACAGTACTGTTGTTTCAACTAAAGGGCATTGGGTGTTAACGGTGTTTCGACTGCAAAGGTCATACATGTCTATAATGCAGGGGTTTTCAAAGTGGGTGATGGGGCACCCTGGGGTGCCGCGACGGCAGTCCAGGGGTGCCGCGAGATAATTTGATAATATTTGGAATTTATTTGGACACTTGGAAAAAATATTTAGTATCATTGTAAACTTGAAGTACAAAGTTATTTTCAGTCAGTTCTGACCAAAATGGCTGTTAACGTTTTCCTCGCAACATAATCACTAAAATATCGTCACTGTCGGGCAGAAACCTCGTATCTCCAAGTTTCACATGTGTACGTCTTTTGGTAAAGTAAAAGACGTACACAAGACGTACTGCTTCATCATACAAGACTGTCGCACAAAACTAGTGAAAACAGCCGATCTACAAGCACACACTGTTGTGTGCTTGTAGATCTGCTGTTTTCACTAGTTTAGTACATTTTATAGATGATAAATACAAAACGAACGGTTTTGGGCGTACAAGGTTTCTACCCGACAACGATGATATGCTATAAATATAAGGTGCTGTGAGTGAAGTGCCTCGGATTAAAAAAAATATTCATGGGGTGCCCTGAGACAAAAAGGTTTGGGAACCCCTGCTATAATGACATTCCCAAAATAGGGACGCCACGTAGCCTGGCTCCAGTCCCTGAATTGCCATTAAAAAATATGTTCAGGCGATTCAGGTCTGGTTGAAGATCTGTATGGCAAATCAGCATCGTTTCAATTCGACAACATCAAACAACAGCACGGACTATACATTTCCAAACATAAAGAAACATGGCGTCGCCAACTGCGGTAACTTGCGATAGTATCGATCTTGCTATGAAATATCAATATAGCAGACATATTTTTCTGTGTTTGATTACTAGTTATTCTGCCGGTTTCTTTGGTTAGCAAGTAGCAACAGGTTAGCCAGCCACATAACACAAATAAGGGTTGCTTAACAACAACGTAATCTGCTATACCATTATGATTGATTAGGGCAGGGGTCTTCAACAGGGGGTCCAGGACCCCTAGGGGGTCCTCAGAGTTACTACAGGGGGTCCTCCAAACCTTTGTGTGATAGAAACTTTTTTTTTCTTCTCCTTTTTTTATATTACAGTTTTTTTTTTCGGTTGCTAAAACACAAAAAGCAAAAATTAGGCACAATTTTCACAACCTTTACTTCTGTCCCCAATCGCTTGGCTCAATTTGTTACTACTTTAGATTTCCTTATCATATTAGACTCTGACTTTCCTTCTTTACACTCTGATGTCAATTTCACAACACCTTGTTGTCAAAACACAACACACAATTTAAAAAACGTACAGTTTTGAAATATGTGTTTTAGCAATCGAAAAAAACTGTAACCACTTGAACCCTAGCGTCCATATTCAGAGAACTAGAGCCAAGAACTGGAGAACTGGAGCCAAAAATAGCCAAAAATAGAAAATAGACAACAATCTTGTAGCTTGTAGATCTGCTATTTTCGGCAAAGAGCTTTGATGTAGAGGGGAAAAAGAGCAGACTAGTACAGAGTGAAAGGTCAAGTTTATTAAGTATTGACGGTTCAAGTGGTTAAATATCTGAAAACACAGATTGACATGAATCCAAAATACACTGATGATTGTGCTATCTATCTATGAAAAGGTCATGGGGGTCCCTGCTTCATCTCTCTCTCAACTAAGGGGTCCTTGGGCTGAAAATGTTGAAGACCCCTGGATTAGGGGGTGAACCAATCACTGAAGACTACTTCTTTGGCGACTCCCATCCAAGAAATGCCTGCAAGGGTTTTCAGACTGAATAATGGAGTGAAACTAAATGCAAATTCAGGCTGATAGTCAGGCACCACGTTGAAAGTAATAATACGGGTAATAATAATAATAATAATAATAATATTGACCCCAGACCTTGGGGAGTTATTTGTCACAGTACATTTGCACATACGTGGAATTTATTCTATGCATTTTACCCATCCTATATAGTAGGAGGCCTTAGGGAGATAGAATGGTAATTTCGTGCTAATCAGACTAAAAGCGCCAAATTTTGCACAGATGTAGCCCAGGGCTTGCTCTAATGATTTAGCTAGGGCGCTCGAGTCGGCGACCTTCGGGGTCGCCACAGCGGCCAAATCAAGTTGGGCTCCCATCGACTTTCTATGCAGGAGGAAAATACTCATAAAAACTTTTTTTTCAAGCATTTGCAAGCATTTGTTTTGCACAAAAAACATTCCTTGGGCTACAAATGGCACCAGAAAACGATGGTTTAGTGATGGAAAGTGAGTCATCACTTTTCACTCACTTTTCACAGTTTTGTGGTGGTTTTTGTAGCCCAATGAATGTTTTTTGTGCAAAACAAATGCTTGCGATGGATTCAGCATCATGACAAACCCCTAGTTAGACCCCTCACATCCTACTTAAATACCCAGAAAAAAAAAAAAAAAAAAGAAATCTGTGTATTTTCCTCCTGTATAGAAGGTCGATGGGAGCCCAACTTGATTTGGCCGCTGTGGCGACCCCGAAGGTCGCCGACTCGGGCGCCCTAGCTAAATCATTAGAGCATGCCCTGGGCTACATCTGTGCAAAATGTGGCGCTTTTAGTCTGATTAGCACAAAATATCCCTAAGGCCTCCGACTAATAACGACTAGGAGCAGTGAGCAGCAGCCATATGTGGTGCTCGGGGAGCAATTAGGGGTTAAGAGTCTTGCTCAGGGACACATCGACACATACATACCGGTACATGCCTGACTGGAAATCGTACCTGTGACAACCAGGAGCTCTGGCTCCCCAGGCAGGCTCCAGTCAGCTACGGCTGCCCCAGTGGTTAATAAATTAATGGTTGCATAACAGTAAAATTCTTGTGTGTGTTCATATGTCACATATAGAATGATACATCTATAGATGGACGCATAACATATCAATCTGCTGAAACAATTCAGAGTCGGGGACAATATGCTAGAAAACTAGACCAGGTCAACCTGGTTGTGCCAGACCCCCTGTCTGTCATCATCATTTATGACATCATGCCTTTTGTAGGCATGTCATCATCATGTCATCATCATATATACCCTTTATATAGAAAACCCGGACAGACAGACCGACATTTGCTTATGTAGGCCTACCCATTTCATGGGTCTGGCAATAACTGAATTTAGGGTTAAATGTGAACACTAGGGCAGTGTTTCTCAACCACTGTGCCTGGGGACCTTTGGTGTGGCCCTGAGAAGGGTCAAGTGTGCCCCTTGAAATTGCTTGAAAGCCAGTATTGTATTTTAAAAATGATTTAAACTAGTGAAAACAGCCGATCTACAAGCACACAACGCATCGCGGTCCCGAGGTGTTGTGTGCTTGTAGATCTGCTGTTTTCACTACTGTTGTGCGACAGCCTTGTATGATGAAGCAGGGCTTTACTTTGCGAAGAAACGTACACATTTGAAACTTGGAGATACAAGGTTTCTTCCCGACAGTGACGACATTTATGTGCCCATGGATTCTTGGGACATGAAAAGTGTGCCCATACAGAAAAAAGGCTGAGAAACACTGCTGTATACGACTTGTTAATCATGATGAAGTCACCAAATTCTTGACTTTGGAATGGGCTTTATTTGTTTTATTATAATCTCATTGAGGCCATAGTTTTATCATTTCCTGTGGGATATCAATAAACGATATAACCTTGATAAGACTGATTAGAAAAACAAACACAGATAACATTTAAGCACTCGGACTAAACAAATCTAGCATTTTCAGGCGACCATTTCCATTGGCCTTAAGGTTGTAGGAGGGGGTTGTAGTCCATGGGCCAGACGAGTTGTCGGTATCAAAAAGGTGGCAAAGGTTACCATGCATTTTATAAAAGCTCTATATCTGTAGATTATATTTTGGTATGATAACCCTTTCTGAGACACAGCTAAATTGGTGTTATCAGCCACTAGAGTTGGTGTCCCATTAACTTTACACTAGAAGCTAGGGCGGCCCAGCGTCTAGTCGGCGACCTGGCCAACTCGGAACAATGTAAATAGGGAATGAATGCCCCGCCCTTTAATGCAAACCCCATTATACCTGTTTTCATAGGACCCGTTTTGACCATCTGTCTGCCTGTGTCCATTTATGCCCATATATGGAGATATCTGTATCTGTCTGTCTGTCTGTCGGCGTCCATTTTATGTCCATATATGGAGATCACTGCAGTTATAGTTCTGGGTCCATTTTATCAGGAGGTGTCTAAAAAAGACAGAAGTGGCCGCACACACTATAGCCAAGTGCCAAAAGTTTTATTAGGACAGAGTAATAAACCGACGTTTCGGCAGCACAGCTGCATCTGTTTTGCACAAAAAACATTCCTTGGGCTAAAAACTGTCCTACAAGACTATGGTTTAGTGATGAAAAGTGATGAGTCATCACTTTTGTGGGGGCTGTTTTAGCCCCAGGAATGTTTTTTGTGCAAAACAGATGCTTGCAATGGATTCAGCATCATGAAAACCCCCTAGTTTGACCCGTCTTATGCTACTTAAAGCATATTAATCTTTAGCATTTTTTTCCTGTAATGTAAAGTGAATGGGACACCAACTCTAGCAGCTGATAACACCAATTTAGCTGTGTCTAAGAAAGGGTTATCGTACCAAAATATAATCTACAGATATAGAGCTTTTATAAAATGCATGGTAACCTTTGCCACCTTTTTGATACCGACAACTCGTCTGGCCCATGGACTATTGTGGTCCCTGGACCCCTGGCCAGATGGGTGGACCCCTGGCCAGATGGGTGGACCCCTGGCCAGATGGGTGGACAAGCTAAGTTTACATTTCTTTCCATAATCGCGAGAGCCATGGTGCCACACAACGGAACAGGGGCGTCAATTGGGTATGGCAGGTGTATGCAGCTGCCATACCCTGGGTCCAGGGGGGGGGACATAAAAGTTACTTTTAAATATAAATCCATGAAGAGGGAGGGCTGTCTATCTGTTCTGGTTATTATGTTGTCAAATTACAGTAAAATAACTACAAATGCTACATTTTACAAAATGGTCACTTTAACAAGGTATTATAATTATATTATCCACACTTGTATTCTCGCCATCTTGACAAAATGGTACAGGTGCAATGCATTATTGTTAATTGTGGCACGTTTACTAACATGCCAAGTTTAGCTGCACTTGAACAACCGTTCCGGCTGCCATATCCAGCCCAAGAAACCGTAGAAATGTGGGAAAAATGTAATGTACTTCTTAAAATAAATGTATCATGCCTGTTGTGTATCGTGCCACACCAGTCATGTTGCCATACCTTAGCTTTTCTGAACTGATGCCACTGCAACGGAAGCTATAAGGAAGATGAGAAACCCCACATGGCACAGCATTTGATATGTAAAGCATGGCTCTTCAACAGGCCCCAAGCTAGGGGGTCCTCAGAGTTACCACAGGGGTAGTCTGGCGCAGCTAATGGCCACTAATTTACTCATAAATAGCACCGTTCATTTCACACTCTTTTGTTTTTCCTTTTAGCCTAAATGTCTGACCGTACCTTGTGCTGTTTACATTTCTGGCTAATAAAATATTCAATCAATCAATCAAAAGACTTTGCGGATTGGCCAAGCCTTATGTGACATTAGTGCTGCTGTTCCAATTTAAGTTGTAGCGCATCATTGTTTTACAGAACAGGACACGTCAAGACGAATCTGCTTCTACAATGCTGCTTTGGACCACGCATCTGAAGGGAGTACCTAGGAGCCAGCGTAATGACGTTGCTGTAGCAGTCGGGTACAAGGTATTCTCTTTTGGAGGGCACAGTAACATAAACAACGTGGATACGATTGTGGTGAACGTGTTCAACACAGTGTCTTTGCTCTGGATGGAGTTGCCCCCGGTGACAGCTGGAAGAGGAGAGCGTCCCCTTGAGGTTCCCTCGAGTCGCTGGAGACACACAGCTGTGCTCATAGAAGATATCATCTACATCTGGGGAGGTCAGTGTAGGGCTACACTTCTACCACTTTTTCGAGTCACGTGTTCAAATACTGGATTCTGATTGGCTAAATTCCGGAGGTTATGAGAGGACAACTGCCGCAAAGTTGTGTGAGGAGATCAATGCGCCTCAGTGTACATCCGGGGACTTCAGGAGGTAGTCGGAACACCTTTCCCCCAACCAACAAATGAAGGTCGCAGCGGTCCTATGTTTACTAACGTGCGTACTATCGTCGCCGATTTATTTGGATCCAATGCAATCCGCCAACTTTAAAGCCCCTTTTCTCTGAACCTATGCCTTTCTGGAAGCGAACAGCCTCTATTTACGGCCGGAACGGTGCTTTTAACTGACGTTAGCTTAGCTGTAAGCTAGACGCATGGATTAGTATGGAGTTGGCGCCATCTGTTGGTGAGTAGAAGATGTTGTTGGTGGAACTATCTGCTGTCTCGCGGAAGTTTTATAGGCAATAATGATTGTAACTTAAGATCCTTGCAAGTTACAACTATGTGTTTTCTTTCATGTATAAGGGAAAAAGTGGTAGAAAAGCTATTTACCACTCGGGGTCGGACATTATGCTCTGATAATGTCCTGTGTTAGGGTGTTATCGGACTCGGCTTCGCCTCGTCCGATAACACCCTAACACAGGACATTATCAGAGCATAATGTCCTCTCACTCGGGGTAAATTGCTTACTTCAGTGTTGCAACGTACTTTATGCGTTAAACGTTGGCGACCACAGATGGTTCAAGCCCAGCGTTTCTGGGACTGTTCCAGAGGGTAGGCGCTCCCACTCAGCCTGCGTGTTGGGTAAGATCATGTACATATATGGACAACGACCACGCACTAATGACATCCACAAGTTGGACACCTCCACAATGGTCTGGTCTTTAATTAACGCCAGAGGTATTCCAGGACCAGCTTCATCGTGCCAATCTGCCACCCTCATCGGGACAAAGATGTATGTGTTTGGGGGCCGAGGGGACAATTTCACCTACAACAACAACATCAGAGTGTTTGACACCGAGACCAACTGCTGGCTGAGCGCGCCTTCCGCACAGATCCTTCCAGAAGGCCGTGCAATTCATTCTGCCTTTGCCTGCTGTGGAGAGCTGTACATATTCGGTGGCCGCAACCGTCTTCTGAACCAGTCCTTCAATGATCTGTGGAGGTTCAACCCAGAGACCTTCTCCTGGAGGAAGGTTGAGCCCAGGGGGAAAGGTATCCAATATCCAATGCGTAGTATGTGCTGTTGCATGGTGGGAGAACGCATCATCCTCTTTGGAGGATACACATCTCCAAAGAAATTCTGTGGTGAAATGTTCATTTTAGACTCAAGTCCTAGTCTTAAGACGTTATGCAAGCTAGCAGTTATTCAGTGCAGCCTGGAGCAGTCAGAACTTCCACACGACATAAGGTGGGAACTGGCCGCCATGACTACCAACAGCAAGAGAATATAACTAGAAATACTGTTCCTATGTGTGGGCTCGCATGGAACACCATGTATGGGCACAAAGATCTACCCTTTGGCTGCTCCTCATTGGCTAAAGGCCCAGCCTTTGTACTGTCGAGGAGAACTTGACTGATAGATAAATAATATAGATAACATACACATTACAGCCAACATCAGCAAGAGTACACATGTTACTAACAAGAATCTGTATGCTGGAACATTAAGGATGAGCAATAAAATAGCAGCCAGGAGAATGAGACTAGCAGGACCCTGCCAAAGACACCAGGAGCTGACAGCCAGCAAACTGGTGCTGTGGGAGTGGTAACCAACACATGGGCACCAGTCACAAGGACGTCCCAGACTAACATGTGGATGTACTCAAGACGCAGGAGCACAAAGCACCAACGAGCTGGCTGGATGTACGGAGAACCGGGATGACTGGAAGCGACGTTGGAAGACGGCCCACTTAAAAAAAATAATAATAATAAACTTTGTTTAAATAAACTAGAAAGATGCAATTCTGGGAAATTGCAAGTGTGGTTGCAGTGATGTCAAGTGAAGCATGACCAATCGTGCCTGGAAATTATATTGTCCCGGATAACATCACTCAAAAAGTTTACAAAAAACGTTTACATAACACTTTGCCAGGAAATGAACCTGTGTCTCAAACCACTATTCGTGATCTGAGACACTTCCTCAGCATTCCTGCACAATCCAATCACATCAATAATGGCATCCGGGTCCCTGTTCTCTAGGTCCACAAAGGTTGGTAGATTTTTGAATGTCTTCCTGGTAAAGTGCTATAGCTTTACTCGCCTTGTCAGAGAGCTTATTTCTAATGCAAACATGTAGGTGCTTCTGAGGAGGTCCAAGCACATTATACTCTCCATTTGCACACTTTAACAGAAAGCTCTCTTTTTGAATTCCATCTTGTATTTATTTGCGACCTTCGGTCGCATTATACCCTGAGAAATCTCGTAGCTTGTCTGACTGTCAGTATTGTCTGACCAGGGACATGCTGGGCCCCTGATTCAGCCCGGGAAAAAGAGTTGGAGAGGCCCTCATTGCGCGCCATAGAGAGAGATCTCTCTCTCTATAGCGCTGCTGCTACTTTGCCATTTCAGATCATGACAAGTGACAAGCCAGTGGGCCAATTACACAAGTTATATTTCGTCGTTGTCGGGTGAAAACCTTGTATGTCCAAAAACCGATCTACAAGCACACAACGCCTCGCGGCACACAACGCCTCGGTGTGCTTGTAGATCTGCTGTTTTCACTACTTTTGTGCAACGGCCTTGTATGATGAAGCAGGGCTTTGCTTTGCAAAAACATTTACAAATTTGAAACTTGGAGATACAAGGTTTCTGCCCGACAGTGACGATTTACTTTGTTGGCCACCCAGCCCCCAAAATGGAACGAAGGCAGACATTTCTTTAAAAAAAAAAATCCTAATGGCCGGCCTGGACCGGCCGTTCGGGAGTTGTCCCGCTTTTCCCAATGGCCAGCACGTCCCTGTGTCTGACTGTCAGTATTGTCTGACTGTCAGTACAGGAAGTGATGTCACATGATGTCAGTGAGTCACAGTGATGTGGTACAGAACGACTCATATATGGGCATAAAAAGGATGTCACGTGACATCACTTCCTGTACCGACAGTCAGACAAGCTACGAGATTTCTCAGGGTATAAAAGTCCATATAAGGTCATTCCCAGAAAAAAAAAACTTTTATGCCCATACATGGAGATTTCTGATGTCATAAATCCCAGGCCGAAAATGAGAATGTTTTGGCATTACTTATGTAAGTTTTATGCCCATATATGGAGATTCCTATATTGTCAATATTAAGGACATTATTATGGATAATGCCCATATTTGGTAATGTCCATATATGGGCATGTTTTGACATAACATAACTATCATGAAGGGGTCTCCATATTATGAGTAACTGGTCCCAAATACATCACTGGCCAGATGGCCAAAAATTGGCGCTCGCATGTCACCCTGAGGTGTCTTACTAGTATTACATATTGTGATATCACTCCTGTCTAATTTGACGTTGTATTGTCCAATCAGAGATCAGAGAGGGTTACCAACGAATGATATATTGTGATGTCAAGCGAAGCATTGTCTAATTGGTCATTACATTGGACATTACAAAGTCTGTGCATTTCAGCCTTACAACCTGGATAACATCACTCAGAACGTACAAAACAAAAAGAATCTCGGGACGGTTGCCTATTATAGACGGTTGCTTATAGCAACCACAAATAGACAGGTGTCTATCGATCGATCCCTGGTTAATCTCATAAGACGCCACGGCACTGATCCATGCCATATTTCTTCCAACCTGTTGACATAATTTCCTTTTCCTTTCTTTTTTTCACCCTTTGTGAATTCATGATCCTCCAGAGCAGACTGGCCTCCAAGTACAGAAGTCATGTTGACGTCCAAATGATGGAGTGTAAGACTAGCCTGGTTTCAGACTCTGCGCTGAGCTTGAGTCTGACTAATATAGAGCTCTGCCTTGGCTCTGACGCGAGTTCGTTTCTCTCCGGCAAAACCTCTGACGAATGTCTGTTAGGACTCTTTCAATGCCTTATTGCAATGCTTAGCTTAGTGGTTCTCCCTGTGGTCGACTGGAGGCGAGTCTATGGAATCTGACCCAATCTCGGTGGGAAGCTGGTTTATATACATTCATCTGACATCATATTGGTGATGTCAGTCTGACACGTATGCCGTTCATACCTGGTTGCCATTGACTCCGGCCTAACAACTGGCTACTGTCTATGACGGTAGTCCCACATGACATGATGGAATGGACTATCTCCATATGTAGTGTTCCCCACATCTCCATGTTAGGCCAAACAGGTTCGCTCCATATCTCCATGTATAGGTCTAAATGCCCAACGTTGAGCTTGGCAACAAAACGTTCTTAACACTGACATTGTCCCATTGACAAGAGATTTCAAAGGGGAGGGGATTTTGAATTTGAAATTCCCAATCACAAGAGATCTGGTGGGAGGGGTTGTGTTTGACTAGTGTGTACACAAAAACATTCCCCCCTCCCCCTCCCCTCTATGACAGGCATCAAACAACCCCCCTTTGAAGTTCAAAGGGAGAAATTAAGAGCTTTGGCTGAGCGCCCCCTCTTCTGTTGGTTTTCAAAAGTTAGACCCACCCCCTCCTCCGAGGCTCCGACTCTCATTGGCTTGGTTCTGCCTAAACCAGAGAAACTTTAGCGTCATATGACAACACCAGACCAAGAGAACCAGTCCACTCAGAGAGTGGGCGGGTCTATGGGCTGGAGCCAGGCAAGCGTAAGACCCAACCTGCAGACAACTCACGAACAATACGTGTTTATTGCACAATGAACCCGACCTAAGATCTACGGAAAATCCAATGACAGCACAAGAACAAATACCACTTGGACTTGGTAGAGCAGACCTGAGGAAAGCTCAGAGACACTGTCAGAAGACTAAAGGGGGCTACATGCTTACACTCCAACGTCTGAAACCCTCTGATGTCCATAGGATAGGGTAAGTCAGGGGTTTTCAAAGTGGGTGACGGGGCACCCTGGGGTGCCGCGACGGCAGTCCAGTGGTGCTGCAAGATAATTTGATAATATTTGGAATTTATTTGGACACAAAATATTTAGTATCATTTTAAACTTCAAGTACAAAGTTATTTTCAGTCAGTTCTAACCAAAATGGCTTTTATCTCAACGTTTACCTCGCAACATAATCACTAAAATATCGTAATTGTCGGGCAGAAACCTTGTATCTCCAAGTTTCAAATGTGTATGTCTCTTGGTAATGCAAAGCCCTGCTTCATCATAGAAGACTGTTGCACTAAACTAGTGAAAACAGCCGATCTACAAGCTCACAACGCCTTGCGATGCGAGGCGTTGTGAGCTTGTAGATCTGCTGTTTTCATTGGTTAAGTACATTTTATAGATAAACACAAAATGAACGGTTTTGGACATACAAGGTTTCCACCCGACAACGACGATATGCTATAAATATAAGGTGCTGGGAGTGAAAATTATAATGTAGGGGTGCCTCAGATTAAAAAAATATTCATGGGTAATTGAGACAAAAAAGTTTGGGAACCCCTGGGGTAAACTACAAAATGACTACAATATGGGAGAAGTCCTTATGGTTGCTCATGCACATCTAAAAGCCTTGACTCTCCGAACTGTCCGTATGTGTTCAGTCCGCTCGAGACAGAACTAAACGGATGTGATTCATTCCATCAGATGGAGAGGGCGAGGTGAAGCTCTCAGAACAATAATCCATTTTGTTGGCAGTTTTAAGGGACACTTGTCTGTCAGCCATTTGTTCTGACAGGCCACCATAAAGAAAGTTCTTGATTATCTCGAAGCAGACCTCATTCAAACTGGCAAAACAAATCCAGCCCAAAACTGATTTCCTATCAGATTGGATTGATTTCATGCTTGTCCACACTAGTCTAAGTGGGAGCAGTTCGTGTGGGCAAATGGGCGGGCGCGGCGAGTCAGTCCGCAAGTCTCCAGCCAATAGCATGTGTTCTCCTCCCCCCACCCCCCTCTGCTCCTCCTCCTCCCCCCGCTCAGAGAACGCAGCTGCGTTATGACGTCGTCAACACATTCCGTGCAACGCCCCTCTGCACTCTGATTGGTTAGGGAAAATCTACACTTCCTCCAACAGTGATTCTAATGGGATCGCCCAGGCTTCATTTTCTTCTGAGCGCCTAATGAAGCCTGGGTTTCCGAGGCTAATGCTTGTCTGAACAAGGCTAGTAATGTGTTTCAAATCTGATTAGCAAAAGGTTTCCATTGTGTTGGTGTTTTTTTTTTTTTTTTTTTTTTTTCTTTAATTTTTATCCCACAATTTTGTAACCCATTTTTTCACCCAGTGCTAATTGCCTATGTAATCCTGGGCTCTGCTCTGCCTCTGCCGCGCCTGGGGAGACAACGGACTGACCTCATGCTTCCTTCTATGCATGAGGAGTCCAAGTTGTTTCTTTTCACCTGACAGTGGAGATTTCCCTGGTTTGGACGTAGCGCGTGGAAGGAACACGTTATTCCAACCAGTTCCTTTCCCCTCCATCAGGCGCCCCGGCTGGCCAGGGGGAGGCATTATTGAGACCAGGATTACGTGCATGTTTTTGTGAGGGTATCAACCCTAGGAGACACGGGGAGAACATGCAAACTCCACACAGAAAGGCCCTATCGCCAACCCCACCTAGGGTGTGGGCGCTGATGACGTGGAGGAGGAACACGCCGCCAGCACCCACATCGTCCCCCGGCGGGAATCGAACCCAGGACCTTCTAGCTGTGAGGCGAAGCGCTAACCACTGCGCCACCGTTTTTTTTTTTTGATAACTACTACTATAGCATTAGTCACTCATGTTTAATCAAGTGTTGTTCAGAGCTCACATTAGATCTGCTCAGGCTTCATACAGCCAAACAGACGGGCGGGTTGGGAGTCAGGAAGGAACAGGTTCACTGTCGCCGGCTCACTGACAGCCTTTTAAAGTTGGCGCTGTCCTCTGGGTTAGGACACCATCCGGACTGGCTGCGACTGTAACTCCCCTCCTATAATCATCCAATCATACCACGACACACTCCCATGCGCGCTCTTCCAAACGCGCGCACACACAGACCCACGCACCCACAGACACAGAAGGGAGAACCCTATCCCAGAGCATAATTCATATTTCCCCACCTTCAGTATCATAACACCCCTCTTCCCAAAAATCAAACATTTACCCCCAAAAATCTTGACTCCTGGAGGCCCTCCTAATGAGCCAGAGACAGAGCATCTGCCATAATATTATCCTGAATATCTATTAAATAAAATCCTGTAGCAACAAGGACCACCGCATTAGGCATTGGTTGTTGTTGTTGTCTTTGGACTAACTAAGCTTGTCAACGGCGAGACTACCTCTGCAAAATGCCTACAGAAGCCGCGATAATATCCCACCATTCCTATAAATAACGGCAAAGGTCGCGTTTATTCTGGGGAACAGGAACATCCAGGATCGCCTGCACCTTCGATGCAATAGTAACAGGAGTTTCCCAGTCTCTCCAGCTCTTTGTTAACAGAAAATGTATTTTCCTCTTCATTATAGAGCTGAAGAGATGGGGAGACCCCTGTTAGTGAACATAGTGAACATAGCAATGATTACTATCAGAATAAAGTATAATTAAATGGGGAATTGGAAGCAATTAAATTGTGTTTTAAAGGACAACTTTGGTTTTTCAAAACAAGGGTTCATATTTTAGATTGTAATTAGAGAAAAGAAAAAGTGAGTGTTAAAATATTTTCATTTTCTTCGTTCTATTGTTTTATCCTGTTTACCGTGTTAAAATGCTGGGCATGCGTACGCATGGGGGCATGCGTACAAGTGGCTAAATATGTCTTTTTAGACACAATAATCCAGCAGTTTCTTTATTGCTATTTACTGTAACACTTCTAGCCCTCATAAGTCACATCCAACCATGAAAGCTTGCGTTGTATCTTGGAAATGGGCTTATTCTGTGTAAAATGACAATATGAAATGAAATAATTTTAACACTCATCTTTTATATTTTAATTACAATCTAAACTATGAATCCTTGTTGTAAAAAAACTAAAGTTGTCCTTTAATGTGACACCATCTTTGCAAGACCATATTTCTTGTGCCGATCCCGAACAAGTTCGGCTTTTTTTCAATACAATACAATATTGTTTTTGCTATTGTACTTACCCTGAGCTGCTTGTGTTTTCAAAGTATTTTATTGAATTTTTGCACATAAGTTACAGGTCATTTCAAAACTTTACATAATAGGAGCATTTCAAAAATACATTTTACAAACTGGGTATTATAATAAAGGAGCAATTTCAGGAATAATTTTCACTGGGCATTAAATAACAATAGAGGAGAAATTCAAAAATAAATTTCATAAGTTACAAATCATTCAAAATATCCCATAACACAAAACATTTCAACAGTAAGAGAAAAAACATAGCAAGTAAATATCAGTGCTTAAGGATTACATTTGAAAAATAAGATAACATTACATTTGAAAGAATAAAACAACATTATAAAGTAATTACTGACCAATTTAGTTTTGGGGGGTTTCTTTTCAAGTCCATTGTTTTTCGTTTTCTTAATTCAGTTTTTATTTGCCTCAAGACAGTGGCAGAGTCCACAAAGATGTTGTCCGTTGACATCTTACATCTTGTTTTCCATATTTTATAAATCGTAACACATATACACAGCCAAAATAAATCAAAATTCTCTTTTTCACAGATAAAATTGCCGTATAAAGTGTCTCTGTGGCAGGGCACCTTGACTCCCATGTCAAACATTTGGCTCCAGACAAGTCTTGACCTGGGGCAGTCAATCAATAAGTGATATATTGTCTCAAACTCTTTACAGTCTGGAACCGGGCATTCTGTGGTATTGCAGGCCCATTTTAAAACCCCTCTGACGGGGAGTCGGCCATGCACGGTTAACCACATTACATCTCTGATATAACCGGTGACAAGGCCGCTATTTAGGCACTTTATGAGTGTTTTACTTTGTTCTAAGGACTGGTCTCTAAACACTACCAGACCTCCATATAGATAATCACTTATTATATTATATATTACTTTATTTGACTGAGTACCCCAATTAATATTTAAGTTGGTATATTTATCTATAAAGTCACCATATGCTATTTTATAATAAGGTAGTTTTGATCTACCTCTGCCTCTTTGTTTACTCCATTTCAGGGGGTCTCCAAACCAGGGTGCTTTCCACAGAATGCCCGTTGCCATATTTTTACAAAATGCAATCATTACTTTGATGCCAACATTCATTGCCCCAAGGCCTCCCTCTAAAGTGCTCTTGTGCATGAGCGTTCTTTTAGTAACCTCTCGGGTGTTTCCCCAGATCAACTGTACGCACAGCCTATTAATTTGTTTTATGTATACTTCAGGTGGCGGATATATAGTTGATAAGAATAATAATTTAGATAGAATAAAGGTTTTTATTATGCCAATTCTTGATTTATAGGTTGTATTTCTTACTTTCCATTTGTCTACTTCTTCTTTTATTTCAATAACTTTTCTGTCCCAATTTCTTTTAACGTAGTCCTTGTTACTGAAACAGATGCCAAGGATTTTCATTTCCTCTTTCACCTCCATGAGCAGGCCCGGTCTCCCACTTTCCTCTCCGATCCAGATACATTCTGTTTTGGCCTCGTTCAACTTAGCCCCTGCGGCCTGCTCATAGAGGCGAAAGTGCTCTCTGACGAGATCAAGTTCTGCTTGGTTCTTTATAAAAGTAGTCACATCGTCCGCGTATGGTATGGAAACCTTGGCAACTGTACCATTAAAATAATTACCTGCTATTCGTATGTCGTTTTTTATTCTATTTAATAAAGGGCTGATGGCCAGAACATAGAGCGCTCCACTTAACGGGCAGCCCTGCTTCACACCTTTCTGTATGTGTATATAATTGGAGATCCTCCCATTCACTTTAACCGCCACCTGAGATTTGGCATAATTTTATTATTTTTATAAACTCCTGGGGAAACCCGTAACGTTCCAAAACACACCATAAGTATTCTCTATTTATAAAATCAAATGCTCTTTTTTGGTCGAACCCTGCTGAGCTGCTTGTAGAGATGTGGGTGGTCCTGGCTCGTCCTACGCTTTCCAACGACCGATTCTAGATGGTCCGACGATTTATTCCATTGAAAATGGTTTAGAATAAAGTTTAGAGCCCCACCAAAAAAACTCAATCTATACTGTCGGCGGCGCAACGTATTCCGGGGTGCTGATCCCGAACTATCCATCCATCCATCCATCCATCTTCAACCGCTTATCCGGAATCGGGTCGCGGGGGTAACGGCGTTCCCAAGCCAGTTTGGAGATATAATCCCTCCATCTGGTCTTTGGTCTGCCACGGGGTCTCCTCCCAGTGGGACGTGCATCGAGGACCTTCCTAGGAAGGCGCTCGGGAGGCATCCGCAGCTCTCACTGGATCCCGAACTAGTCCGGGTTTTTTAATAAAAGGAATTAATTAGGGGCGTCCGGTGGCCTACTGGTCAAGGCGCATACCACATAGGCACTGCCACATAGGCATGGTTGGTGCGGCTTCGCCGGTTCGATTCCCAATCCGGACGACGTTTACCGCATGTCACTCCCCATCTCTCTCCCCATTTCCTGTCAGTCTACTGTACCTCCCTTGGTCAATAAAGGCATAAAAAGCCCCCCCCCCCCCATAAAAATATTATTAATTAATCGGAGGCCTCAGCGAAGCCTCCGTCTAAATTTTGATCCAGGCCGCCGACCGAGGTCCCTTTCCACCGGCCCGTAATCGGGTAACGCCTCGCATTGCCGCCTAATCCAATACATTCTCACATCTTTAGAGAGCATTTTCTCTGAACTGTGTTCCTATAGTAGCAGAAAAGTTTTATTTACGGCTAAATCGCCGCAAATCGGGCTTCTAAAATGAGTGATAGCCTATAGCCATCTGTTTGCTCTCTTCCTCCGGGTGATTTTCATTCCACTGGTCACCGTGTTATGAAACGCCACTGCTTCGTGGGTGCCTGTATGTAACAGCGGTGGGCTATGAGATTATCTCTGGCACTCTGGCACCCTCTTGTGGCCCTGGCACAGTATGAGTTAAGTGAATTTCACAGGTTTTATTGAACTGTGATGGTGTACACTAAACTGCCAACTAAACTGCCATTCTTATTTTACTTTATTAAACCAGTGGTTCTCAAAGTGAGTTCAGGGGTCCTTGAGAGGGCTCCCCAGCTAAATGATTGATAGTTAGGAACCAAATGGACCCATACAAATGGTACACATGGTACCAAATGGTGCCACCATTTGGTACCATTTGTACACTGTCAGAATAATGGGTCAAATCCAGACCTCCTGTTGTTCAATACTTGAGAATTTCATGCAATCATAAAAACAGTCTTTTCAACAGAGCTGTGCCCACAGGGCACACACGACCAAGTTTCAACTATGTCAATACAACAATACAACGTCCATACAATGTTGGAGTCAGACCTCAGCTGTGTTGCAAAAAAAGAGACGTCTATACAACTTTGTTACAAAGTCAGACGCTGATGGTAGGCCTAATTTAGGCTACAACTACTACTGACAATAGATTAAGAATAAATAAAGCGAAAACAAATGATTTCTATATTATATATAACTACCATAAAGAACATTATGTAAAGCACGCTAAAAATAATTGTCAATAAGGCAGGGACATTAGCTGGTATTATTATTATTATTGGCCTATTATTATTACTAGAAGCTCGGCCGCCCTTCGGGCATTCATCGGGCATGCCCCGCCCTTTAATGCAAACCCCATTATACCTGTTGTCATAGGATCTGTTTTGACCATCTGTTTGCGTGTGTCCATTTATGCCCATATATGGGGATATCTGTCTGTCTACGTCCATTTTATGCCATATGGAGATCTCTGTAGGACCCGTTTTGACCATGTGTCCATTTATGCCCATATATGGAGTTATCCGTCTGTCTGCATCCATTTTATGCCCATATATGGAGATCTCTGTAGGACCTGTATTGACCATCTGTTTGCCTGTGTCCATTTATGCTCATATATGGAGATATCTGTATCTGTCTGTCTGCATCCATTTCATGCCCATATATGGAGATCTCTGTATCTGTTTGTCTGTGTCCCTTTATGCCCATTATGGAGATCTCTGTATCTGTCTGTGCCTCCGACTGTGTTGCAGACACAGCGCTGGTTCCCCCTTTAATGCAAACCCCATTATACCTGTTGTCATAGGACCCGTTTTGACCATCTGTTTGCCTGTGTCCATTTATGCCCATATATGGAGATATCTCTATCTGTCTTTTTGTGTCCATTTTATGCCCATATATGGAGATCTTTGACCATCTTTTTGCCTGTGTCCATTTATGCTCATATATGGAGATATATGTATCTGTCTGTCTGCATACATTTTATGCCCATAAATGGAGATCTATGCAGACACAGTGCCGGTTCCGCAAAACCCTGATGTCAGACATCAGAATCCGAACCTTTCGTGCTGGTTCCAGAAAATCGCGTATCGGATCGGGTCGAGGCCGGGCAATGCACTACCTGCTGCGGCGGGGAACGCGCGTGCCGAATTTGAAATAGGGAATGAATGCCCCACCCTTTAAAGGGATAAGAAACCCCGCCTCTTTATTTGTTTTATCAGACTTGAGAATATGAAAAGATTTCTAAAATGTAGGCGTGGTTATCTGCCGTTGTGGGGGAGGGGGCGGAGTAATGCATCTTCTATCAGAGAGAGACAGAGCGAAGCTGTCAGCAGAGGGCACTTGTTGCTTTTCCATTTCGGAAACATTTTTTAAAACCAGCCATTGGAGGTGTAAAAAGTATAAAGATTCGGCAACTCCATGTTCTATAACCAATTAAAATGTGCAGGTATTTTACAAACAAGCTGCCTGAGCTTTTATCCATGGACAAACTTTCTCCAGCTCTGGACCACGGAACCAGTGAAGAATGGACGCTAGGCTAGCGCTATAGCTATTTGCTGTGTAGTGTGTGTGTGTGTGTGTGTGTGTGTGTGTGTGTGTGTGTGTGTGTGTGTGTGTGTGTGTGTGTGTGTGTGTCGTGACAGTGCACAACGCGTCGCTTTTCGCGACGCGTTGTGAGCTTGTAGATCTGCTATTTTTCGTGTGTGGACGTTGTGTATGTGCGTACACTGTCACGACACGCACGCACGCACGCACGCACACACACACACACACACACAGGCTACACTACACAGAAAATAACACAGGCACCACACAGTGTAACTGTCTGTTGACAGAGCCTGCTCTTCTCTCTGGCTGAAACAAGCATACAGTGAAACCACGCCCCCCCTTGATACGACTCTGTAAAACAAACGTTAATATTAATTAGATATGCCTACGTCACATTGCACAATAGAACAGTGATAGCTAATATTTAATGAGTGGCGCCAAAGATTTCTTTTCGACCTAGAAACTGGAAGTACACAGAAATAGCTACAGAGACAGCAGAACGCTCTGAATCCCCAAGCCTATGGGCAAATTGAACCATATCACTGCTCCCTATCACAAGTGACTAATTGATATAATATATATTTACAGAAAAAGTGATTTTGTGTTTCATGGACCTTTAATGCAAACCCCATTATACCTGTTGTCATAAGAGCCGTTTTCACCATATGTTTGCCTGTGTCCTTTTATGCCCATATAACATCAGAATACGTAACCATGGCATTTTTTGTTGACTCATGTGGCGTACGTGATCTCAGAGCCTTTTATGATGTGATGTCACAATGTTCCTCCGGAACAGCCTGATGTCAACAATCAGCCCCGCATAAGGAGATTCCGAACGTTTCGCGCCGGTTCGGGAAAACCGCGCGTCGGGTCGGGTCGAGGCCCGGCACTGCACTCCGCGCCGCGGCGGGGAACGCGCGTGCCAAATCTGAAGCCGGTGGGACGAACGGTTCTCGAGATACGCGGATTACAGACAGACAGACAGAGACTTCTCGCATTTATAGATAGATTACTATTATTTTATTAAACTCATTGTTATACACATTGCTGTATTAACCACTTGAACCCTAGCGTCCATATTCTGAGAACTTTAGTCAAAAATAGCAGAGGCGTTGTGAGCTTGCAGATCGGCTATTTTTGGCAAAGAGGTTTGGTGTAGAGGGGAAAAAGAGCACAGAGTGAAAGGTCAAGTGTATTAGTGTTTATCACTGGTTGTGAAGCACAACGTTTACTGTTCTGTGTTACTGAAGCCATCAGGTGTGATTTATTAAATATTATCTCACACAATAGATAGATAGATAGATAGATACCTTTATTATCCCAAGGGGGAAATTCAGTTGTCCAGTAGAAGCACAGCAATATACAGTTATTTACAAAGTTACAGAGACGTAAGAAAAAATAGATAAGAGGGGAAAAAAACAAAAAACTAAACAAAGACAAGAGCAGTACAGTACCAATAAAGAGAAGGTGCATCAATAGAGGGGGCGAATAATATATAAGTATATATGCATAAAGTGTCTTGCAAAAGAGACCATAGCAGTCAATGCTAGTTAGTGCAAACAAGTATCTCACTGTCATTGTTAAATAAAGCTAAAATACTCAGAAACTACCAACACAACCTAATAGTGCAATGTCAAAAATCAGTGCGAAAAAAGAAGAAACTAGGAAGCGTGTCACCGCAAGACGCACATGAGCACTCTTCCTGGACGGTCCTTAGAGGTCAAAGTCAATACAGCAATGGCTGACACACACACACACACACACACACACACACACACACACACACACACACACACACACACACACACACACACACACACACACACACCCACCAGTGGCGTCAGTTCAGAAAAAGCTAAGGTATGGCAACATGACTGGTGTCTTACACCAGTCATGTTACCAATACCAGCAATAGGCATGCTACATTTATTTTAAGAAGTACATTTCATTTTTGTCTCCACCAGCCGAAGGCATGGGGGAGAGTATGTTTTCCCCTTCGTCCGTCCGTGTGTCCGTCCGTGCGTGCGTGCGTGCGTCCGTCCGTCCGTGTGTCCTCGCAGTTTGTGTGCACCTAATCTCAGTCGCCGTTGGCCCGGTCACTGCCAAAGTGAGCACACACATTCCCTGGATGCCAATCTAGAACCTCTGCCCTAAATTTTTCAAATGGGCCTTTTCTAGTGCCACCTAGTGGCCAATGTTCGCAAAACACATTTTGCATATTCCATCCTGATTGGCTAAGATTGGCTTCCAAAGTTTGTAGGATTGAGCAGTTTTGAACAAAATGCCTCAAATCCCAAACGCAAATTGCAATTATCATGAAATCGCGCACACACGTTCCCAATAGGTCGAGGAAGAAATGCCACTTCAAATTTTTGAAATCAGCCTCATGGTGGCGCTATAACAGGCCGATTTGTGGTTTTACCTATACAGTAACTCCACCGATCAGTTTCAAACTTTGTAAGCGCACTCCCTAGAGGCCAAGGAAAAACCCTTTCCCTGCATTTTTCACATCAGCCTTTTATAGCGCCACCAGGAGGCCGACTTATGTAAGACACAATTTTTCCTATTATTCCTTGAGATTTTATCCAAAAATCATGCAAATCGGTACACAGTATCTCTATAGTCATGTGATCAAGTCCGAACCGTCTGATATTTCATATTCCATCCTAATTGGCTAATATTGGCTTCCAAAGTGTGCAGGATTGCTCAGTTTTTGAACAAAATGCTTCAAATCATCAACGCAGCTTGCGATTACCGTGAAATTTGCCACACATGTTCCCACTATGTCAAGGAACAAATGCTACCCTTTTCACGTTGGCCTGTTATAGCGCCACCAGCAGGTAGACTTTAGCAAAACACATTTTTGGAACACAATGCCTCAAATCATGCATGCAGTGTCCGATTGCCATGAAAGGTCTAAGGTGAAGAACATATGCCAGCCTTTTTACATTGGCCTATTATATAGTAGTACCACCGCCTGGCCTGGTGGAGACTCGGAAGAGCACTGCTTCTAGTTTTCCCTGTTTCTACGGTTTCTTGGGCTGGATATGGCAGCTAGACTTGGCATGTTAGTAAACGTGCCACAATTATCAATAATGCATTGCACCTGTGCAGCTGACCTGCGGAACCTGGAAATATACCATTCTGTCAAGATGGGGAGAATATAATTATAATACCTTGTTAAAGTGACCATTTTTGTTACATTTTGCATTTGTAGTTATGTTACTGTAATTTAACAACCAGCACAGATAGACAAAGAGACATTCATGGATTTATATTTAAAAGTAACTTTTATTTTCCCCCCTGTATGGCAGCTGCATACCCCTGCCATACACAATTGGCGCCCCTGACACACACAAGTCCACTCAGTGCAACTTGAGAGGGAAACCTTCACTCCTAAAGAAAAGCAACAAGCCAGTGGAAGTGGTAACACGAGAGATGGAATGAGAAAGAGATGAAGTGGAGGATGTGAAGGGTTAACAACTACAGTACAAGGAGGAGTTTCTCAGTGACGCAAATCTAGTGAAATGAAAGTTAAACTGTGAAACTGAGGCAGCGGACACAACAAGCTCTAGGCTACAAAACATTCATCCAACACAGTTTTTGGGAACAGAGTGGAAAGGTGAGTTGAGTAGGCTATGGGCTTAATATTCAGTAACTGAGAATTAAGTTGTAACTGTAGCTGACTAGCCATGGTCTTCCAACCTTATCCCTGAAATTCCACCGTCTGTTTTAGTTTGTATGGTTTCCAGGAAGTACATTAACCTGTAGTAGGCCTATATCATTAGCAACATTATATTGTATTTATTTTATTTATTTTCTCCACCAGCCGAAGGCATGGGGGAGAGTCCGTCCGTCCGTCCGTCCGTCCGTCCGTCCGTCCGTGCGTGCGTGCGTGCGTGCGTGCGTGCGTGCGTGCGTGCGTGCGTGCGTGCGTGCGTGTGTCCGTGCGTGCGTCCTCGCAGTTTGTTACCACCTAATCTCAGTCGCCGTTGGCCCGGTCGCTGCCAAAATTAGCACACACACTCCCTGGATGCCAATTCAGAACCTCTGACCCACATTTTTCAAATGGGCCTGTTCTAGCGCCACCTTGAGGCCCGATGTTCGCAAAACACATTTCTGTACACTACTCTTACAGATTTTGTCCAAAAATCCTACAAATCGGTAGGGAGTATCTCGACAGTCATGTGATCGACATGGATATGTCCGATTTTGCATATTCCATCCTGATTGGCTAAGATTGGCTTCCAAAGTTTGTAGGATTGAACCGTTTTGAACAAAATGCCTCAAATCCCAAACGCAAAGTGCAATTATCATGAAATCGGGCACACACGTTCCCACTAGGTTGAGGAAGACATGCCACTTCAAATTTTTCAGCCTCATGGTGGCGCTATAACAGGCCGATTTGTCGTTTTACCTATAACTCCAGTTTCTTTGTTAGCGCACTCCCTAGAGGCCAAGGAAAAACCCTTTCCCTGCATTTTTCACATCAGCTTTTTATAGCGCCACCATGAGGCTGTTTTTTGACAAACACATTTTTTGACACTTCACTGTCTCTGAAGCTAACTTGTCCACTCACCTTGGATTGCGTTTGACCCCGCTTATTCATAACCACCTAATTCAATACCACCCAATGCACACCCACAACCAACATACCACACCTGGTGGAGACCTGTGCTCGGAAGAGCACTGCTTCTAGTTTATTTATGTATTTATTTGCTCTTTGCCCAATCAGATTGCTTACTATTGAGCTATTCATTATTTCTTTTTTTATTTCCAGTGTGTAGACATGGCCTCTGCCAGCATTCTCCTGTCTGAAGAGCAGTTCCTGTGTTCTATTTGTCTGGATGTGTTCACTGATCCAGTCTCCACTCCATGTGGACACAACTACTGCAAAACCTGCATCACACATTACTGGGACACTAGTGATGTGTGTCAGTGTCCACTGTGTCAAACTATCTTCTCTAAGAGACCAGACGTCCTTGTCAATACTTTCATTTCTGAGATGGCCGACCAGTTCAGGAAATCCAAGCAGCTGAACAAAACCTCCAGCACAAACCAAGAACCTGCTGAACCAGATGAAGTCTCCTGTGATGTCTGTACTGAGACCAAGCTCAAAGCCTTGAAGTCCTGTCTGGTGTGTCTAGTCTCCTATTGTGAGATTCACCTGGAGCCTCATCTGAGAATCGCAGCTTTGAAACGACACAAACTAATCGACCCTGTAAAGAACCTGGAATACTTTATTTGTAAGAAACATGACAAACCTTTGGAGTGGTTCTGTAAGACTGACAACAAGTGTGTGTGTCAGATCTGCATTAAGTCAGACCACAAGTTACATCAGATTATATCTGTGAAAGAGGCATATGAAGGGAAGAAGGCTGAGCTGGGAAATACGGAGGCTGATGTCAAGCAGATGATCCAGGAGAGACAAGCAAAGATTCAGGAGGTCACACACTCAGTACAGCTCAGTAAGAAAGATGCAGACAGAGAGATAGCAAACAGTGTGCAGGTCTTCACTGAACTGATCAGCTGTATTCAGAGAAGCCAGGCTGAGCTCATTAATGTTATTGAAGAGAAGCAGAAAACAACAGAGAAACAGGCTGAAGGCTTCATCAAAGATCTGCAACAAGAAATCACTGAGTTAAAGAAGAGAAGCTCTGAGCTGAAGCAGCTCTCACACACTGAAGACCACCTCCACTTCCTCCAGAACTTCCCAGACATCAACACCTCTCCACCCTCCCAGGTCAATGTCCATCAGTTTTCATTTGTAGGGACTGTGAAGACAGCTCTGAAGACACTCGGTCAAGAGATGGAGAAGAAGCTGTGTGATGCTGAGCTGAGAATGGTCCAGCAATATGCAGTGGATGTGACTCTGGACCCTGATACAGCACATCCCAATCTCATCCTGTCTGAGGATGGAAAACAAGTGAGGCATGGAAACATAATGAAGAATCTCCCAAACAACAAAGAGAGATTCTTTGAAATTACACGTGTCTTAGGAAAACAAAGCTTTTCCTCAGGAAAGTTTTACTATGAGGTTCAAGTTAAAGGGAAGACTAGTTGGGGTGTAGGAGTGGCCAGAGAGTCCATCAACAGGAAACGACCAAGCACACAGAGTCCCGACAACGGTTACTGGTCTATAGGGTTGAGGAATGGAAATGAGTACAAGGCTCTTACTGACCCCCCTGTCCTCCTCCCTGTAAGAGAGAAGGTCCAGACAGTGGGGGTGTTTGTGGATTATGAGGAGGGTCTGGTCTCCTTTTATGATGTGGAGACCAGAGTTCATCTCTACTCTTTCACTGGCTGCACCTTCACTGAGAAACTCTATCCAATCCTTAATCCAAATCTCAACAATGGTGGTAAAAACTCTGCTCCTCTCATCATCTCTCCTGTCAGTAACACAGACTAATTTAGTCCTCAGTCAGTTTTCAATTAAGACAACAAATGTGTTTTTTGAAAGGTTTACTTACTAATTAGCAGAATACTTCATTAGCAGTTTGCAAAAACAAAGAACAGATTAATTTCAATTCAACTGTCATTTCAAATCAAGGCATTAAAATCGTTCCTAACAGATGCATTCTATTGAAAAACAAGAAACAACAACAGTACATGAATAACGGACAGACTAATATGGTAAATGAGTTCTCCAGTGAAACATGTATTTTGATTAACCACTTAAACCTTACTTTACACAAAAGCTATTTAAAAATACAAAGTCCAAAATACTGTAGATATGCTATATAAAAAAAGACCAGAAAGATAGGGTTCAAGGGGTCTGTAATACTGATTAAATCTAGTCTACTTTATTTTTTTTTTATTATGATTTGCTATGACTTGATTGTTTATTTTTTCATTGAAGTTTATGTTGATCCCAACATTTTATTTCATTAAAGGAGTAGTTCACCCCCAAAATCACTTTTTTTCTATTCATTACTCATGCCATGGAGAGTAGAGTTCAATAATATTTTTTGGTTTTTGTCACATTCCTAAGACAAAAATTTGATTCGAGTAAATTTACCCCCATTGGTTCCGGATGGGGACCCATTTCGAAACGGGTCCCCATCCGGAATCAATGGGGGTAAATTTATTGTTATCACATTTTTGCCTTAGGAATGCGACAAAAAACTACAAATATTATTGAACTCTAGTCTCCATGGCATGACTAATCAATAGCAAAAAAGTAATTTTGGGGGTGAACCTACTTTAATGTGCAGGAATAACGAAATGTAATTCTCAGATTGTTGTACTTTAACATCTCTTCTTTAGAAGAGTTAATTGAAAATAGGAATGCAATGATTCTGATCTTAATGACAGCACCATGCTATCAATAATAGCAGATGAAAATATGATTCTTTACTAGAAATCTCTTTTTGTTAGCTCTAGATTTATAAATGCCTGTGATCTGAATGAATTAAAAAATAAATCAACTTTAATTAATGAAAACACTGGTGTTTTTTTATTTATTTTTTTATTTGTATTTATTATTCTTGCGTTCTTGGTTGCAGTATGTAAATGAATAACTTTTATCTTCTTCTAAACATGTGACTTGAAGCAGTGGTTCCCAAACCTTTTAGCCCGAGAGAGAGAGAAATTTGAAATTTAGATGTAATCTAATTGCTATCAGAATGCTATCAGTAATATCTCAAAATACACAGCATAAATATGATGATTGATGTTTTTTGTTGTTTGTTTGTTTGTTTGTTTGTTGAGAACCACTGTACACTACATAATATTACAACATAATACAAAATAGGCCTACTATTATTATGACACATAAGGCATAGTAGCCTAATAGGCCTGCCAATAAGAATATGCCATGAATAATTTGTTGTTGTCCAACTCTGTGCCTTTTAAAAAGCTCTGCATTTACCTTTTTTTAACTCTTGTAGTTCCCAGAAGTTGATTTGAGAGCAGAGACAAGAATATTATAACTGTCATTACAACTATAACTCTATGAGACAGAACTGCAATTTTCCACCTCACGTGTTCACATCAACGTGTTTATTAGTTAGTAGTTACATTGATATGATAATAATAATGATAATAGTAATAGGCCTACTAATATATGGGTAATAATAATAATAATAATAATAATAAGATAACAACTAAACGTAAACAATACTAAATGCAGTGCATAACTACAGAATTGAAAGTCAAAATCTCAAGGCACTCATGGAATCATAGCAAAAATAGCTGATCTACAAGCTCACAATGTATTGACTCATTGCCAGTAGATCTATCTAATTTGTCTAGTTTTAAACATTAGTGAAAAATAAAACAAAATGATAAACTAACACCGGGCCAAAATGTGTATGACAGGATGAGATCTCTCTCTCTGTCTCTCTCTCTCTTTAGTTTTTTTAGGGTATAGAATTGGCCTCTGTATTGGAAAACATTATGCATAAATTATTTGTGTACAGTAGTTGTATATTATAATAATGTGTTCAAAATTCCAAGACAGGCCTGGACTTGCCACACAGCACAGGGTGGTAACTAGGTTACTGTTACTTTCAACCTAATCTCTCAAAAACAGATGTAGTGCTATGCTGGAACAAAACAGAGAGGGCGCTGTTTTTTCCTTTTCTTTGACGACGGCTAGCCAGATTGCTTTCAACCAGGCATTCCTTCTTTTGGGCCATCATTATCGAGAGACAGCCGCTGGCCGCCGCGTCCACGTCCATGGACGCGGCCGTGAACGCGTCCATGGACGCGGCCGCGAAAAAAACGGCCGTGGCCGCGTCCACGGACACAAACGGCCGGCCGTCCCGGCCGTGGACGCGGCCGTGGACGCAGACGGCCGGGGACGCGGCCGTGGACGAGGCCGTGGACGAGGCCGCGGCCGTGGACGCAAACGGCCGGCCATGGACGCATCCATGGACGAGGCCGCGAAAAAAAAAAAGGGGGTGTCTATTGTATGTGTTTTTTGATGGAGAATTCAAATATGACCTTCTTTTTTGCATAGGACAACGCTAACTTGCATCAATTGGTATTTTATTATTGCCAATTGTACCCTATCCATCTAAAAAACAAATTGGATGTCTATTGTATGTATTTTTTGATTGAGAATTCAAATATTACCTTATTTTTGGGATAGGACAACTCTAACCTGCATCAATTGGTATTTTATTATTGCCAATTGTACCCTATCCATCTAAAAAACAAATTGGATGTCTATTGTATGTATTTTTTGATGGAGAATTCAAATATTACCTTCTTTTTTAGATGGGACAACTCTAACCTGCATCAATTGGTGCATCAACCTGCTATCTATCTATCTATCTATCTATCTATCTATCTATCTATTTATACTTCACCCTTAGTCCAGAAGAGAGTTCAGCCTCAGGAACTTGTACACATGGAACTGTGTCATGACTGTGTCATGGAGCTAAACAGAGCTATGTTAAATACTCACAATGACTCTGATGGACCAATCATGGTGGTTGTGGGGGGAGACAGTAGACAGAAACTGGGGGACAATAGACAGAAACTGGATAATGCTTTGTTAACTGTCCCACCTAAGTCCCTGCTAGTCTGAACAAGTTAAGGCTAACTTAGGTAGTAGTTCATTTTGCTGGCTTTTAGGGACTGTGTGTGAGTGTGTAGGCCCACAAATTATTATAATTGTCATTAAGTGACTCAAAGGGAGACATCTAATGGGTGTTTATTATTTTAATATGAACTGTGGGAAGATTATATATTTTTTATTTTGCACTTACAGTGTTGTGATATTATTCCTGAAGGAAGAGGGGTATTTTCACAGTCCAGGCTTTGAACCTAAATGCTGTTTTCATTTTCTATAAATATGTATTTCTATATAAAACTCAGTTGTGAGTCCATTTGTTCACTAGACATTAAGTGTTTTATTACTTTGTGGTTTAACATTATTTAATAGGCAAATTGTTATGGTTACTTTAGAAGACTGCTTTTGCATTCATGAGTTAAAAAGAGAGCCAAGCTGGAATTGGTCTAATATACAGCAAAGCAACAGTTCAATTTAACACAATGGGGAAAAAAACGAAATATAGAGAATAAATAATAAATTAAATAGAGTACGTAACATACCAAAGTATTTGTTTTCCTCCTGTTCAGCAGAGTTAAGGTTGAGAGAGGTCAACTTCCCCTGAAGTCCACAGTAAGATTTGATCAGAAATGATGGATATCCTGGAAGACTTGTGGAGACATGTCACAGACCAACTCTTCTTATACCAGAGAGCCTGGGGTGAAAACACTAACTGCTGAATGATTGGCCAATGAGAACAATAGAACCATCTCTCCACCAATCACAGTGTAACATACAGTGCTCCACCCCTCACTCCTCCACCTTCTACAAATGAAGTGGCAACAGAATAATATGTCTATGGAAATACATAGCATTGTTACCTAAAATACATGAACCTATCTCTATAATAATGACATATCTATCCAATGAATATATGTATGGATATACACCATGGCACATATAAGATCAATAATTTGATTATTCTATATATGACAATAAATGCTTTGTTTACTCTATAATAATACAATATTTATATACATTATGGATATAAACTATGGGAAAAGTGGACATCTCATAATATCTCTTAAATGCCCTCAAAGAGAGGATGATCATCTACCCTAGGGGGGAAGAAAGGAAGTCTAAATCTACTTATTTGTTTTTTTTAGAACAAATATTATTACTAAATGGTATGTGAATATACTAACTTCTGAAATGTATCAATTCTATCAATCAATTTTTAACAACGCAGAGTCAAAACAATAACATATATAGAAACCACAATTATTAACAATACAGGTAGTACAATCAAAGGTTGTGCTAAACATTTATGTTAAATTAATGGCTGAAATCCTTCAGAACATGTGTAATATTCCCTGCACATGTTTTGATTTAAGTTGCTATGTAAGTTAACCTTTAAATTGATTTGACTACATAGAGTACAAAGAAGTGGTCTGGTTTCTGTATACAAGAATGTCATTCTGTACAGAACAGCCATCTGTCTTCATAGACCTGGTCAGACTTTTGAAATTGAAATGCAATGCCTCCTAGGTGTCGATGGGCCACCATGTGTTCACCATTTGTATCCTGGGTGATCAAATGTGGTATCTCATAATGTGTAAATGCCCTCAAAGCCTTTATAGCCTGCTCAGAGGCTACAGATGAAAATGTGTTTATGGCTATACTCTGGGCCATTCACACTGATGAAAAAACTGACGTGTTGATTAAAGTGCTTTGTGCCTGATAAATAAACACATACATAAAACCCTCTAATAGGGAGAAAGAATGGAAGTCTGATCTACCTAACCCTTTGTTTTATATCCATGTTATTATAAAATGATATTATGTGGACTTCATCAATAGCACAAGTGAAGATGTTCAATGTATTTGGCACAAGGACAATTCACTGTATGGACTTTGATATCTCAAAAGGTAATGGGAGACCACTGCACAATGCTATCTCTGACTGGTAAACAAATGTAATTGCTTGTCACTTAATGACAAGCCTATTGGCCAATGTTTAATGTATTAAATCCTGTTCTAATCATGGACCTGCATGGTTCTATCTACAGCACATGTCCCTACATGTGCTCCACCATTCTCTCCTCCCCATAACAATATCAAGTCAGGCCATGCAAAAGTGTGTCAAAGCAGTCTGTAATCCCAGAGAACAGAAAGGATTATTATTATTATTTTAGGCACTTTTCATAGAGCCTGTTAATATCTGTTTTTTAAATATCTTTTTTTTTTGTTGCACTGAAGTAGTATTTGCCAAGGTTGTGAAAGGCCAAGAACTGAGGACTGTGACAAAGGCCTGTGGTCAAGGACAGTGACCAGTGAGAAGTGTCTAAGACAGACCATTGTTATTTATTTGTTTTATTTTTTATTTTATTTTGTCAACCTTGTTCCGACAGAAACTTAATTTGTGCATGAATACTCAACAGAACAAAACAACCTATATTAATGGCCTCTTATGAGGTGTCTCACCTAGCTATTCATGCAGAACCATTAAGATAGAGTGGACTATCAAGTCCTATAGAAACCTAATTTGCACATGATTGCTCCGAATCTGTTCACACACACACACACACACACACACACACACACACACACACACACACACACACACACACACACACACACACACACACATACACACACACACACACACACACACACACACACACACACAGTGTCACACACATGCCAGATCCAAACATTTTTGAAGATGGTTTCAAATAATGGCACACGCACACACAGCCATGTTAGATATTACTTTACAATACCTTCATAATAGATGATGAGAAACATCAGCATATCCACAAATGTTTTAATAAAGCAAGTATTATTAAGATGGCTAAACTGGTATAAATGCTTTGCATGTAGAGTATATGAGCATGTTGATTCTTGAACAATCAGTGGCTTGTGGACTTAACACACCCTTTAAATGAACACAAATGTTAGTGTAAATGAACACTTATTCAGAGTTTTGATGTTTTTGTGTAATGCACAACAAAATAATGTAACTTGTAATTTTAAGTACCAAAGCAGATTTGGGGGCAATCGTGTGCAAATTAGGTTTCTATAGTCCACTCTGTCTTAATGGTTCTGCACGAATAGCAATTGAGAGGTGAGAGGCACATTCATAGAGGTTGTATTGTTCTGAAGGAATTTGGAGTAATCATGCACAAATGAAGTTCATGGGAATTTGAGTGTGTCTCAGTGAATGTCTGAATAACAAGACAGAGGTGAGAGTTACTCATTAATTATCACACACACACACACACACACACACACACACACACACACACACACACACACACACACACACACACACACACACACACACACACGTTGGAATATGCCTTTAGAGAATGTGAACCCAGAGGTGTGTGTAGTACTTGTACTTGTGTGAGTGATGAATAAACCAGGAAAGGAAACCCCTCTGGGGATGTCCTTAGAGGTCAGAGTCAGCACAACACAGTGATATACAGACTTATTTAAACAAGGCAGAATTGTAACATTCACACATGGGCCTTTAATGAACATTGGCACTCTAATTGTAATATGTACGTTTTCTTTTTTGTTAGCTTTTTTTTCCCAAAGCTTTACATGGTTATGGAATCCAGCGACTCCTAACACTACAACATGTTGTACCAACATTTGCATTATGATTATCTATATCAAAGACATGTTCTGAATAGTGTGATTTGTTTTGACTTAGATAATACCAGTGTGCTTCTCTGCCATTCACTATACAAACTGTAATTGATCTACAAAGGATTTGGTGTGTTATCCTTTTAGCTGTATTGTAAAACTCTGCACATTTTGCAAAAAGTAAAACAAAAACAAGGTAGAAGAAGTATCAACTCCTCTTTCTTCTTTGGGATTACAGACAGCTTTGACTTTGACACACTTTTGCATGGACTGACTTGATATAGTTATGGGGAGGAGAGAATGTTTGTGCTGTAGATAGAGCCATACAGGGCCATGGTTAGAACAGGATTGCACACATTAAACATTGTTCAATAGGCGTGACATTAAGTGACATTTACATTTTGTTTACTTTCCAGTCAGAGATAGCATTGTGCAGTGGTGTCCCATTAACTTTTGAGATATCAAAGTCAAGTGAATTGTCCTTGTGCCAAATAAATTGTACATCTTTACTTGTGCTATTGATGAAGTCCACATAATATCATTTTAGTAATAACATGGTTACAAAACAAAGGGTTAGGTAGATCAGACTTCCATTCTTTCTCCCTATTAGAGGGTTTTATTTATGTGTGTATTTATCTTAATAATCATTATAGTATTACTTAAGACTTAAGTAACCATAAAGCTTAGTTTGTGTCATGCAATTTATTATGTTTTTAAGGATTTGTTGTGCAATCCACAACAAGTTAACTTGTCATTAGTGTCCACACTTTTCAGACACCTCTAAATTACCTTCCTGTTTGTTTTCCAATCCAGTGTTTCATCACCAGTCTGACTTCCTTGTCCTACCAGAGATGAATGGAAAAAGAAGGTTGGCTAAGCAAAAACAACACTGCTGTGATCAGTGTGGAAAACATTTCCCTAACATCTCCCAACTTAAAAGACACCAGAAAATCCACACTGGGGAGAAACCCTATGGGTGTGATCAACACTTTTCTTTAATGGCACACCTTAAAACCCACCAGAGAATTCACACTGGAGAGAAACCATATGGCTGTGATCAGTGTGGACAACACTTCTCTGTAATGTCCAGCCTTAAAAGCCACCAGAAAATTCACACAGGGGAGAAACCCCACGGGTGTGATCTGTGTGGACAGCACTTCTCTCTAGTGGCAAACCTTGAAAGACATAAGAAAATTCACACTGGAGAGAAACCATATGGCTGTGATCAGTGTGGACAACACTTCTCTTTAATGTCTAGTCTTAAAATACACCAGAAAATTCACACCGGAGAGAAACCATATGGCTGTGATCAGTGTGGGCAGCACTTCTCTGTGATGTCCAGCCTTAAAAGCCACGAGAGAATTCACACAGGAGATAAACCATATGGTTGTGATCAGTGTGGACGACACTTTTCTCAAATGTCCAATCTTAAACGCCACCAAAAAAACTCACACTGGAGAGAAACCTTATTGATGTGATCGGTGTGGTCAAATCCTCTGTCCAGCCTTAAATCACACCAGATAATTCACACTGGGGATAAAACATTTAATTGTGATATGTGTTGAAAAGCTTTTGACAATCAATCAACCAATCAAGTTCACAATGTTGAACACACTTGATTTAATCTGAGGTCAGTGTAGAAAGAGTTTTACGTATTCAGACAGAAAATATCATGACATAAACACAAAATATACATCAGATTACTGTGAATGGTATATGACAAGAGCTTTAGAAGCTGAGAATCATAACCAAGTGTAGCGTGATAGTCTTTTCAACTTGTTATTAAGATGCACTATAAACACGTTACATGTATATGAGCATGATTATTCTAGAACAACTGGAGATGATATTTTGTTGATCCTCTTTAAGTGGACGCATCCATGGACGAGGCCGCGAAAAAAAAAAAGGGGGTGTCTATTGTATGTGTTTTTTGATGGAGAATTCAAATATGACCTTCTTTTTTGCATAGGACAACGCTAACTTGCATCAATTGGTATTTTATTATTGCCAATTGTACCCTATCCATCTAAAAAACAAATTGGATGTCTATTGTATGTATTTTTTGATTGAGAATTCAAATATTACCTTATTTTTGGGATAGGACAACTCTAACCTGCATCAATTGGTATTTTATTATTGCCAATTGTACCCTATCCATCTAAAAAACAAATTGGATGTCTATTGTATGTATTTTTTGATGGAGAATTCAAATATTACCTTCTTTTTTAGATGGGACAACTCTAACCTGCATCAATTGGTGCATCAACCTGCTATCTATCTATCTATCTATCTATCTATCTATCTATCTATTTATACTTCACCCTTAGTCCAGAAGAGAGTTCAGCCTCAGGAACTTGTACACATGGAACTGTGTCATGACTGTGTCATGGAGCTAAACAGAGCTATGTTAAATACTCACAATGACTCTGATGGACCAATCATGGTGGTTGTGGGGGGAGACAGTAGACAGAAACTGGGGGACAATAGACAGAAACTGGATAATGCTTTGTTAACTGTCCCACCTAAGTCCCTGCTAGTCTGAACAAGTTAAGGCTAACTTAGGTAGTAGTTCATTTTGCTGGCTTTTAGGGACTGTGTGTGAGTGTGTAGGCCCACAAATTATTATAATTGTCATTAAGTGACTCAAAGGGAGACATCTAATGGGTGTTTATTATTTTAATATGAACTGTGGGAAGATTATATATTTTTTATTTTGCACTTACAGTGTTGTGATATTATTCCTGAAGGAAGAGGGGTATTTTCACAGTCCAGGCTTTGAACCTAAATGCTGTTTTCATTTTCTATAAATATGTATTTCTATATAAAACTCAGTTGTGAGTCCATTTGTTCACTAGACATTAAGTGTTTTATTACTTTGTGGTTTAACATTATTTAATAGGCAAATTGTTATGGTTACTTTAGAAGACTGCTTTTGCATTCATGAGTTAAAAAGAGAGCCAAGCTGGAATTGGTCTAATATACAGCAAAGCAACAGTTCAATTTAACACAATGGGGAAAAAAACGAAATATAGAGAATAAATAATAAATTAAATAGAGTACGTAACATACCAAAGTATTTGTTTTCCTCCTGTTCAGCAGAGTTAAGGTTGAGAGAGGTCAACTTCCCCTGAAGTCCACAGTAAGATTTGATCAGAAATGATGGATATCCTGGAAGACTTGTGGAGACATGTCACAGACCAACTCTTCTTATACCAGAGAGCCTGGGGTGAAAACACTAACTGCTGAATGATTGGCCAATGAGAACAATAGAACCATCTCTCCACCAATCACAGTGTAACATACAGTGCTCCACCCCTCACTCCTCCACCTTCTACAAATGAAGTGGCAACAGAATAATATGTCTATGGAAATACATAGCATTGTTACCTAAAATACATGAACCTATCTCTATAATAATGACATATCTATCCAATGAATATATGTATGGATATACACCATGGCACATATAAGATCAATAATTTGATTATTCTATATATGACAATAAATGCTTTGTTTACTCTATAATAATACAATATTTATATACATTATGGATATAAACTATGGGAAAAGTGGACATCTCATAATATCTCTTAAATGCCCTCAAAGAGAGGATGATCATCTACCCTAGGGGGGAAGAAAGGAAGTCTAAATCTACTTATTTGTTTTTTTTAGAACAAATATTATTACTAAATGGTATGTGAATATACTAACTTCTGAAATGTATCAATTCTATCAATCAATTTTTAACAACGCAGAGTCAAAACAATAACATATATAGAAACCACAATTATTAACAATACAGGTAGTACAATCAAAGGTTGTGCTAAACATTTATGTTAAATTAATGGCTGAAATCCTTCAGAACATGTGTAATATTCCCTGCACATGTTTTGATTTAAGTTGCTATGTAAGTTAACCTTTAAATTGATTTGACTACATAGAGTACAAAGAAGTGGTCTGGTTTCTGTATACAAGAATGTCATTCTGTACAGAACAGCCATCTGTCTTCATAGACCTGGTCAGACTTTTGAAATTGAAATGCAATGCCTCCTAGGTGTCGATGGGCCACCATGTGTTCACCATTTGTATCCTGGGTGATCAAATGTGGTATCTCATAATGTGTAAATGCCCTCAAAGCCTTTATAGCCTGCTCAGAGGCTACAGATGAAAATGTGTTTATGGCTATACTCTGGGCCATTCACACTGATGAAAAAACTGACGTGTTGATTAAAGTGCTTTGTGCCTGATAAATAAACACATACATAAAACCCTCTAATAGGGAGAAAGAATGGAAGTCTGATCTACCTAACCCTTTGTTTTATATCCATGTTATTATAAAATGATATTATGTGGACTTCATCAATAGCACAAGTGAAGATGTTCAATGTATTTGGCACAAGGACAATTCACTGTATGGACTTTGATATCTCAAAAGGTAATGGGAGACCACTGCACAATGCTATCTCTGACTGGTAAACAAATGTAATTGCTTGTCACTTAATGACAAGCCTATTGGCCAATGTTTAATGTATTAAATCCTGTTCTAATCATGGACCTGCATGGTTCTATCTACAGCACATGTCCCTACATGTGCTCCACCATTCTCTCCTCCCCATAACAATATCAAGTCAGGCCATGCAAAAGTGTGTCAAAGCAGTCTGTAATCCCAGAGAACAGAAAGGATTATTATTATTATTTTAGGCACTTTTCATAGAGCCTGTTAATATCTGTTTTTTAAATATCTTTTTTTTTTGTTGCACTGAAGTAGTATTTGCCAAGGTTGTGAAAGGCCAAGAACTGAGGACTGTGACAAAGGCCTGTGGTCAAGGACAGTGACCAGTGAGAAGTGTCTAAGACAGACCATTGTTATTTATTTGTTTTATTTTTTATTTTATTTTGTCAACCTTGTTCCGACAGAAACTTAATTTGTGCATGAATACTCAACAGAACAAAACAACCTATATTAATGGCCTCTTATGAGGTGTCTCACCTAGCTATTCATGCAGAACCATTAAGATAGAGTGGACTATCAAGTCCTATAGAAACCTAATTTGCACATGATTGCTCCGAATCTGTTCACACACACACACACACACACACACACACACACACACACACACACACACACACACACACACACACACACACATACACACACACACACACACACACACACACACACACACACACACAGTGTCACACACATGCCAGATCCAAACATTTTTGAAGATGGTTTCAAATAATGGCACACGCACACACAGCCATGTTAGATATTACTTTACAATACCTTCATAATAGATGATGAGAAACATCAGCATATCCACAAATGTTTTAATAAAGCAAGTATTATTAAGATGGCTAAACTGGTATAAATGCTTTGCATGTAGAGTATATGAGCATGTTGATTCTTGAACAATCAGTGGCTTGTGGACTTAACACACCCTTTAAATGAACACAAATGTTAGTGTAAATGAACACTTATTCAGAGTTTTGATGTTTTTGTGTAATGCACAACAAAATAATGTAACTTGTAATTTTAAGTACCAAAGCAGATTTGGGGGCAATCGTGTGCAAATTAGGTTTCTATAGTCCACTCTGTCTTAATGGTTCTGCACGAATAGCAATTGAGAGGTGAGAGGCACATTCATAGAGGTTGTATTGTTCTGAAGGAATTTGGAGTAATCATGCACAAATGAAGTTCATGGGAATTTGAGTGTGTCTCAGTGAATGTCTGAATAACAAGACAGAGGTGAGAGTTACTCATTAATTATCACACACACACACACACACACACACACACACACACACACACACACACACACACACACACACACACACACACACGTTGGAATATGCCTTTAGAGAATGTGAACCCAGAGGTGTGTGTAGTACTTGTACTTGTGTGAGTGATGAATAAACCAGGAAAGGAAACCCCTCTGGGGATGTCCTTAGAGGTCAGAGTCAGCACAACACAGTGATATACAGACTTATTTAAACAAGGCAGAATTGTAACATTCACACATGGGCCTTTAATGAACATTGGCACTCTAATTGTAATATGTACGTTTTCTTTTTTGTTAGCTTTTTTTTCCCAAAGCTTTACATGGTTATGGAATCCAGCGACTCCTAACACTACAACATGTTGTACCAACATTTGCATTATGATTATCTATATCAAAGACATGTTCTGAATAGTGTGATTTGTTTTGACTTAGATAATACCAGTGTGCTTCTCTGCCATTCACTATACAAACTGTAATTGATCTACAAAGGATTTGGTGTGTTATCCTTTTAGCTGTATTGTAAAACTCTGCACATTTTGCAAAAAGTAAAACAAAAACAAGGTAGAAGAAGTATCAACTCCTCTTTCTTCTTTGGGATTACAGACAGCTTTGACTTTGACACACTTTTGCATGGACTGACTTGATATAGTTATGGGGAGGAGAGAATGTTTGTGCTGTAGATAGAGCCATACAGGGCCATGGTTAGAACAGGATTGCACACATTAAACATTGTTCAATAGGCGTGACATTAAGTGACATTTACATTTTGTTTACTTTCCAGTCAGAGATAGCATTGTGCAGTGGTGTCCCATTAACTTTTGAGATATCAAAGTCAAGTGAATTGTCCTTGTGCCAAATAAATTGTACATCTTTACTTGTGCTATTGATGAAGTCCACATAATATCATTTTAGTAATAACATGGTTACAAAACAAAGGGTTAGGTAGATCAGACTTCCATTCTTTCTCCCTATTAGAGGGTTTTATTTATGTGTGTATTTATCTTAATAATCATTATAGTATTACTTAAGACTTAAGTAACCATAAAGCTTAGTTTGTGTCATGCAATTTATTATGTTTTTAAGGATTTGTTGTGCAATCCACAACAAGTTAACTTGTCATTAGTGTCCACACTTTTCAGACACCTCTAAATTACCTTCCTGTTTGTTTTCCAATCCAGTGTTTCATCACCAGTCTGACTTCCTTGTCCTACCAGAGATGAATGGAAAAAGAAGGTTGGCTAAGCAAAAACAACACTGCTGTGATCAGTGTGGAAAACATTTCCCTAACATCTCCCAACTTAAAAGACACCAGAAAATCCACACTGGGGAGAAACCCTATGGGTGTGATCAACACTTTTCTTTAATGGCACACCTTAAAACCCACCAGAGAATTCACACTGGAGAGAAACCATATGGCTGTGATCAGTGTGGACAACACTTCTCTGTAATGTCCAGCCTTAAAAGCCACCAGAAAATTCACACGGGGGAGAAACCCCACGGGTGTGATCTGTGTGGACAGCACTTCTCTCTAGTGGCAAACCTTGAAAGACATAAGAAAATTCACACTGGAGAGAAACCATATGGCTGTGATCAGTGTGGACAACACTTCTCTTTAATGTCTAGTCTTAAAATACACCAGAAAATTCACACCGGAGAGAAACCATATGGCTGTGATCAGTGTGGGCAGCACTTCTCTGTGATGTCCAGCCTTAAAAGCCACGAGAGAATTCACACAGGAGATAAACCATATGGTTGTGATCAGTGTGGACGACACTTTTCTCAAATGTCCAATCTTAAACGCCACCAAAAAAACTCACACTGGAGAGAAACCTTATTGATGTGATCGGTGTGGTCAAATCCTCTGTCCAGCCTTAAATCACACCAGATAATTCACACTGGGGATAAAACATTTAATTGTGATATGTGTTGAAAAGCTTTTGACAATCAATCAACCAATCAAGTTCACAATGTTGAACACACTTGATTTAATCTGAGGTCAGTGTAGAAAGAGTTTTACGTATTCAGACAGAAAATATCATGACATAAACACAAAATATACATCAGATTACTGTGAATGGTATATGACAAGAGCTTTAGAAGCTGAGAATCATAACCAAGTGTAGCGTGATAGTCTTTTCAACTTGTTATTAAGATGCACTATAAACACGTTACATGTATATGAGCATGATTATTCTAGAACAACTGGAGATGATATTTTGTTGATCCTCTTTAAGTGGACGCATCCATGGACGAGGCCGCGAAAAAAAAAAGGGGGTGTCTATTGTATGTGTTTTTTGATGGAGAATTCAAATATGACCTTCTTTTTTGCATAGGACAACGCTAACTTGCATCAATTGGTATTTTATTATTGCCAATTGTACCCTATCCATCTAAAAAACAAATTGGATGTCTATTGTATGTATTTTTTGATTGAGAATTCAAATATTACCTTATTTTTGGGATAGGACAACTCTAACCTGCATCAATTGGTATTTTATTATTGCCAATTGTACCCTATCCATCTAAAAAACAAATTGGATGTCTATTGTATGTATTTTTTGATGGAGAATTCAAATATTACCTTCTTTTTTAGATGGGACAACTCTAACCTGCATCAATTGGTGCATCAACCTGCTATCTATCTATCTATCTATCTATCTATCTATCTATCTATTTATACTTCACCCTTAGTCCAGAAGAGAGTTCAGCCTCAGGAACTTGTACACATGGAACTGTGTCATGACTGTGTCATGGAGCTAAACAGAGCTATGTTAAATACTCACAATGACTCTGATGGACCAATCATGGTGGTTGTGGGGGGAGACAGTAGACAGAAACTGGGGGACAATAGACAGAAACTGGATAATGCTTTGTTAACTGTCCCACCTAAGTCCCTGCTAGTCTGAACAAGTTAAGGCTAACTTAGGTAGTAGTTCATTTTGCTGGCTTTTAGGGACTGTGTGTGAGTGTGTAGGCCCACAAATTATTATAATTGTCATTAAGTGACTCAAAGGGAGACATCTAATGGGTGTTTATTATTTTAATATGAACTGTGGGAAGATTATATATTTTTTATTTTGCACTTACAGTGTTGTGATATTATTCCTGAAGGAAGAGGGGTATTTTCACAGTCCAGGCTTTGAACCTAAATGCTGTTTTCATTTTCTATAAATATGTATTTCTATATAAAACTCAGTTGTGAGTCCATTTGTTCACTAGACATTAAGTGTTTTATTACTTTGTGGTTTAACATTATTTAATAGGCAAATTGTTATGGTTACTTTAGAAGACTGCTTTTGCATTCATGAGTTAAAAAGAGAGCCAAGCTGGAATTGGTCTAATATACAGCAAAGCAACAGTTCAATTTAACACAATGGGGAAAAAAACGAAATATAGAGAATAAATAATAAATTAAATAGAGTACGTAACATACCAAAGTATTTGTTTTCCTCCTGTTCAGCAGAGTTAAGGTTGAGAGAGGTCAACTTCCCCTGAAGTCCACAGTAAGATTTGATCAGAAATGATGGATATCCTGGAAGACTTGTGGAGACATGTCACAGACCAACTCTTCTTATACCAGAGAGCCTGGGGTGAAAACACTAACTGCTGAATGATTGGCCAATGAGAACAATAGAACCATCTCTCCACCAATCACAGTGTAACATACAGTGCTCCACCCCTCACTCCTCCACCTTCTACAAATGAAGTGGCAACAGAATAATATGTCTATGGAAATACATAGCATTGTTACCTAAAATACATGAACCTATCTCTATAATAATGACATATCTATCCAATGAATATATGTATGGATATACACCATGGCACATATAAGATCAATAATTTGATTATTCTATATATGACAATAAATGCTTTGTTTACTCTATAATAATACAATATTTATATACATTATGGATATAAACTATGGGAAAAGTGGACATCTCATAATATCTCTTAAATGCCCTCAAAGAGAGGATGATCATCTACCCTAGGGGGGAAGAAAGGAAGTCTAAATCTACTTATTTGTTTTTTTTTAGAACAAATATTATTACTAAATGGTATGTGAATATACTAACTTCTGAAATGTATCAATTCTATCAATCAATTTTTAACAACGCAGAGTCAAAACAATAACATATATAGAAACCACAATTATTAACAATACAGGTAGTACAATCAAAGGTTGTGCTAAACATTTATGTTAAATTAATGGCTGAAATCCTTCAGAACATGTGTAATATTCCCTGCACATGTTTTGATTTAAGTTGCTATGTAAGTTAACCTTTAAATTGATTTGACTACATAGAGTACAAAGAAGTGGTCTGGTTTCTGTATACAAGAATGTCATTCTGTACAGAACAGCCATCTGTCTTCATAGACCTGGTCAGACTTTTGAAATTGAAATGCAATGCCTCCTAGGTGTCGATGGGCCACCATGTGTTCACCATTTGTATCCTGGGTGATCAAATGTGGTATCTCATAATGTGTAAATGCCCTCAAAGCCTTTATAGCCTGCTCAGAGGCTACAGATGAAAATGTGTTTATGGCTATACTCTGGGCCATTCACACTGATGAAAAAACTGACGTGTTGATTAAAGTGCTTTGTGCCTGATAAATAAACACATACATAAAACCCTCTAATAGGGAGAAAGAATGGAAGTCTGATCTACCTAACCCTTTGTTTTATATCCATGTTATTATAAAATGATATTATGTGGACTTCATCAATAGCACAAGTGAAGATGTTCAATGTATTTGGCACAAGGACAATTCACTGTATGGACTTTGATATCTCAAAAGGTAATGGGAGACCACTGCACAATGCTATCTCTGACTGGTAAACAAATGTAATTGCTTGTCACTTAATGACAAGCCTATTGGCCAATGTTTAATGTATTAAATCCTGTTCTAATCATGGACCTGCATGGTTCTATCTACAGCACATGTCCCTACATGTGCTCCACCATTCTCTCCTCCCCATAACAATATCAAGTCAGGCCATGCAAAAGTGTGTCAAAGCAGTCTGTAATCCCAGAGAACAGAAAGGATTATTATTATTATTTTAGGCACTTTTCATAGAGCCTGTTAATATCTGTTTTTTAAATATCTTTTTTTTTTGTTGCACTGAAGTAGTATTTGCCAAGGTTGTGAAAGGCCAAGAACTGAGGACTGTGACAAAGGCCTGTGGTCAAGGACAGTGACCAGTGAGAAGTGTCTAAGACAGACCATTGTTATTTATTTGTTTTATTTTTTATTTTATTTTGTCAACCTTGTTCCGACAGAAACTTAATTTGTGCATGAATACTCAACAGAACAAAACAACCTATATTAATGGCCTCTTATGAGGTGTCTCACCTAGCTATTCATGCAGAACCATTAAGATAGAGTGGACTATCAAGTCCTATAGAAACCTAATTTGCACATGATTGCTCCGAATCTGTTCACACACACACACACACACACACACACACACACACACACACACACACACACACACACACACACACACACACACACACATACACACA